>NC_143533.1:21831294-22149516 GCF_031878675.1 Megascapheus bottae | reverse complement strand
CCTCATTATGATGTCATTACAAATTTTAGTTAAGGAATGTACACAGCAGTACAGTAACAAAAATTAATGAAGTACACATAAAGTTATCATCATAAATCTGTTAAAAGATACACACAGAAAAAATGTGGATGAGGATGAAGCACATGAAAGATCCGCCCCAAGGCCACACCTGCCTGTTACCTGTGCCAAGCTTTGCAAAGACCTGCATGGACTCATCAAAGCGCTTCTGGCAGAAGAGGTTGAAGGCATACAGGTTCTTGATGTGATGGATTTGTTGTTGCTTTTCACTGTCTGAATCATCTTTCATTTCCTAAGAAATTGAAGAAGACAAGAACTCACTCAACAAGTATTTATGCAGTCCATTCTAGGAGAGAGAGGAAAGATAGAGAAGCTATCATACGCCAGAGACACCTAGGATACACAATCAGGTTTGATCCTGGAATACAAACAATGACAGTAATGGAAAAAACTGGCCTAATCTGCATAAAGGCAAGTTTAGTTTGAACACAATATAGGGGGAGAATAACCACAGAAGCACCTGTCACTAGAGTGTGAATGGGGGTCCAGGAGGGACTAACTGGAGTTGCCCATAGCTGGGAATGTGACACAGGCTGAGTGGTGGCACGCATGCAAGAGCCCAGAATGTGGAAAGCCACAAGGAACAGCCAGCATGGCTCATAGCAAAAAGTTAATCAACGGGGCTGTTACCAGCTCTGATTCTCCTGATAACCCTTTCCCCTTGCATCCTCTTCGACTAGTCTGTACTAATTTCTTCCCTCCCTTCTTCCGATCCCCTTCCTCCCTCTTCTGTCCTTTTCCAAGAGCAACCATTGTTGGCATGCAGCTGCATGTGGCCCCAGCTCCTTACCTGATGCATGAATGGAAAGAAAGGATCTTAAGATGTTCAAATTCAATGCCCCAAAAAAGAAATCATCAATGTGAGGTATTAGTGGTGTCTAACTCTGAAGACTAAACTTTTGTCTTAAATCAGACATTGTACATTCAAAAATTAATGTTACTCCTCAGCCGAACGCGGTAGCTCTCGCTCCGTAATCCTAGCTACTCAGGAGGCTGAGATCTGAGAATTGTGGTTCAAAGCCAGCCTGGGCACTACAAAGCCATGAGACTCTTGTGAGACTCTTATCTCCAATTAATCACTAGAAATCAGGAAGTGAGGCCCTGGCTCAAGGGTAGGGCAGTAGTCTTAAGCTAAAGAGCTCAGGCACAGAACCCAGGCCCTGGGGTAGGGTGGTAGCCATGAGCTAAAGAGCTCAGGGACAGCGCCCAGGCCCACAGTTCACCCCATGACCGACAAAAAAAAATAATAATAAATTAATAATAATAATAATAATAATAATAATAATAATGTTGCTCTTCAAAAGTAGTCACCAGGGCCGGGAATGTGGCTTAGTGGTAGAGTGCTTGCCTAGTATGCAAGAAGCCCTAGGTTTGACTCCTCAGCACCACATAAATGGAAAAAGCTGGAAGTGGTGCTGTGGCTCGAGTGGTAGAGTGCTAGTCTTGAACTCAGAGAGGCTCAGGGACAGTGCCCAGACCCTGAGCTCAAGCCTCACAACTGGCAGGGGAAAAAAAAAAAAACCAAAACAGTCACAATATGTGATTACCCATATTGTTTTTGTTTTTGTTTTTTTAAAAGAAAAGCCAAGTGTGGGGGTGCTTGCTGTAATCCATCACTTGGGAGAATGAAGAGTTCAAGGCCTCAACCTCCCTAAGTGCTGGGATTATTAGACATGAATTATCAGGCATGGTACGTGATATAGTTTGAGAGGGCTTTTATAAAAGAAACAAGCCTGGCCCCTGTGCTCTAGTAGAGGGATAATTGTTGGCTGGCACCTGCCAAGGTTCTTGCTATCCCTTTCTATGTTAGAAGGTGGCACAGTGAACCGGCAACTTAAAACCAGAGCTCAGGCTATGCCATTTGGACCTTGAACCTCCAAAGTGATGAGCTACATGAACCTCTTTTCTTCCTAAAAGTAGTCTGTGTCTAGCATTCTGTTACACTGATGAAAAGCTGAATAATACAGCAATACAGTAAGACTTGTGCTTGAATGTAACAAATAGAGATGATTTTAGGATGTCTAAAAAGTCAACTTATCCAAACCCAGCGTCTGCTGTGTTAGAGATCTGAGAAGGCCATCTCCTTGTTGCAGTCAACCAGACTACACAGGACATTTATGACTACCACCTTGTGTTACCTTTACATTTTCAAAACCACTCAATTACTTTACTCCTATTAGTTCTAGAAGATACTATTGTAATTGGCATGCATTCTACATTTGGATAGATAACACAGGACCAAGGTAAAAATCGCTTAGCTACATGAGTATTTTTCAGGTAGAAACCCCCTGACTTTAGTTCAGTATTTATTCTATGAGTCCCAACTAAATACAAACGTCTACAGCAAATTCACCTTGTCCGAAAATGAGGACGCCAACTCAGACCCACACTGGAGACACACTTACTGCAAGCTGCAGAGCCAACTCAAACTGCTTGTCTTGGAGAAGCTGCTGGATCTGGGTGGCCATGGGCACAGGAATGAGTCTCCACACGAAATGATTGCTGGCCACATAGATAACGTTGGATCTGGAGGCAGGATTAGGAACACTTAGGTGAGAGAGCAACGCTCCTGAGGACGCAGGTGACTTTTGGATCCTGTGGTGGCTTACAGAAAAATTCCTTACCCCCCTGAAGTGATGAAACGGGGTCTTTGCAATTCAATGCTCTGGACCAGAAGCCTTGGCTCAAACGTCCGGATCTCTACATACCGAGGCAACACCGCGATGATGTAGGGAGGCTGGTGTTCTGCGAGAGAGAACATGCTCAACTCTGGGCTTTGGATGGGCTGACTTTCGTTTGCCTGTACTATGGTGCACTGAAATGAATCTTCAAACACCACAGGGCATGTACCAAGCTGGGACCCTACGCTGCAATACAGAAGGAAAAAGCACTGCTTTGGCTGGGTGTGGTGGGCAACATGTCTCAAAAAAGTGAAAACAACAAGGTAAATGTTGTTTTGCCTGAGTGATGCCAAAAGAAATGGAGGAAAGTACCATGTGTTCCTTGCTCATGGGTCACACTAAGCCAGGCCAGACAAAAGGCGCGCATGGAGAAGCTGGTGGCAGAACTGTTTCCTTCTCTTAGAAAGGGCAAGAGAAGGACTGGGTGTGGTGGCTCACGCCTGTAATCCTATTCAGGAGGCTGAGATCTGAGGATCAAGGTTCAAAGCTAGCCCAGGCACATAAAGGACCTGAGACTTTATTTCCAATTAACCTCTAGAAAATGGAAGTGGGGCTTGGCTCAAGGGTAGGGTGGTAGCCTTGAGCTGAAGAGCTCAGGGACAGCACCCAGGTCGAACCACAAAAAAAAAAAAAAAAAGGAAAGGGCAAGAGGAGGACAGTGTATGCCTGCCCTATCTGGTTCCAGCCAGTAATCCTGCTGGAGGTCTGTGCAGGGACGAAGACACAAAGCTCCACTTGTTGGTGCCTATGATTTCAATGTTCTGGTACTTCTAACACACACGTATTGGAAAGTCAAAGCCCAGTGCAGCAGTGTTGAGAGGTGGGGCTGCTGGGAGTGAAACTTGCAGAGGGGATGGTCCTCTCCTCGGCTCTTCTGCCATGGACAGACATACTATCCTTTGTCTTTCTGTTTCTGCCTCTGAGGATGCAGCCCAAAGGGCTCATCAGACACCACACTGGTGTCCTGGTCCAGATTTCCTCGTTGTCAGACTGTGGGGAAACCCAGGTCTCTTCTTTTTAAGTAACTTGGTCTGTAGTAGTTACAGCAGCACACAGACCAGGACAATGGCTGATGGTCTACTGGGTTTTCTCAGAGTGGTTGTTCTCTATCTGATCCTCATAATGGTAAGGACTGCTTTCCTTTAACACACACACACACACACACACACACACACACACACACACACACACACACACCCCTAACACTACTTTGGTTTCTTTCAGACAAGATCTTACCATGTGGCTTGCATTGCCCAGGCTGCCTTCAAACTCCTGAATCTCCTATTTCAGCCTCCTAAGTATCTGGTATTACAGGTGCATGCCAGAGCACTTTTACTGAACTTTCCACGACTCAAAACTTAACTTTTATTGGTCCAATATAAACTCCTGGATTATATCTGTCTATTCCATTCTCTCTTCTTCCACCTTTTTTTTTTTTTAAATCAGTAATGGGATTTGAACTCATGGCCTTGCACTTGCCAGGCAGGTGGCTCTACCATTTGCACCATGTGCATGTATTATGTAGCCCGGGTTAGCGCTGCAATCTTCCCAATCTCTGCCTCCAAAGTAGGCACGGGGACTAGCTCTTTTTTAATGGTCATAAAAGGAGAACTAAGTGAATTGGACAATGTGAACTGCTCTGCTAATACTACTCAAGAGGAATGACACAATCTCAGCCCAGAGTGGACAAAAGCTGCTGGTCTCACCCATGGCCACCGGTATGTCTGTCCAGTTCAGGGCACATTTCTGTGTGCAGGTGCCTTCCTCATTGAGCACCACGGTGAGATCATCCTGACCCACAGCCACTTTTCCATCTGCCAGGGGTGCAACTAAGGGCTCCAGCTGTTTTCCTGTTGGAAAGAGCTCTTTGATGGACCCCTTTCCATCCACCTGTTACAGGAGGACACAAAAAGAGTCACCCATATTCATAATCTGACATGTTGAGCTGAAATCCCTTTGTACAATTACATAAACCAAGAGTCAACAGGGCTGGGAGGGTGGCCTAGTGGTAGAATGTTTGCCAGCATACACAAGGCCCTGGGTTCAATTCTTCAGTACCACATACACAGGAAAACGCTGGAAGAAGTGCTGTGCTGAAGTGGTAGAGCTCTAGACTTGAGAATGCTCAAGGACAGTGCTCAGACCCTGAGTTCAAGCCTCAGGAATGGAAAAAAAAAAATCAATACCGCTGGACACTACCAGTGGCTGGCACATGCCTGAACTCCTGGCTATTTAGGAGACTGAGATCTGAGGATCGCAGATGAAAGTCAGCTCTGGCAGGAAATTCTGTAAGACTATTGTCCCCAATAAATTACTTAGAAATAGCCAGAAGTAATGCTGTGGTTCAAGTGGTAGAGCACCAGTCTTGAGCACCAGCTCAAATTGAAGGGAAAAAAAAAAAAGAATTGAAAAGAAAATCTAAGAAACTTTGAGGGAATTTTGGAATGATGTAATTGTTGTGAATTCTGATTGTGGCCTAATGCCACAAAACTCCAAGCATTTTCAGAACCCAGAATTGCATACCCAAAAGAATGACTGCTATTGTACATTAATAAGGTTCTGGGGGATAAGGTGCTCAGTCTTAAAACTACTTGATACAGATCTACAGAATTCCTGGACACACACAGGTTAGGACAGCAGGGCATGATAATACTAATTATCTTTTCTAATAGTAAGTTAAATGCTGAGGAGAACCACCATGTAGAAAACAGAGTTGGCTTTTCTGGCTTGTTAAACAAGCATCTGTGGAAAGTGCTAAAGGAATAAACACACACACACACACACACACACACACACACACACACACACACACACACAGACCCTGGTTTGCCAATCAATCATCTTTCCCAAGGTAAACCAATAATATTGGCAAAATCATAAGGCCTTACCCTTATCAGGTAATAGTCTCGCTTGAAGCCCACACAGATAGAATTCTCACACCATGCCATAGACTTGGGCACATCGGGTACACTAAAGTCCCCCTAAAGAAAGAGCAAGAGTTCAATGGAAAAATACCACCACCTTTCTACCGTTCCACTTCCCATTGGCAAAATATCCCTCGTTGTTGACTGAGCACCATTTCTCCCCCCACCTCCCGGCCCCGGCCCCTGAGTCGTGGGACTTGAACTTTCCTCCTCTGGGCCTAGACACTGTCCCTGAGCTCTTCAGCTCAAAGCTACTGCCCTACCCCTTGAGCCACAGCCCTATTTCCGATTTTCTAGTGGTTAATCGAAGATGAGAGTCTTACAGAGTTTAGTGCCAGGGCTGGCTTTGAACTGTAATCCTCAGATCTCAGCCTCCTGAGTAGCTAGGATTATAGTCTTATTATAGGATTATAGGTGTAAGTCTGCACACAATTCTTTCAGAACAAGTCAGGAAACCACACTTCATATAAGTCACCCAGGAACTACACAAAGTACATCTGAAAAGGTTGCCGACTTTTATCACAAGGGGACATGATGGCGCTCTCAGGTGCTTCCTATCAAGAGGATGACTGGGTAGAACTAGAAGTCAGAGTCTTGAACTTCCCTAGAACTGCGCAGCAAACAAGAAGTCTTTCACGCCATGAGCTGGCTACAGCTCCAGCTCCTACCCCACAAGCAGGCACACACTGATTTTACCTGCAGTTCATGGAACTCCCTGTCCTTCCAGAAGTAAAGCTGCAGTTTCTTTTTCACCGCCACACAGAGTCGCAACACCTCCTCTCCAGTCTCCGTGTGCTAGGAAGAGACACCCACAGCACTCACAATGCTTGTCATATACAGTGGCATGACACATTTTCTACCTAGAATGGACATGAGGTCATGCTGCTGGAAGAGCAGGGAAGAACACTATTCTCTATCACACATCCAGAAACACTTCATCCCCAAGGCTGGCTGCCAAGAGCCTAGCACCATGTACACGAGCCAGAGGAAACTCCTTGAGTATAACTACTTCCTTTATTATTATCATCGTTTCTTTAATGGAACCCAGGGCCTTGTATATGCCAGGAAATTATTCTAGCACATGGTTGTCATGAGCTGGGTCAGGAATCAGCTCATGTCAGTGATAGCAGGACACTCCCAATCCTTTGAATGAGCTGGGGAAAGAAACTCCTTATGACCAACGCACAGGTATGAGCCACTGGTGCCCAGCTGAGAAATCTTTTTGAAAAGAAAAAATAAATAAATAAATGAAAATTCTAGTTGGGAGTGGCCTAGAGGTAGAGTGCTTGCCTAGCATTCACAAAGACCCAGGTTTGATTCCTTGGTACCAGGTACATTGAAAAAAAGCCAGAAGTGGTGCTGTGGCTCAAGTGGTTGAGCTCGAGCCTTGAGAAAGCCCAAGGACAGTGCTCAGGCGCTGTATTCAAGCCTCAGGACTGAAAACAAAACAAAACAACAACAAAAACAGGCTATATATGGACATGGTAATGGAAATACAAACTTAACTATATAGACATGAAAACCTATGACTCTATAATGTTTTAGTTCATAAATTAATATGCTTCTATGACATACAAATCCTTAGCCTAATTTTGATTAAGTTCTAAATACTAAGTCCCAGTGATTGTAAATAGATTCCCTTCTTGAACACTTGTTTGTTAAACTTGTCATTTAAAATATGATGTAAAAATCAACGTTAAATTCTTTAATAAAAAAAAACAAACAGGCTATAGTAATCTGCTTAGAGCCAGTCAATCTAACATCATGAATAATTATGTTCATGATACTATTACAGTCTCACTTCCCCACCGGAAGCAGGTACAGTAATACTTCAGTGAATTGAGTCCTATCACATAGATGTTTGAATTCTAATTAGCACATCATTATCACAAAATTTCAGCTTTGCACTAGAACAGAGGAAAGTCTAATATAATCCTAAATTAAATACTGTCCCGTAAGAGTCTGTTGGGTTAGGGTCATCAGTGTGATTTTCCCCATGGATGGTAAGAAGGACTGTACTGTGTAAAGTCCACTGTAGAAGCCCATCTGTGTCCACTTACTTGCAGGTCACATGTGAACAGCGATGCTCCCTTTGCTTTTGAAACTGTAGTAATTTGTTGAAATGTCAACAGGTCATGGACATAAATGTTATTTTCTATATGGAAGGAGGTAAAATGTCACCATAAATATTCACATTCTCTAATATAACTACTTCAAGACAGAAAAAAATGTAATTGTGTAACATCTACACAAGAAGGAAATGGGCAGGTGTTGATAATGGTGTAATATTGGTTTTGTTAACTACTCAGGCAGATTTTAGAAAGAGCTCTGTCACACTTGTCTTTCTCAAATCTAGTAATGTATAATATAGTATCTGTGCAAGAAATGACTTTCATAGCTATTTATATTAGGAAGCTCTAATGACACAAAACAAATATTATGTGATATACACCCACAGCAAACATTTAAAGATCTGTCTAGTCAAAGCTAGTAAAATAATCTTTCATGAGAGACCTTTGTTGCAAGACTCCCAGTGGAGCTGGGATGGCAACAAAATCATATATATACACTGTCATTTCTATTACTACACACCTGTGAAAGACTTAATCTATAAATCCGGTACAGTAAGAAATTAAAACAATAGCAAAAAAATAAAAAAGAACAATTATACTGAAAATGTAGAGAATTTATGTGGCTGTTGTATTTCTCTTTTGCAAAATAGCTAAACGTTCTGTTCTGAGGCCTTCTTTTCTACCCATAACTGGTAACTGATGCTACAAGGAGTGAATTGGAAGTAAGGAAGCAAGAAGGTGACTGTACTGCCACCTCACCAGGCCCCAAACATGTTTATTATTATTGTTGCTGCTATTGTTGTTATTATTATGTGAAATATAAAAGCAAACTTTTTCTTACCTAATAAGCTGACTAGAATCTTAAACTGGGAAACCACATGGATCTGGAAAACAGGAAATCATAAGACTCAATTAAGCATTTCTAACAAGGTTTTAGGCAAATGTCCATTTAACAGTGATTAAAAATCGGGACTGAAGAGTCTAGATCAGTTGCAGGCAGATGACTCATTTTGATATGCAACCACAATTTCTGCTTGTGAAACAGGAGTACAGACACATGATACATAGGCAATCATCCCTAAAGAAAAGGAAGTGGAAAGAGAATTTAACGAGTTAATAAATAACATTATTTTAAAAGTCCTGGCTTTGGAGGGTACTACAGTATGAATATTGTCCCAGTGTCCATGTGTCGAAAGCTTGATTCTAATGTGGTGATGTTAAGAGGTGGGGCATGTAGTCAGGAGGCAGTGAAGTAATTCTCACGAGACCCTGGAACTGGTTCGCAAGGGAGGCTGTTGTAAAAGAATAAGTCCCTTTCTGACTCACTCTCTGGCTTCCTGCTTGGAGACATGGGCCTTCGCCCTCTTAAAGAGTACTCCTGCCATGAGAGATTTCCCCAGAGCCAGGCTGATGCCAACAGCTTCCTTGAACATATACAAATTGTTTTCCTTATATAGTAGTCTGCTTAAGACACTTTGTTATAGTAATGAAAAGAGACCATTAGAGCAATTGCAGACAAGTCCAATATTACCACAGTCATAACCATTACTCCCTACCTGCTGGATCTTTTTGGAGAAGTTCTTATTGGACTTCTCTAGGGTCACTTCAAACCTGTTGCAACCTATAGAAAAGAAATAAACATAGATACATACTGAAGCAACAAAAACACTGCTTTATTCTGCTCTCCTACATAAACCTTTACAATTCCTAAAAGACTAGAAGTCAGAGATCTGATAGGCAGCTGCCTTTACTAAGCACAGAAGCACTTTCCACTGCAACTTGAGAACAGAGGGTTACATGCGCTGTTGGCATCAGCAGAAAGTTTACTGAAGCAGCAAGGTACTTGAGAGTGTGACATCTTCCCCTACAAAATACCTTGGCAAAGTGTTTCATACGAAGAATATAAACATTAATAGTCAAATCTAAAGAGCCCAAACAGTAGAAGCCAGCCAGAAGCACACTTACATCTTAGGCCAGCTACCCTACGCCTACACCACAGGGACAGAGCCACTCTAAACACCATCTCCAGAGCTAGTGCAATATAACGGAGCTACACTTACTGCCGCTTTCAGGCGATGCTACATCTGCTGGCACTGTTGCAAAAAAGGGGAAGAAAGTTATGGGTCATGAGATCATGTGACCTCAGGCTTTGCTGGCGATGACAAAAATACAGAAATCCCTCACCTATCATGGAAGTTACAATCAAGAGACCCCTGTAATAGGTGAAAATCCATGAGGTAGCAGTACTATATTATTGTAGATACATACATATTTATATATCCTTAAACCCTTCCCATTCTCCTATAAATCTTTCCCATTCTCTCTTTTTTTTCTTGC
The DNA here is from genome assembly GCF_031878675.1 of Megascapheus bottae. Lineage (NCBI taxonomy): Eukaryota > Metazoa > Chordata > Mammalia > Rodentia > Geomyidae > Megascapheus > Megascapheus bottae. The sequence goes on along the minus strand of NC_143533.1, from coordinate 22,139,424 downwards.
CAGTCCTAGGGCTTGAACTCAGAGCCTGAGCATTATCTTGGAGCTTTCTCAAACTAGCACTATTCCACTTGAGCCACAGCACCACTTCCAGCTTTTTCTATGTAGGTGGCACCAAGGAATCGAACCCAGGCCTTCTTAAATGTTAGGCAAGCACTCTACCACTAGGCCAAACTCCCAGCCCAACCTTTCCTATTCTCTTATCCTTAATTAACCTTTTTTTTCTTTTGGCCAGTCCTGGGCCTTGAACTCAGGGCCTAGGCACTGTCCTTGGGCTTCTCAAAGCTAGAGCTCTACCACTTGAGCCACAGCACCACTTCTGGCTTTTTTTCTATGTATGTGGTACTGAGGAATCAAACCCGGGTCTGCGTGCATGCTAGGCAAGCACTCTACCACCAGGCCGTGCTCCGGCTGCCTTAATTAACATTTTTATATATTTTTTAAAAATTTTAGGCAAAAAACATTGAAATATTGAAATACTGAAATAAGTGAATTGCAATATAGCAAGGGACGATTGTATTCAGTCCCAAAAGTCACTGAAGAATCAAACGGTAATTATCATAATACAGTAGCTATCATTAAGCAATAACTAGGTATCAAGTTTGGGTTAAAATGTATATGTATTTTCTGGAATCTCACAACTGTCCTTTCCATAGCACAGTTATTACTATTATTCCAAATTTATATCTGAGGGGCCTGAAGGGTTCAGCAGCTAGGGAGCAGCCAGGAACAGAACCTGGAAGCAAGGAAAGGACTTTGACCCTGCACTTGCGCCATGCCCAGCTACCCTCTTCCGCCTTGTGGAGGCAGCTCATACTGCAATCCCAGGCTCTTCCCTACAGTCCCAGGTACCCAGGATCCCTTGGAGTCACTGCAGGCTCTCTGGGGCAGCCAAGGACTCATGCCACCAATGACGGGCTTCCTTCCTTCATGTGTCACTCTGCGCAGTTGGGGCCACCCTGGAGCTGCAGGGAGATTCTAGAACCTGCCATGGTATTCTGATATGACATCCGTAAGAGAAAAAATAATTCAGTCACTTCCAGTCTGAAATTCTTTATGACAAAGATACTCAAACTTTTAGTCTTAGGATCCCTTCATAATTAATCATACAAATTACTGAGAATTAAGTTTTTATGGGAGTTATTTCTATGCATACCTACCAAACTGGACGTTAAAATTAGTAAACACTTGAAGTACATCGTCACTTACATTATATTTAAAACATATTATATTAGCTAATATATTAACTCAAAGGAGCAGTATTTAGACTATTTATGTTAGCATAAAACATACTGTAATAAAAGATAACTATCTTTCCAAAATAAAAAAGTCCTATTTTATACTTTTGCAAACCTTCTTTAAAGGTTTGATAGAAAACAGCTGGATTGGAAGTGGCACTGTGGCTCAAGGAGTTAAGTGCTGTCCTTGAGCTGAAGAGCTTAGGGACAGAGCCCAGGCTGAGTTCAAGCCCCATGATCAGAGAAAAAAAAAAAAGAAAAAGCTAGATTCTTACGTGTGCTTCTGCATTAAAAATCTGCTTCTCACATGTGCTTCTGCATTCAAAACACTGTATTTTTAATTGTTGTAGTGTTAAAAGAGCAAACATGGGCCCTCTTAGTCTAGGCGAATGTTCCAACGCTGAACTCCACTCCAGCTCTACAGTTAATCTATTTTAATATATTATTTTGAAGTATCTAAGAAATATCTGTCCTTACACAGATATACATAGTTGGAAAAGGAAAAAAATATTTTTTTGTTCAGTCATGGGCTTGAAGTCTGGGCCTGGGCACTGTCCCCGAGCTCCTCAGCTCAAGGCTAGCTAGTGTTCTACCACTTCAGCCACAGCACCACTTCCAGCTTCCCGCTGATTAACTGGGGATAAGAGTCTCATGGACTTTAGTGCTCAGGCTGGCTTTGAATCAGGATCCTCAGATCTCAGCCTCCTGAGTAGCTAGGATTACAGGCATGAGCCACCAGCACCTGGCTGGGAAAATACTTTAACAGCTTTTTCAGATAATTATGGATCATCATGTGATCTTTGGAACTATAAAACTTGGTAATGAAAATTTCTTGCTATGAGGAAGTAATCTCAATCCTATCATTAATTTTTCATACTATGTCAAAATAAAATCAACTGGTCTGTGAAATAGCACTGTGGCTCAAAGTGGTAGAGCTCTAGTTGTAAGCACAAAAGCCTAGAGATAGTGCCCAAGTCCTGAGTTCAAGTCCCACAAGCAACAGCAACAACAATCACAAAAACAATCACCTTCAAATCCACTGGTCTATCCTGCTCTCTATCCAGAGCCTGCTAGGACAGCCAAACATGGAAAGCTCTTTGAACACACATGCTGCCGAGCTCTGAAAAAACCCCACAACTTTTAAGAAGTACCTACGAGAAACCTACTCAAAACAAGTCTCCAGCTAATACCCCTGAACTGAGCTGTCCTGCCTCTCTTGTGTTGTCTGTGTTTTCCTATGTCTGCCTGTCCCTTTTCTTCCTTGACCTCTGCACAGGACTCTTGTTATCTTGAGGTATGGTATTATTTTGTTATGTTTCTGTTTTTTAAATTAAATCCCTAAGTCCTTGCAATGTATATTAAATAAATAATATTTTGGTTGTTTTTGTAAAAAAGTAAAAAACAAAAAAACAAAACAGCAACAACGAAAACCATTGGTCTAAGCAAAGGAAAGGGCGACACTGTCCAAAAGAGAAATGTACTCATCACCTGACTTATGAAATGGTAATTCCTTTTTACAACACCTTAATAATAACAATAAAATTATATTTTAAAAAAATCCACTGGTGGCTAGGAGTTTGGCCTAGTGGTAGAGTGCTTGTCTAGCATACACGAAGACCTGGGTTCGATTCCTCAGTAACACATACATAGAAAAAAAGCCAGAAGTGGTGCTGTGGCTCAAGTGATAGAGAAAGCCCAAGGACAGAGCTCAGGCCCTGACCCAAGCCCAGAACTGGCAAAAAAAAAAAAAAAAAAAAAAAAATCCACTGGTCTATTTTCTACTTTGAATGGATCTTTTACTTACACATGATTAAGGAACTTCATGCACGGATCATCTGGAAAATATTGTTTCTATCAATAATGTCATTTTCTAAATGCAAGCACATGCAATTGTAGAATACTAAATTTCACTTAATTTTTGCCATCCTGAAGTGTTAAGAATCTGTCAAACCCATGGGAGAGGTCATGCTTTCCAGAATTCTAATTCTCTCCTGAACTTGATCATTTCTAACAAATATTGCCAGTTGTTTTCTCTGAAGCGACAAGGCTTAGGTGGGAGGGGGGAGAGAGGAAGGTTTACCAAATATCCAAACAATCTGAAAAATCAAAGTCATTCTGTCAAGCAAAAACGACACTCTCCAGTTCATCAAGTAACTCAACCACACAAAAAGTATTTTTCCCCCAAGACAGCCATCGGCCACTGGCACTTTGGCATCTGGCAGGGGTATCATGTGTATTTCCCATTACATCAAAAGGGATTGCTTAAACACGTGTTACCAGAGATCAAAATACAAAACAATTATAATTTTTCTGTGGCATCATTCTTAAATGAAACTCAAGATCATTCTTAAGTGAAACTAGCTTAAGAAAACAACAACAACAAACTACCACAAGAGGTAGCCCAGGCTAGCACTACTGCCTTAGTCTGGCTGAGGGCCAGCAGATTTAATTACCATTACTCTTGTATCATCACTGCAAATGGCAATACAATAAGAACAAGCACATTAGTGAACTCAGTTGTACGAGGCTTTCTCCAGAAGGATCTTGGGGACATCCAGGCTCTAGAGACCATGGGTACTCTCCAGTGACAATGTAACTAAACTTAACCTAGAGTTATTCAGACATCAGATGTGTGATGGAGATGCTCACTGGGCTATAGAACTGCTTTTTGTAGTTGGATAATGAAAGTTGGCTTCAATGTTTGCTTTAGGACATAATATCTAAACATTCATTTTCCACAGAAACAGCATAAAAATAAAACTAGGAAAAGGGAATAAAGTGCTTTTTCTACAATAAAGGACAGATACTACTCAAGAAGCTGAGATCTGGGGCCGGGAGCACGGCCTAGTAGTAGAGTGTTTGCCCATCATGTGCAATGTTCCAAGTTGGATTTGGTACCACATACACAGAGAAGGCTGGACGTGGTGCTGTGGCTCTAGTGGTAGAGTACCAGCTTTGAGAAAGCCCAAGGACAGAGACCAGTCCCTGAATCCAAGCCCCAGGACTGGCAAAAAGGAAGGAAGGAAGGAAGGGAGGGAGGGAGGGAGGAAGGGAGGGAGGGAGGGACAGACAGAGGAGAGGAGAAGAGAGGAGAGGGGAGGGGAGGGGAGGGGAGGAGAGAAGAGAAGAGAAGATGACATCTGGGGATCGAGGTTCAAAGCCAGCCCGGGTAGGAAAGTCAGTAAGACTCTAATCTCCAATTAACTACCAAAAAAACCCTAGAAGTGGAACTGTTGCTCAAAGTGGTAGAGCACTAGCCTTGAGTGGAAAAGCTCAGGGACAGTGACCAGGCTCTAAGGTCAAGCTCCAAGACTGACACAAACAAACAAAGGATAGATACTCTTTAGCAGGGTTAAGTTTCAAATACTTCACTTTTTTTTTTTTATTGTTTAAAGCTTTAGTACTCAAAGTCCTTGAAAGTCTATTATTGTATATAGCCCCAACAGCTTGGCGATACAGAGTTTAGAGAAGAGAAAGCTAACATTGGAAAGGACCTGCACACAGTCACATGGCTGGAGAAGTAAAACTGGATGCAAACCCACATCTTCTCTTTCTAGTCTACCACTCACAAGTCAATGAGATCTACATTCATGGGTCCCCATTTCCCCCTCCCACAGCACACCGTTCATCCAGGGGTCTCGTTTTCATCAGTGGTATTTCTTACTATGGGAAGTGAGGAGGGGAGGAGTACTGGAAGCAGTTTGGAAAACAGAACTCTGGGGGTTCTTAAATGCTCCTCCCCATATTCCCACTGCGCTCTTACGTCCATGTAACACTGATTTCAAACTGTATCTCAGTCAAATCAAAACTTTTCTTTTGGGGCTCTGAGTTTGGCCTAGTTAAGAGTGCTTGCCTATCATGCCTAGAAAAAGCTGGAAATGGTTCTGTGGCTCAAGTGGTAGAGCACTAGCCTTGAGAAAACCCAAGGACAATGCTTAGGCCCTGAGTTCAAGCCCCAGGACTGGCAACAAAACAAAACAAAAAATACTTTCTTTTTGCATGCACATTAATCCACCATTTTCAGTTCTAGAAAACTTGACACTTACCAACATCCTTCCGAATCCTATAGAGAAGAAGATGTCCTTGTTTGGTTCCAACAAGAAGCCATTCCTCTGCAAAATAGAGAGCCCAGAGAAATGTCAATTAGCTTTAGTAAAACCCTATTTCTTTAGCCGATACATTTGTTTGTAATAATCAAAAAATCAAGCAAATGGATTGCTTCTGGTAGCAAGTGTTACGCAAATCAAAGAAACGTTTATATGCAAGAAATGTCTAAGAGATGAGCAATATGGAAATACACTATCTCTTTATGAAGATGGCTTTAGGAAATGCACTGAAAGACAAAAAAAGAGGCAGAGGAGGAACTGGTAACAAGAGAACAACCGAAGGCATTACTCTGATTGCAAGTATAATAAATGCTTGTGTGAAATTCCTTAGTACAACTAATATGAACTGAAAAAAGAACTTTTTTTTAAAAAAAGAAAGAAATGGCTAAGAGGACTATGATTGTGGCTCAGGGATAGAATGTCGAGCATGCGTGAGGCGCTATGTTTGATCTGCAGCACTGTACAGAAAGGAGGGAGGAAGGAAGGAAAGGAAGGGAAGAAGAGAAATGTCTGAGACTCAATCAAGAACATTTACTGCAAAATTACTATGTGAACAATACTGAGAGGATCCCTGGCTTCACTGTTTCAAAACTAAACTGACCAAAAAGATGTAAGGACTTTTTGCTGGTGTTTTTTCTCCCTTTACTTTTCCTTTTACACAAATAGCCCCTGACATTTGTTAGCGGCTCCGTCATCAGCCACCTCAGACATAGTCATTGAACCAAAGGACAGCCCACAAAAGGACAAGAATTATCCCAGTACAGGCACCAGCTTTGAAATTACTGCTTTTCTTGCCTTTGGCTTCCATGGAAGCTGCACTCTAAGCTTTGGGGTCTTCTCTCGATCCACAGCTTTAGAGTGTTTTTCCACAGCCTGTCCTTCCCCATGGGGGCAGGGTACTCGTCACTGTAGGCTCCTTCTGGGCTACAAGGGCTCTACCAAGAAGAATAACTGCTGGCTGATGTCCTATGTTCTGTTGCTCAGTTCTTCCTTGCTGTAACTTTGTTGTTCTGCTCTTCATGTATGAACAAGTGGAACAGGTATGTGGCTGAGAGCCTGACCAACACATCCAATGTTACCAGCCAACAGCACCAAGGTGGCATACAACACCATCTAGTTCCTCATTTCTGCGTGGTTGCAGTAGGCCACAGTCCCACTGGTACCTTGTCTCTAAGATCCACAAATTAAGGGTTGCTAACAGTGGTTTCTTTCTTGCATGTCAGAATTACTACCATCATGTCCATGTGACCCAGTAACTGGAGATGGATGGCCTCTGCTGAGATCCTGCATGGCCAGATTGAGAAAATCAGTCAGGTCCTAGAGCTGAGAAGTGCAACTGCCTTGTTTCACCTCTGGGAATCCAAACTATCTGCAGCATGAAGCCCCAAATGATCGCCAGCTGGCCTAACATCTTTGTCCTTTCATTCTTTCTTGAGTCTCTGTCTTACAACCAGAAAAGGTAGTGTCTGCTTGACACACAATCTCAGGCAGTACAAACCACTCATTCACTAATGGTACCAGACATCTCATGATGATGATTCTTAGACATGAGACGTGGTCAAGAGAACCCACAGCGTTAGGGGCTTCAGATCTGCATCTTCTGCTTGTGAACTCAACTGTAAACTATGCCCAGAAGAGGAAGGGAGTTTGGGAGCCAGACTCTGAATCATTGTCACAGCTTCTTTTTCCTTTCAACAGGTATAGCAATGACAGTGTTCCTTCTTCAAAGGGCAAGGTTTTATTTCAGTTTCCTCATTCAAATGTCTCATTGGTTTAAGTCTTCCTAGAAAAGCCTACCTAGTGACTCATATCCTGACTTCAGCCAGCCTTGCCTTTGAGCTATACAGCCATGAAGGACCCTAGACACACTAGCAGTGTTAGTGATGGATTAGCTGAAAACCACACATGGATCATAACTCTTATGGTTAGTTGTACAAACAACCTTTATTCAGCATCGGTGGTATTCCCAAAAATGCTAAATCCGTATCTTATGCTACTTCAACAACTAACACTCGATGTATTTGAAGCACATCCGTTTTTTAACTCTTCATTTATAGCTAAAGAAGTAGAGGGCTACATAAAGATACATAGCTTGTCCATTCACAAGGGGCAGAGATGGCAGAGTTGGGATTTTAACCTCAATTGATCTTACTCCTTATCACACGCTGTGATTCACTTGCTAAGGATGGGTGTGGGCCAGAGGTTGAAAGGCAGTAATTATAGTTATGAAAACTGATCAGGTTTCATATTAGGAATATTTCTCCAGGTAGATGTCCTTAGTCATCCAGAAAAATAATGATTGTTTTCTTCTATATTTCAAAAGGAAAAGCAGAACAATGCAAAGCAAGACATTGATATTCTTAATATATGTTGAAATAGAAAAAAAACCCCATATATTAGCAATAACACATTGCTGGAAAATTTTGCTGAAGTAGAACATGGAAAACTCTATTCAATTCACATGCCTGTTTTGAAGAAAGCATTACAGGAGTAGTCCTATCCTGACTTCAGCCAGCCAATTTTTGAAGAAAAAAAAAATTTTTTTCCTTTTTACGTTTTTGAGAAAAAAAAATCACATTATTTTTTAGCAATAGTTTGGGCCATGTTACTAGACATCTAAATGAAAATGCTCGATTACACAATTCTGAAGTTTTGGGAGAAACAATCAGTGGTTTTCCATACTTCCATTTCCTGGTTCCTGCATGATCTGACCCACAGGAGTTCCTGGAAAACCTTCCACCTCAAGCAGTAACTATCTGCTAAAGTCAGAATATAAGCTCAAGTTGATGCAAGAAGGATAGCACAATATCTACACAATAAATCAGTTCTCCCATTTGGTTAATAATCAAAACAGGACAAAACTATTGTTTCAAAGTTATGTGCATGAAAGGCACAGGTAAAAGAATGTTCTACCCAGACAAAGTGGAGTTAAAGAGGTTCCTATGAAGGACTGGAGAGTCACTATTTTCTTTCCCCAGTACTAGGGCTTGAACGTGGGGCCCTGTATTCTACCTGTTTCTCCCCACCCCAAGGCTGGCTTTCTGCCACCTGAATCATATCTCTACTTCTGGCTTTTTGCTGGATAAATGGTGGTAAAAAAATTTCATGGGCTTCATAAAGTCATACAGGATGAGGCTAAATGAAAGGATCCCCAGGATATAGAAACAAGAGCTTTTATCTAGCGTGATTGTTGTTCTTAATGTACTATGTTATTTCTCTTCTTTTTTGTTGCCCTTTGGTTAATCTCATATTGTTACTGTATATGATTTTGTTACCTGGCATATTGTATGTAAGTTTATTTGTTTATTTGAAAAAGGAAAGGGAAGGGGGGAAAACAAGATGATTGGGAAGGGGTGGGAGGAGGGAAATGGGGACAAAAACATGAGAAGGGGTATCAATGTGTGAGAAGTAATACACCTACTGTCTGGAAAATGTAACTGTAACCCCTCTATACATTACAAAATGTAATGGGCTTCTCTGCTCAAACAGAGAATCATCAAACAGGGATCATCAATTCTCAAGCCTCCCGAGAAGCTAGGATTATAGGCAAAAGCCACCAATGCCCAGCAAAGAATTGGTAGTCTGACAAGCTAAGTCATGTGTGATAAGCAGTGTCCATCCTTCTCAGAGGCATATGTTTAAGGCTAAGTTGGGTACACCTCCCATAGGCTTCAGGAATGGGCAGCCTATGTCTCTAGGACCATTCATCTTGAATCACAATCTGTTCACATTTTTGTCCTCCACTTTTTGGGGTGTACTCTAGGAGTATACTTTTATATTCATTCTGTTTCTAGCACATAGAATGCCTCTAGGAACGTAATAGATATTTGATGAAGAAACCAAGAAATTTCTCCATGCATTACTTCAGGTTTTTCATTGTGTTCATTTTCTTCCAAGATCATTTTCCTCCAGGATATGGAGGCTTTCTTGAGATGTCTAGAGGAAGATCCTTTCTAAATGAGTAGAACAGCTTTTTTTGTGGGGAGACATAATTTTAGAGAGGTTGGTGCTAAACAAGGTGAGGCACACATTAAGGTAAAGCCTTTTAGTGAAGGAACCCAGCTGGAGTGGCCATTAAAACTTTTGCAAGGCCTGGCATGGTGGCTCATGCCTATAATCCTAGCTTCTCAGGAGGCTGAGATCTGAGGGTCAAGGTTCAAAGCCAGCACCGGCACAAAAGGACTTGAGATTCTTATCTCCGATTAACCTCTAGAAAACAGGCAAGTAGGGCTTGGCTCAGGGGTAGGGAGGCTGCCTTGAGTAGAAGAACTCAGGGACAGCAAAAAACAAACAAAAAACAAAACAAAACAAAAACCCAAACAAACAAATCTGCAAGAATGACTGGGTGATAGTGTTAACTGATAGTGCACAGGATGCCATCACAATCAGCGCCAACGGGGTTGTTCTGGGTATCCTGCTCAGAGTAAAATCTGATTAAGGGTCTAAGCTACCTTTTCAAAGACCTTTCATTTATGGACATTAACAGGAAAGAGTTAGGGACTCTGATCAGAAACACCCACTCACGGATAAACTCAAAATGTAGTTGAAAGCCACAGTTTCCTGACAATCTGCTAGGATGTTCTTCTACATACAGCTGGGCACTGTGGATGTAAGGCAATCACTTTGTTAGATTAAGAGTTAAGTTTTTAAGCTGGGCAAGGGTGGCTTATGTCTATAATCCTAGCTGCTCAGGAGGCTGAGATCTGAGGATCACAGTTAGAAGCTAGCTGGGCAGAAAAGTCCTCCTGAGACTCTTATCTCCAGTTAACTGCTCAAAAACCAGAAGTGGAGCTATGGCTCAGAGTGATAGAGCTCTTCTAGCCTAGAGCAAGAGCTCAGAGTGAGCACCCAAGTCCAGAGTTCAAGACCCACAATCAACAAAGAAAAAAAAGGGGGAGTATGTCTACGGACAGACTTTTTAGTTTCACATTCTGTCCTGGAAAAAGGATTTTTGCTTGTTTTTGTGTTACAGGTTAAGACAAATCTACTTCATCTTCTCTTTACTCCTCCCTCCCACACACACTTTTTTAGCATGGGGCTTGAACTCAGAGCCTGGGTGCTGACTCTGAATCTCTTTGTGCTCAAGGCTCGCAATCTGCCACTTGAGCCACAGCACCACTTCTTTTTTCTGAGTTTACAGGAGTTAAAAGCCTCAGGGACTTTCCAGCCTGGGCTGGCTTCAAACTATGATCCTCAGATCTCAGCCAGGCAGGCTATTAGCTCCCCCTTTAAAAGACAAGGTCTTGGGCCTGGAGTTTGGCCTATTGGAAGAAAGCTTGCCTAACACGCACAAAGACCAGGGTTTGAGTCCTCGGCCTGACATACATAGAAAAAAAAAAAAAAAGCTGGAAGTGGTGTTGTGACTCAAGTGGTAGAGCTCTAGCCTTGAGAAAGCCCAAGGGCAGTGCCTAGGCCTTGAGTTCAAAAAAGGTAAAGGACCGAAAAAAAGAAGGGAAGGGGGAACACTGTCCCAAAAGAAATCTAATGATTACCTAACTTGTGTAATTGTCTTCTCTTCAGCACTTCTATAATAATGATGAAATCGTGTTTAAAAGCGTCTATGAGCTGCCCACAGCCAAGTCAACGGCAGGTGCACACTTACAGGGACAGGCTCAATAACCAAGAGATCGCCTGTCCTTCACCTGGAAAACAACCCAAGCATCTGAGCCAGCTCAAGGCCCCCGGCAGGCTCACAACTCCCCGCCGCTTTGCCCATCGACACTGAAAACTCCGTGAGCCGGGAAATGGGCGCGGCCGCTCCCCGGCCCGGACCCCGCGGCCGCTCCCCGGCCCGACCCCGCGGCCCCTCCGCTCACCCCAAGCAGCCAGGCAGTCGATCTGCAGAGGCAGCTTCTCCAGAATCGGCACCGGCTCGAAAGCGTCGTGCATGGTGACCAGGAGACAGTCGCTGCCGCCGTCCCACCCGGCGCGGTACGGACTAGGCTGGCGGGCGGAACCAGGCCCGAGGAAAAGGTAAACAGGGATCCGGCCCGGGACCTCCCCCCTACAGGACCTTCCGCGACACAGCCATCATCATCAGCGTCGAACTTCCTGCTAAGGAAGCCCCGCCTCTTCCGCCGCCCGAAGTGCGTCTTCCGCCGCCGAAAGCCCGCCCCTTCCGGTCTGGCTCGCACTGCACCCTCCAAAGGAAGTTTCCCTTCAACGCTGGGTGTAAGAGGAAGGAAGAGACCTTAGGGCCTGAGCACGGTCCTTGAGCCTCTTTTTCACTCGTGGCTCCTCTGCCAGTTTCCTGGTGGTTAATTGGGGATCAATGTCTCACGGACTTTGGTGCCCGGGCTGGCTTTGAATCCCGATCCTCAGATCTCAGCCTCCGGAGTAGACTAGTATCACCAGTACCACCTTCGTAGAAGGAGCCCCAGGCCTGGGGCAGGCAGTGTGGCCTAGTGATAGAGTGCTTGCCTAGCATGCATGAAGACCCGGGTTCGATTCCTCGGTACCACATACATAGAAAAAGCCAGAAGTGGTGCTGTGGCTCAAGTGGTAGAGCTCTAGCCTTGAGAAAGTCCAAGGACAGTGCTCAGGCCCTGAGTTCAAGGCCTAGGACTGGCAAAAAAAAAATAGCTTCAGGCCTTCCTAATTCCAGCCTTATTGAACTACATATGGACAGAACAGCCATCTATTTTAATAAGAAAGACACTTAAGGTCATAGGGTCTATGCACTTGAAAGCTTCAGAACCAATTGAGACTAGGGTTCATTTGAAGTCCTGGACATTTGATGAGGGGAGCTTTATTTAGAACAAGGTAATTCTTTGAGTGTAATAGGAAGGTATCCTTTATAAAGTCATGTTTGGCAGTATCCCTACCTTCTATCCCCAGACAGACACTAAAGCACCCTCCCAAGATCAGACATGTTTGCCAGAAATATCTCTCTGGGCCAGATGACCACTGGTTGACAGAATTCCTTCTGAACTAGTAGGGTTAGGTCAATGGTTCTTGTAATTAGTGCAGACAAACCATTAGGACATATTGTGTCTGATTTTGATTCAACAGGGACAGAATGAAACCGGCCAGTGAGCACTTCTAACAGGTTCTCAGGAACAGCTAACACTACTGATCCCTGGAGCACTTTTTCAGTAGCAAATGTTTTGGCACCAAGAGTTAATTCACCAAGTTTTGAGAGTAAAACTTTTTAAAACTGATGATCATGGCAGGGAGTTTGGCCTAGTGATAGACTGCTTGCCTAGCATGCACAAAGACCCGGGTTCAATTCCTAGGTACCACATACCATAGAAAAAAGCTGGAAGTGGTGCTGAGGCTCAAGTGGTAGAGCTCTAGCCTTGAGAAAGTCCAAGGACAGTGCTCAGGCCCTGAGCTCAAGCCCAGGACTGGCAAAAAAAAAAAATAACAACGAAAAATTTTATAAAAAGAAACACTACCAGCATGGATAACCTAAGGTCCATTTAAACTAGAAAAAAATACTCTGACCAATTATCCTGTTGCAACTAAAGAAATTTGTATAATGCAACAGCAGCACATGACAATACCACTAGCCTTTGGCTAACGTTTAAGCATGAGAGTAAGTTTAGTTCTTCACACTGCTGTTCCTTTGGAATAATGCCTACTGATCACAGCCCAGGGTTGTAGAGAAAAACTACCCAAATGTGTCACATGAGTGAGTGAAGATTATGATCACTGTGGTTATTGACTTCAACAGAAAATAACAAAATCTATAACAAGAGCCATGGAAAGAAAGTTGTTCTTGTAGAAAAAAGGGAAAAGGCATACTTAGAGAAAGTTTGAAATAAATGAGAAAAAAATATTCATTTTGTTAAACCTTTTTATATTAAAAGAAGGAACGGGCTTTTTACGTAGAACAAAAATCTCAGGAAGGCAAAGTTGAATAAAACCATTAAAACAAATACAGTGAGTGCTTCAAGTGAATACCATCACCTTGTGATGTTCCTTATAAACAGTTGCTAAACCAACACCAGATACTAGAACAGTCAACCCTAAAAAAAATGAGCAGCAGTGCAGGGCCTGCACACTACTTCATGCAAGAACTGAAAAGCCGGCAGGACCTGCTTCCGAAGCCTCATAGTCCCTCTAGCAGGGTGCTCAGTCCTAGAACTGAGATGGAGTGCTTCTTAGTATCTAGTGCAACTCCCAGAGAATGGCATGAAGGCAAAGCAAACATTGCCTAGGGCTCCACAAAACCCCCTTGAGGGCTTACAAAACAGTAGTTAAAGGTTTCCGAGTGTGCACCACATTGCCAGCAATGGGATGTGTCACAATAGCAGATGTCAATAGAGCTGAACTAACATTTTTCTTTAAAGTACATCTGAAATAGAAAAATCTTTTAATATACACCATTGTAAATAAAATTGCACTTGATTTTGTTTTCTTTTGTTGTTAATCAATCACATGTAACTTTTCTCTTTTTCCTCTTGGTCACTGATAGTAGTGTGACCCCTAAGTCAGAAGGGCTGTGTTTTAGTGCCTCTTGAAGATGTGACCATGACTTCTCAGAAAGCTGAAAAGTTAATCAACAATTTCCTCCATCACCTATGTAATTCCTTAAATAAATAAAAACTGCAGGCAGTTGCTCCTGGAAATTACATATTATGGTGCTGATGATACAGTCCTGAAGAAGACGTTAACCTTTTTAGTTTGACAAATTAAACAACTGAAACAGAGAGTTCAGCAACAACACATAAGTTGCATACATATCCGTGTCTGGGTGCGGGAGAGAAAGGGTATCAATGTCGTAAAGAAGAAGCTTGTAGATTTTTCTTGTCCTATGGAAGTGTTTTCAGTAAGATGGTTTCCATGTTCTGACACCTCTTGCCAGCTCCCATGCACAAAGATCAAAGAACAGATCATGATGTCATTGCCTGCTTCAATCCATGGATGGAGAAGACGGACACAGATGCTGAGCTCCTCCCTGAAACGAGCCATCTTCAGCTGCAATGTTCCCATCTTTTACTCCATTTTAGACCTTTCAAAGTGTGTGATCATTCGTTCCTGGGGAGTAAACAAAGGTTTACTGTAAGTACACTGAGTATCAATATGGTCTGTAGTTCAAATATCTTCAAGACAAATGACCCAAACATACATTTTGCACAAGCACTTGTTTGTTAATTAGATGTTTAGAGCCACGATTTCTACACACAGAGATTTCAAAGCATACAGACATCTAGGCCTCATCCAAGGTCAAAAAAACAAACAAAAATCAAAAGGTCTGGCAGTTCACACCTGTACTCAGGAGGTTAAGATCTAAGGATTGGATCAAATCTAGCTTGGGCAGAAAAATCTTCAAGACTCTTATCTCCAATTAACCACTAGAAAACTGGAAGTGGTGCTATGGACCAAAGTTGTAAAGTGCTAGCCTTGAACTAAAGAGCTCAGGGAAAGCGCCCAAGCTCTGAGTTCAAGCCCTATGACTGAGCAAAAGAAAAAAGAAAAAAAGCAAAAGATTTGGTTCTTTAAATAGCAACCTATAAATCAGAAGGAAAAGTATATTTTAGAATATATTTAAGATGATTAAACAAATACCATTAAGGTGGGCTGGGAGCATAGCCTAGTGGTAGAGTGCTCACCAAGCATGCACAAAGCCCTGGGTCACATACTCAGAAAGAGCTGGAAATGGCACTGTGGCAAGTGGTAAAGCACTAACTTTGAGCAAAAAATGTTCAACGACAGTGCCCAGGCTCTGAGTTCAAGTCCCAGGACTGGCAAAATAAAAATAAATATAAACAGATACATATTATATCATTAAGTTTTACTAAGAATTTATATCTATTTTTATTTATATATTTAGCCAATCACGGAGCTTGAACTCTGGGCCTGGGTGTTGTCCCTGGACTCTTCATCTCATTTTCTAGTGATCAATTGGAGATGAGTCTCCCCTTCTTTAGTGCCCTGGCTAGCTTTGAATGGAGGTTCTCAGATCTCATCTCAGCCTCCCGAATAGCTAGGATTACAGAAGTGAGCACCATGCCTGGCTAGGAATCTATATGATGTTTAATTCAGAAATTAACTTGAAGACATAAGAGATCTAGACAGAAACTTAGCCACAACACTCAAACACTCAGCATTACCACAAAATACTAGAAAGTTGCATAACATAGTGTTTTGTAAACAAATTGAAATATCTTTACAAAGAAGTATAAATTCATGAAAATTACATTTGATGGGGAAGTCCAAGAAACCTGTTGTGCAGTATTAGGAACCCAGGTAACACTGTATGTAGAACGGCAGGAGGGGAGATTTCATGCACTACTTTTTTTTTAGCCACCATTTAAAAACTGTAAAAACTACAATTCAATTGTAAGAATTATAAATCCTTTTTTTTTTTTGGTCAGTCATAGGACATTAATTTTGGGCCTGGGCCCTGTCCCTGGAGCTCTACAGCTCCAGGCTATAGCTCCACCAATGGAGGCACAGCCCCACTTCTGGTTTTCTGGTGGTTAATTGGAGATAAGTCTCATATTCTTTGGGGGTTTTTTTGTTGTTGTTTTTTTGCCAGGCCTGGACTTGAGCTCAGAGCCTAAGCACTGTCCTTGAACTTTCTCAAGGCTCTATGACTTGAGCCTCAGCACCACTTCCGGCTTTTTTCTATGTAGGTAGTACTGAGGAATCGAACCATGCATGCTAGACAAGCACTCTACCACTAGGCCAAACTCCCAGCCCCAAGAGTCTCATGTCCTTTAGTGCCCAGGATGCCTTTGAACCTCAATCCTCAGATCTCAGCCTCCTGAGTAGCTAGGATTACAGGTTTGAGCCATTGCACCTGGCTTTGTTATTTTCAAACATACCAATTATAATTCTTACATCCCTTACTGAACCAAATAGTACAGAACCCTGTATAGATGACTCATAGCTTACTACTCACAGCTTACTAGACCCACAGAGGTTCTGCACATAGTTTGCCTACTAACCTCATCTGAATCCAGAAGGGCTGGAAGGGCTCTGTAGAGAGAGAGAGAAAGAAAAACACTACATTGAATAATGTCAAATATAGTGATAGATACTTCACAACTATGATCTAATCAACAGCCCTTTTAGGAGAAAAAAAAAAAACAAATGAACAAGAATCAGCTGAAATAGATGTGACAGGATCAAAGTTTTATTAACACTGTAGCTCTGGAGAGAAATTCAAAATTTTTGGATGTATTATATCTCATGGATTTTGGAAAGACCTACAGCTAAATATTCCTAAACAAGAATATCATCTGATTAGCAATTATTTTGTTTGTATGTTACTCCTCGTCTTTTAATCATTTTTTGACATCTTATATTCTCAGCAGTATGTTTTCAGCTCAGTCAAAATAGTAGCAATGTAGGTACTAACTATGATATGTATAATAATGATTCAAACACTTACACATCCGTTACAGAAGAAGGAACATTCTCTTCTACCCACTTCAAATCATCCTCTTGCTAGGAAGATATAAATATAGTTAATAAAATGTAACACAAAGTGTCCCACAAAATCTAAGGGTCTTGAGATCCTTGTAAGTGTATTAGAACTCAAACTAGCTTACTCACATAACAAATGGATTGCAGAAAGGTTTAATCATTAAAACAATAATCCCAATACCTTCTGATAAGCATCTTCCCAATAATTCCACTCAATCTAATAACAACTCCACTACCCTTTCCTTATGTAAATTCAACAGTTTTGAATTTCTTTATATAAGAGAGATCAAGCAGTGATTTGTTTTTCTTTGCCTGGCTTATTTCAATTAACATAATATATTCCAGACCCATTAATGTTGAGAAAGACAAGATATTTAATTTTAAAAATGAAGCCGAGTCAAGCCGGTACAGAATGTGTTGGCTCACGCCTGTAACCCTAGCTATTCAGGAGGCTGAGATCTGAGGATTAAGGTTCAAAGCCAGCCAGGCACAAAAGGACCCTGAGACTTTTTTTTTTTTTTTGCCAGTCCTGGGCTTGAGCTCAGGGCCTGAGCACTGTCCTTGGACTTTCTCAAGGCTAGAGCTCTACCACTTGAGCCTCAGCACCACTTCCAGCTTTTCTCTATGTATGTGGTACCAAGGAATCGAACCCGGGTCTTCATGCATGCTAGGCAAGCACTTTAACCACTAGGCCAAACTCCTGGCCAACCCTGAGACTCTTATCTTAACCTCTAGAAAAATGAGAAGGGGGGCTTGGCTCAAGGGTAGGGTAGTAGCCTTGAGCTGATGAGCTCAGGGACAACACCCAGGCCCAGGGGTAGGGTATTAGCCTTGAGCTGAAGAGCCTAGGGATAGTGCCCAGTCTGAGTTCAAGCCCCATGACCCACCGAAACAAAACAAAACAAGAAAACATATATAGAGACAGATATAGATAATAAAATGAATAGTACTCAGACATGTATATATATATTCTATTATCCAGCCATCCAATTCACATTTATTACTGACTCTCTTTGCTATTGTGAACATTCCAATGAGCCTAGAAATGCAGATACCTTTTTTTGGGGGGGGGGGGGGTCATGGAGCTTGAACTTGGCCTGGGCACTGTCCCTGAGCTCTTTTGATCAAGGCTACTGCCCTACCCCTGGGCTTGGGTGTTGCCCCTGAGCTCTTCAGCTTAAGGCTACTGCCCTACCCTTGAGATATAGTCCCACTTCTCATTTTCTAGTGATTAACTGGAGATAAGAGTTTCACAGTTTTGTATTGCCTGGGCTGGCTTTGAACCTTGATCCTCAGATTTCAGCCTCCTGAATAGCTAGGATTACAGGCGCGAGCCACTATACAACCAGCTAGTCTTATTTTTTTCCCCCTTATTCTTTTTATGCTGGTACTGGGGCTTCAACTTCGAGCCTTATATTCTTGCTCATCTTTTTTCACTCACAGCTGTCATTATACCACTTGTGCCATACCTTACAGGTTTTTGCTGGTTAGACATACAAGTCTCTTGGATTTCTCTGTCAGGGCTGAGTTTGAACTGTGATCCTCAGATATAAGCCTCTTGAGTAAGTAGAATTACAGGCCAGGTATTGGGGGTTTGACAAAGATTAAAAATAAGGCTTACTTACTGCTTTGTTGACTTTACTATTTCCATTTTGTTCTTGTTTGGTACTTCTCATTTTCATTCCTTCTGTGGAAGAAGAAAAAAAGAAACTAACTGATTAACTTTGTAGAAGAACAGCAATAACAGTAAAAATAAATTTAAGAGATATATTGTAAGCTTACTGTAAATTATACAATAGATTTTTTTTTTTTTTGCCAGTCCTGGGCTTGAGCTCAGGGCCTGAGCACTGTCCTTGGACTTTCTCAAGGCTAGAGCTCTACCACTTGAGCCTCAGCACCACTTCCGGCTTTTTTCTATGTATGTGGTACCGAGGAATCGAACCCGGGTCTTCATGCATGCTAGGCAAGCACTTTAACCACTAGGCCAAACTCCTGGTCCCTACAATAGATTTTTTTTGTCTTTTATTTATTTACTTTTTTCCAGTCCTAGGGCTTGAACTTGGGGCATGAGCACTGCTCTTGGGCTTCTGGGGCTTTAGCAAGGCTAGTGCACTACCATTTGAACCACAGTATCACTTCCATTTTTTTTCTCTGTATATGGTACTAAGGAACCGAACCCAGGGCTTTGTGCATGCTAGGCAAAGTACTCTACCACTAGGCCATGCTCCTGGCCTTCCATCTTTTTTGGGGGGGGCGGGGGGCAGTCCTGGGCTTGAGCTCAGGGCCTGAGCACTGTCCTTGGACTTTCTCAAGGCTAGCGCTCTACCACTTGAGCCTCAGCACCACTTCTGGCTTTTTTCTATGTATGTGGTACTGAAGAATCGAACCCAGGTCTTCGTGCATGCTAGGCAAGCATTCTACCACTAGGCCAAACTCCCGGCCCCTGGCCTTCCATCTTTTATGTTAGGAATTTCAAATCTAAAATTTCTTCCTTACTTCTAGCAAGAAAATCAAACATAATTTGAAATTATCTTCTCAATTTATGATAGTATCATCCTATTTTTTCTTCAACCTAACCTTACTACATACAAAGGAACAATAATACTATAAAATGAAAACCAATGCAGTTCGGTGAAAAAAAATTTAAAACACAAGTAAAATGTCAACTTTCTCATCACCAAAGCTTTCTTTCAGCATAGGTTCCTTCTGTTCATCTTCCTCTTCTTCCTCTGACAGTGGTGAGAAGGCAAACCTGACAAAAACAAAGGCAGAATAGAAGGAAATGTGAGAAAACTACAAACACTGCTCAACTACCTCAATGCATAGGAATTATTACTAAAACGGCAAGCTCCAGATAGGGTACAACCCTTCCCCTCCAGAAAGCTCTTAAATGCGTAATGATATCAGAAGTCCAAAAGAACTTCAGTCACTTGAGTTTATTTCCCTTTCACTATATAAAAAGCAAACTAAGGCCCAAAGAAATAAAAGAGAAGGCAGGTAAACAAACACAAGCAGGAGAGTTGAGCTAGGATTTCAATTTAACTGGGTGTTTCTTCAACTATATAACACAGTCTTAATACTGTTCCCTAATGTTCAACCCTGTCAGGTCACATGGCCATTTTATTGTTAACAGAATAAGGTACAAGAACCTTTGGTTGTTTGCTGAAGGTCGCCAGAGAATCATAATGACAAAGAGGATCATGGAAAACAGCAGCCTCCAGATGGCATCGTCCACCCACAGCTCTCGCCAGTCCTACAATAAATGGGAAAGTAACATTTACATACAAATCCCTAAGCAAAGAGCAAGAACCACTCACTTACATACCCTTCAGTTACACTTACTAAAAGCCAGCTGGGTGTAGGGGTACACATAGTAAATGAGTATGTATTTTTTTCCCTTTGCAGTGCTATTTTAAAGGAAAGGCATCAAGTAAACAGAGTACTTGTCAACAGAGCTCTGAGCTTCTTTAGGGAAGGTGTTTTCTTGACTTTGTTTATATGTTTGGTGCCAGTACTGTGGATTAAAATCAGTGCCTAGGTACTGGTCCCTAAGCATTTTTGTTTTTTGCTCAAAGCTAACACTCAACACTTGAGCCACAGTTCTACTTCTAGCTATTTTGGTAGCTAACTGGAGACAAAAGTTGAACAGACTTTCCTGCCTCCTAACTAGCTAGGATTATAGTCACAGTTACCAGTGCCCATCTTAGGAAGCACATGATACAGATTAAAAACAAACAAACAAACAAACAAAACCTACCACATCATGTATCATGATGGACACAACGGTTTTTTATTGTTATTGTAGTTGTTGTTGGTTGGTCTTGGGGCGTGAACTCTGGGTCTGGGCGTTGTTTCTGTGTTCTTCAGCTCAAGGCAACCTCGCTACTGCTTGAGCCACAGTGCCACTTCTGGTTTTCTAGTGGTTAACTGGACTTTAGTGCCCAGGGTGGCTTTGAACCTTGATCCTCAGATCTCAGCCACCTGAGTAGCTATGATTATAAGTATGAGCCACCATATCTGGCAACACAGCAGTTTCAAAATACTCAGAGTGGAGATCTAGCCTTAACTGATTTTTTTTTTTCTTTCTTTCTTTCTTGCCAGTCCTGGGCTTAAACTCAGGGCCTGAGCACTGTCCTTGGTAGAGCTCAAGGCTAGAGCTCTACCACTTGAGCCACAGCACCACTTCTGGCTTCTTTTTTTTCTATGTATGTGGTACCTAGGAATCAAACCTGGGTCTTGGAGCATGCTAGGCAAGCACTCTACCACTAGGCCAAACTCCTGGCCCTCTTTTTATGTTCTGATTCAGGGTTTGGGCACTGTCCCTGAGCTCCTTTGCTCAAGGTTAGTACTCTGCCACTTTGATCCACAACACCACTTCCAGTTTTTCTGGTAGTTAATTGCAGACATGAATCTCATGGACGTTCCTGCTTGGGCTGGCTTTGAACCGAGATCTTCAGGTCTTAGCCTCCTGATTAGCTAGGATTACAGGTGTGAGCCACTGGCATCCAGCTAATTTCTTACATGAACCTTATAAGCATCTTCTCATTATTATCAACATCTTTGTATACAAGTTCATTAACATGTGCTCTTATAACTTACTGACTGGCAAGTCACTATCCTGAACTTCATGGTTGTCCAGATGATAAACACAATAGATGCTAACATGAAAAGAAAAATATTGGTTAGAACATGAATTGGTTTACATTCTCAGTTATGTTCACTGATCCTGGTAAAGTAAAAGTTCCATACATGTTTCTCTGATGACATAGATCATAATCCATCAGTAATTATCCCATATATAATATAAATTTGTTGTATAAGGAAGATCCAAAGTATATAGTCTTACTGATACTGTTAATATTTGTTGACTATCTGCTACATCAGTAACCCTCAACCCAGAAATGGAACAGAAGCTATTAGAAATATGCCTCTTCTAGCATTAACAATGTAATTCTTTCCTGGTTTTATCTTCAATGTAACACAAATAGCAGATGCTTTTTAAAAAGTCAGATCTCACTACTCCTAGTTTAGGGCCAAGAGGCAGAGACATTAGCCTAGTCTGACCAAGGTCTACAATTAGTCTGTATGTTACATATGCTTAGCGATAAATGTAACAGTGCACACTAATCTAAAATAAGTAGAATAGCTCGGAAGAGAGCTTAGATAGTAAGCATGATACACTAGGTTTAAAGCATCACAAAACTTAAAAATGACAATCAAATAAGTGTGTGTAACTTTACCTTAGTAAAAGGAATCTAAATGCCTCAGTAGAAAAATGTAGATGGGAGAGACATTTGCACATTAAAATTTTGAGGCTGATTTTCAGCTATATAGTTTTTTTTTTTTTAATCTTTTCAAAATCTACACCTTTTGGAGAATTTTGATTAGAGCTAAAAAAAAATCCTTCCCCAAGAAAAATGAATAAAACTTTCTGTGCCTATTCATGGCCTCAGATTAATAATTTCTGTGCTGAGAAGATCTAGAATTACATAAAAACAAAAGGAAGTCCCAGACTTACCTGCCACTGCCAAGATAAGTGTGTTGGTGAAATGTCGGTACAAAGAAAGCTTTACAATGTTCCTCCGAAGTTTTAACAGCTTCATAGTTTGAGTAAGGCTAATAAATATGTGTTTGCAGGTCAAGGAATTAAACATTTAGAAAGCTAAAATGCTAAAGCTTTTCTTATTTTCACTTAATCTCAGAACTATATCAATCCTATGATTAATTTTTCAGTAAAACACTGAAGAAGATATACAAAGGGGATAAGATGCAACTGGGGAAAAAAATACAAAATTAAAGGGGAAAAATATTTTTAAAAAAGAAAAAGAAGCCGGACGTGGTAGCTCAGGCCTGTAATCCTAGCTACATAGGAGGCCGAGATCTGAGGATCATGGTTCAAAGTCAGCCTGGGCACTAAAAAAAAGTCTGTGAGACCATAGTCTCCAAATCACCAGAAAATGGGAACGGCACTGTGGCTCAAGGGGTAGAGAGGTAGCCTTGAGCTGAAGAGCTCAGAGACAATGCCCAGGCCCAGAGTTCAAGTCCTAGGATGTACCAAAAAAAAAAAGACAAGTATTAAAATAAAAATGAGTGGCAGGCCTTAACACCATCTTCAAAGTGGTTAATTCTATTATCCTCTCTAGTTAATCCAGTATAGCAGCATAACTTCACTTGAGCCATCAACCTATCAGAGTACTGCACTCAGTGGCTCTTCCCCTGACCCCATGCCTTTTTATGGAACTGCTACCAGCCTCCTGTGCTACTGTGAACTGAGAGGAACAGCTAATTGTCTGAGCATTATAGGCAGGTAAGAGTCCAAAGTAGTGATTCTCCATTATCAGAACATCATTCCCAAGTAGAAGTTACCACTGAAGGACAAAAGAGAACTATAACTACTACTACAGATATCTTCTCTCAAGTCCAACTTTCAAAATGAGGTATAGATATAAAAATAAGAGATTTGGAACCTACCTGCTCTACTCTTCCTCAGTCTTTACCTAGCCTAAATCCTCTCCATATTCACAAGACATACCTGAAAAGACAGATCTATAAAAGTTTTGGTCATATAGGCTCAATATACTGTAATCATTTTTGCTACATTGCAATCTACTCAAATTCACAAAATTTTATTTTTGTTCATATTGTTATAATCTATCAAGACAGAAATGTACAAATGCATATAGGGACCAATATATAAAAACCAAATAATGCCAAAAAAGATGAAATTCAAAAACTTGAACCTTTCAACCAAGATTCAAAATCTAATAAACAAATGCTTAATTTTGAGAAGAAAAAAAATAAATAGAAATTTGTTTATCTTCTGGTTAACTTTGCCTGTAAATGAACCTATATTTATTCTGAGGGTGTGAGTATTTAAGCAATCTCAAATATAGTTTTGAATGAAAGAAGAAAATCCTCTTGAGAGCTGAGATTTGAAAAGACTTAAACTTCTATGTTATTCTAAAACCACATTTTAAGATCAAGCTCTTTTCAGAGGATAAAGGAAAAGTAGGACCAGGGCAGCCAGTGATTGTAACACCAAATGAGGTACATAAAAAATCCAAAATCATTTTAAAAGGAGAAAAGCCAGACTCTTTCATCTTATGCTAAGCCACCCAAAGCTATGATAGTTAAGAATTTAAAAAGAAAGAAGAGAGAGACAGGGGGGTGGAAGGGAAAGCCCTGCTTACCTGACCCTTCAGGCTATTCACACTTAAAATATACCATTTCCAAGACCAAGGAGAAATTAACAAAATAGGCAAAACCTCTTTGCAGAAAGGTGAATGGGAACCCATCTCCAAGGGGAGAAAATGGACCAATGAGAAGGATATCCACCAGCACAGGGCAGTGTCTAGGAAAGCCAAGGGGATAAAGGCCAAGGAAGCAAGATCAGTCTGGGCCTGCAGACAAAGAAAAAGAGGTGGGGAAAACAGCCAATGAGAGAGGCACAGAGAGGAAGCAGTAACAATTCTGCATTTAAATAACATCTGAAATGATCTGACATTTGAACTCAAAGAAAATAGAAAGAATATTTGACCTCTAATCATTTTTGTCTTGTTATAGAACTTTATATCAACATATAAACTTTAAATGTTTCACATAAATTGTCAATTATAATCTCAGTACAATGAAACTGCTACTGACCACCACAGGCAACTGACCCAAGATTCCTGGCATATAAAGACCCATGAAAGAGATGGCAATATCAAAAAAAGTCCTAGTGTTAGTCTAAAAAGACCCTCCTTCCTATTTTAAACAAACAGCTGCAACATTAATAATAATAATAATAATAATCACTGATGCCCAGCATTATAAAATAATGAGAAATTTTACAGACAGCCTACCCTAGGATAAAATAAAAGCAATTTCTGTCCCCAAAACTAGCTGATAACTTCCATAAGTTTATTTTATTAGATACTTTATATAATTCTAATCACTAAGACATTATTGAAAGGATATCCATAAGATAATACAGGCATCAATTGCTGAGAGGACCAGGTTTACTATCAGAGCCAAGGAATAAGAAAAATACTGCAAGAGCAGCAGAAGAAAGAAAATGAAATTGACAGAGTTAAAGCTGTTAAAAGTCTTCAGAAAATCACACAGCATTCAGAGGATAGCATGGGTCAAAAAACGTATCTACGACTACAAAATATTTTATTCAAAGGAAACTGTTGCAAAACCTAACAAACTCCCTTTTATTGAGGGCAAAGCCAATTTTATAGAATTTAATACTTTGAATCTAAAAAGTTTTCAGACTGGGGTTTTTCTTCTTTTTTTTTTTTAAATAATAACTGGAGTGACCACATTAATTTAACTATAACAACTATTTTCTTAATCACTTAGATTTCAGTGTTTTTGGTTTTTGCAAAGAGAATACTCAATTCTCAAAGAAGCGAAGAAATTTTACTAGCTAGAAAACTTAATTTTAAAGAAATCTTTAAGGACCGGGATTTTGGCATAGTGGTAGAGTGCTTGCCTAGCATGCACAAAGACCCAGGTTTGATTGCTCAGTACCACATACATAGAAAACAGCCAGAAGTGGTGCTGAGGCTCATGTGGTAGAGCTCTAGCCTTGAGTAAGTCCAACGACAGTGCTCAGGCCCTGAGCTCAGGCCCAGGACTGGCAAAAAAGAAATCTTTAAATCTAAACTGCTGAATAAGTGAAGACCACTAGAACTGCACTGTAGACAAGATTAACCAGCAAGTGCATGATTCCATTGTTTGCCACTTAAGTGGAAGTCTGTTGCCTGAGAGAAAGAACTAAATTCTAATCTGGAGACAGGTTTTAAAAAAAGGGCTGAGAATTTGGTCTAGCGGTAGAATGTTTGCCTACCATGCACAAAGACCTAGGTTCGATTCCTTGGTACTACATACATAGAAAAGGCCAGAACTGGTGCTGTGGCTCAAGTGGTAGAGTTCTAGCCTTGAGAAAGCCCAAGGACAGTGCTTATGTCCTAAGTTCAAGCCCCATGACTGGCAGAAAAAAAAAAAAAAACTTCTTATGGGCCACATATTCAATTTGTAAAGCTCTAACAGGTCAAATTAATTTTTTAAATGAATTACACAGGTTGAACATACTCGTCTCTTGTCCCTTCCCCCAAATCCATGACACTAAAGCTTCCGATTTTAAAGCATTTCAATTTCTGGATTTCTAGATAAGTGATACTCAATGAATAGTTTATGTTAACATCTCAAAACCTGAAAACATCAAATCTGGAACACTTGTGGTTCACAGTTCAGAAAAGTAATATTCTCCCTATACAAATGCCTTGTATATACATTTTGCCCACAATTGACAGAAGAAACAGTAAAATAGCACATACATACTTGACATGTACCCTCTCAAAGCAACAAGAAAGTGAACAGACCACAAAATTTGAGAGTAAGCAGTACTGACCCCTGTAACTCTGAGGACCCCTTCCATGCCAGAGAACAAAAGATAAAGGGCTCCTGCTACCACCACCTTATGAAGAGTGACTCCAAGGCGAGGCCTAAAATGGAAGCAGACAACAGAGTGAGCACATAGACCAAGTGCAAGGCAAACTAATCAACGGTAGCCCATGTTCATCAATACAGACCAACAATTTAGTGATCACTAGGGCCTACCTGAGACAAGAAAACTCTCAGTAATACATGGCCTTCTAAGATAAAGAGTACTAGGACCTAAGACTTGTCCCTGGCACTAAATTAAACAAACCAACCCGGTGCTGTTGGCTCAGGCCTGTAATCTTAGCTACTCAGGAGGCTGAGATCTGAGATTCATGGTTTGAAGCCAACATGGACAAGAAAAGCCCATGAAATCCTCCCCCCCCCCCCCGCCCCGTCCTGGAATTGAACTCGGGGCCTAGGCATTGTCCCTGAGCCTCCTTGTGCTCAAGGCTAGCACTATACCACTTGACCCACAATGCCATTTCTAGCTTTTTTTCTTCTTCGTGTATTTTTTCCTTCTTTTGTTTCTTCATTCCATGGTAACTCCTCAATTTCCTCTAACTTCATCTCATATCACTGGCTTCTAAATAACAGAAAATATCCAAGGGCCCTTCTGAGGATCCTTCTGTACTAAACATTTCTTCCTTGGAGTCTGTATTTAGTCTCATGGCTTTAAATAATAACTTCATGATAATGACTCCCAAGCTAAATTTCTGCCCATGTAGATATATCTATCAGATCTCACCCATCCCCCAAACCTGTTCACCTAGTCTTCCAAAACCTGACAAATGTCCCCCACTTCTGTCACTTGATCAGACCCAAAACAGTCGACACCATCCTGCGTTTCTCTCCCCTTTCACGCTGCACCTCTGACTCATTAGCATATTCCTCTGGTTCTACCTTCAAACCATATTCAAAATCTCATCACATCTCAGCATCTCTTCCCTTGGGTGTATTGTACACAAAGACCCTAATCTCCTTGACATCTTTGCTTAGATGTTGCAAAGTGAGGCCTCCCTTGAACCCCCTACTTCTAACAATAGGCCCCAGCTCCTGTCAAACACCTATAGCGTTCGCTTTCTCGGCTCACAATTTTTTTTTTTTTTTTTAGTTTTGCCAATCCTGGGGGCTTTTAACTCAGGGCCTGGACATTGTCCCTGAGCCTCTCTGTGCTGAAGGCTAGAACTCTACCACTTAAGCCAACAGTGCCATTTCTGGCCTTTTCTGTTTATGTAGCACTGAGGAATCGAACCCAGGGCTTCATGCATATATTAGGCAAGCACTCTACCACTGAACCACATTCCCAGCCCTGCTTACAACTTTTTACTGACAAATAACATATTTAACTCCCTTGTTGCAATTGTCTGTGCCCACCTCCACAAATATAAACTGCGAATCTCTTGTTTGCTGTATACCCAGGGCTTAAATGATGACTAGTTATATATAAGGTATTCAGTAAATTTTTAAGCAAAAAAATAACTTTTTAGAAAGTTATAAGATCTGGGCCGGGAGTTTGGCCTAGTGGTAGAGTGCTTGCCTAGCATGCACAAAGACCCGGGTTCAATTCCTCGGCACCACATACATAGAAAAAAGCCTTGAGAAAGTCCAAGGACAGTGCTCAGGCCCTGACTAGCAAAAAAAAAAAAAAAAAAAGTAAGTTATAAGATGTATGACTAGTGTGCACACGCGCGCGTGTGTGCGTGTGCGTGTGTGTGTACTGACAGTTGAATACAAGACCTTTTGCTAGTGCTCTACAAGTTGAGTAATGCCCCAAGGTGGTATTTTTTGCAGGCAAAATGGAGACATGGTCTTGAGATTTTTTCTGCCAGAGGTAGATTTGAACCACAATCAGATCTCAACATCCTAAGCTATTGTACTGGGCTGAATAAAAAACATTTATTGAACTAAAGGTATGGCTCAGTGCTAAAAAGGCATGGATAATGATGGGCATAGTGCTCACGCCTGTAATCCTATCTACTCTGGAGACTGAGATCTGAGGATCATGGTTCTAAGCTAGCCCGGGCACTAAAGACAGTGAGACTCTTATCTCCAATTAACCACTAGAAAACAAGAAGTGCCCCTGTGGCTCAAAGGGTAGGGCAGTGACCTTGAGTAACCCTAAAAATACACTTACTTTAGATTTAGCACAAAAATATGCTTCCATTCTTTAGCAAAATAAACAATAACAGTGTCAGTGAGCCCACTGTTCCTATAAAACAATCTGATTTGCATAGACATACTTTTACTGTAAAGTTGGGAATATCAACATTCATTACATTAGAGGTTTAAACTATAGCCTTGAGCACTACAAAATGGAACAGCAACACTTTTCCAGAATTTACAATGCTACAGTATTGCAGATGTCTTCTTTTAGCTCAAAATTACTTCTATAAAGAATGTTGGCGCTGGGCTAGGTGGCTCATGCCAATAATCCTAGCTTCTTAGGAGGCTGAAATCTGAGGATCTCAGTTCAAAGCTAGCCCAGGCACTGAAGACTGTAAGACTCATCTCCAATTAACCACCAGAAAATTGGAAGTGGTGTTGTGATTCAAGGAGTAGGGCAGTCACCTTGAGCGAAAGAGCTCAGGGACTACACCCACGCCCTGGGATAGGGCAGTAGCCTTGAGCTGGAGAGCTCTATCAGAGACATCACCCAGACCCAGAGACCAAACCCCACAACGACAACAACAAAAAAAAGAATTTTGGCAGAACTACAGCACTGGAAAGCAGCAAGTGTTTCCATTTAAGTATCATTTCATTTGTTTTTCTACTAGTGGAATTAATACTTACTTGACAATGCCATATCCCAGACTGACTATGATGACCAAGGTTCGAGCCAGTGAGCGTTTCACTGCCGAAAGCAGCTCTGCAAGGATCAAGGCACCCTGGACTATAGGAAAGAAAGAGAAATGGGGCTACATACTAGGCTTAGGCAAAGGTGCAATTTCAATTCCATAATGTAGGTCCAGGACATTCTTCAAAATGGCCACTGATATTAGTCCTAATATGAAAACAGCATCTCCTTAGAAAGTTTTACAAACACACAAGCTGATAATCGTACTCATGTGTATAGCAATGTGGGTGTGTTTGATTCATTTCTCACATGACCCACTGGACCAACTCCCTCAATCAATCAATCTCTCTCTCTCTCTCTCTCTCTCTCTCTCTCTCTCTCTCTCTCTCTCTCTCTCTCTCTCTCTCTCCTCTCCCTCTCCCCTTCCCCCCCCCCCCCCACCAGTCCTAGGGCTTGAACTCTGGGCCTGGGCCCTGTCCCGGAGTTTTCTCAAGACTAGCACTACCACTTGAGCCACAGCACCACTTCGAGCTTTTTCTACATATGTAGTACCGAATAATTGAACCCAGGCCTTTGTGCATGCTAGGCAAGCACTCTATCACTAGGACAAACTCCCAGCCCCCTTTGTATCATTTTCAAAATCTATGAAATATAGCTTATTTGTAGAAAAGCATACAATATACATATGAGCGTGTATATAATTTTCAACTTTACATCTATTTTCAAGCTCTTTCAAAGACATGAGAAAGATCTAATTAGTGTACCTTGCAACTATAATTATAATCAAATGACCTGATAGAACTGAAGCTGTTTCAATAAGCTGCAGAACCAAGCAGGATCTATTACAACCTGTTTACCTTACTAAATCATAAGCCTCTTCCTATTTTCTTGGTATTACTGCATTTTATCAATTCTTGGATGTAACCACCACACACAGACAGACATTTAAAATAAGGTGTGTCTTGCAATTTAAGGCATCTTACAATTATACCAGCTCTGTTTACAGATAGATAGGTAGAAAGAAAGAAAGAAAGAAAGAAAGAAAGAAAGAAAGAAAGAAAGAAAGAAAGAAAGGAAGGAAGGAAGGAAGGAAGGAAGGAAGGGTGCTTTAAGTATCCATACCAAGTGAAATTTAATGATGACAATTCTCATTCCCCAAGACTACTAGCTGGTCACAGTGGCTCACACCTATAACCCTTGCTACTCAGGAGGCTGAGATCTGAGGATCATAGTTCAAAGCCAGCCCAAGCACAAAAAGACCTGAGACTTACCTACAATTAATCACCAGAAAACAGGGGTAGGGCGGTAGCCTTGAGCTGAAAAGCTCAGGGACAGCATCTAGGCCCAGAGTTCAAGCCTCATGACACACACACACACACACACACACACACATACACACACACACACACAAAATAAATAAAGACCAATGCTTTTGTAATTTTTCCAAGCATATTTCAGCAAAACTTTCTTACATCACCAAACTCATAAACTGAAAGATGAACAAGAAAAGTCATCATCATATTAATGCTACTTAATTTATGTGAATGACTAATCAAAAAGATAGAACTATGTGATTGCTTCTGACCTCAGGAAAATTTTTCTAGAGACTCAATCTCTCAGATATCTAGTTAATTACATACCAGATTCTCCTTTGTATCGGATATTTTGAAATTCTGCATAGAAGACAGCTTTCTCGAGCATTCCAAGAAAGATAACAGCACCAATCCAAAACTGAATTCTCAGAAGATCTCGCCAGTAGCAGGCAGACCATGCCAGCCACAGAACACCAAACAGGACATACACGATGCACATCACCATGAAAAACTGTCATGCAATTGGATAGGAAATAAAAAGAAGAATTAGGGCCAAGAACCAAGTATCTAGATTTTAAATCAATACACAGTCTTAACAAGCTAAAATTCTGCCACTTGAGCAACAGCACCATTTCCAGCTTTTTCTATGTATGCGGTATTGAGGAATTGAACCCAGGTCTTCATGCATGCTAGGCAAGCACTCTACCACTAGGCCAAACTCCCGGCCCCAAACTAAAAAAAAATGAAGCTATGTAATCCACTCTCTATTTGAAAAACAATTACTTCTTTAGAGCTTAATATAAAAACCATTGAAAAATCACCTATTGAGCAAAGACAGACAACATAAGGAATTTTCCTCAAGACTGTATTAATAGAGCTGGGAGCGCGGCCTAGTAGTAAAGGGCTTGCCTAGCATGAATGAAGCCCTGGATTCGATTCCACAGTACACATCTACACAAAAAAAGTCAGACGTGATACTGTGACTCAAGTGGTAGAGCACTAGCCTTGAGAAAACCCAAGAACAGTGCTCAATTCCTGAGCACAAGCCCCACTTTTGGCAGAAAAAAAAGAAAGAAAGGAAGAACGGACGGAAGGAAGGATGGACGGAAGGAAGGAAGGATGGACGGACAGACATCCACTTGGGGCCAGGAGTTTGGCCTAGTGGTAGAGTGTTTGCCTAGCATGCACCAAGACCCAGGTTTGATTCCTCCTTACCACATATGTAAGAAAAACTAGAAGTGGTGCTGTGGCTCAAGTGGTAGAATGCTAGCTTTGAGAAAGCACAAGGACAGTCCCCAAGCCCTGAGTTCAAGCCCCAGGACTAGCACAAAAAGGAGGAAAAAAAAGTGGATTTATAGCCTTTTCAATTCATGATGCAAAACTATAAAAATGAAGACAACACTGAAGAGGGAAAGAATATGGTAGGGTGACGATTACAGCTAGAAGCAATAAAACACAACAAAAACAAAAACTTAATGGAAAACAAGGTGAGAACAATCATGACCAAGAAGTCTGAAAATAGATTAAAGATATTCTTGCTGGCACCACTGGCTCATGCCTATAATCTTAACTACTCAGGAGACTGTGATCTGAGGATTGTAGTTCAAAGCCAGCCCAATTAACTACCAGAAAACCAGGCGTTAGCCTTGAGCTGAAGAGTTCAGGGATAGTGCCCAGGCCCAAATCAAGCCCCATGATTGGGGGGGAGGGGGGATGGTATTTTTAGATAAAGGCAAATGTTCACACACAAGCAAATAACACATACACAAACACATACACATACATACTCGGAAGAAAGGACAATTGCACCCTTTATTTACTCTAAGTGAGCTCAGAAACGAGGAGGTAATAGCAAGATGGACCCTGCTTTGTATCCTAAAGAAAGTCAACATGAGATGATCACTGAGTTAGTACTTCACAAGTCTAAAATACTCAAATGCCAGGTGCTGGTGGCTCACACCTGTAATCCTAGCTACTTGGGAAGCTAAGATCTGAGGATTACAGTTCAAAGCCAGCTCTGGCAAGAAAGTCTATGAGACTCTTATCTCCAACAAACTACTCAGAAAATGCCAGAAGTGGCGCTGTGGCTTAAGTGGTAAGAGTGCTAGCCTTGAACACAGAGAGGCTCAGGGAGTCTAGGCCAAGGCAAAAATAAAGGACTGGAGTTTTGCCTAGTGGCTGAGTGCTTGCCTACTATGCACAAAGACCTGGGTTTTTTATTCTTATGTATGTGGTAGCATATACATATAAAAGCCAGAAGTGGTCCTGTGGTTCAAGTGTAGAGCACTAGCCTTGAGGAAAAAAATCCAAGGACAGTGCTTAGACCCTGAGTTCAAGCCCCAGGACTGGCAAAAAAATAAATGAAGAAATAAAATAAAATACTCAAAGTCACTGAGATAAAATGTAGATGCTTATAGGTGTTTCCTAAATATGAATTTATACACACACTGCTAATTCATTCAAATGACAAGGTTAAAAATAGTAAGTTCACTTACAATCATCAGTGGGTAATCTTCAAGTGTGAGATAGTCATAGGGACCCTTCAATTCAACAGTCACTGCCAAAATATGAGCCTCAGAATTAGTTTAACAGATTCATGCATGAGAAAACATTACCTACTACTTCCTTGATGAAATTAATGAAAACTTCATTGGGTCATTCACACTTGACCACTTCAATCCTGGTAAAAACTGCAGTATGTGTGCATAGCATAACGAATCCAATATTCTCATAGTGCATCCTCTGGGCTGTAGAGGGTTCCGTGTCTCTTATCCCAGTATGAAGTAGAAAAGCTCTTTACCTAGACTCATCCTAAAATGAATGATACTCCACATAAAACCTTTTTTGAGGCATCCATCTCTTCTAAATTCCAAACACACTGCATGTGTTTTCTTATAGCACTTTGCTAGTGGATTTGGGGTTTTTTTTTTAATCTTATTTTTTGGTGTCAATCCTGGCCTTGAACTCGTGGCCTGGGAGCTTTCATGCTCAAAGCCAGTTATCTACCATTTGAGTCACAGCTCAGTTTCTGGCTTTTTTGATAGTTAATCAGAAATGAGAGTCTCATAGACTTCCCTGCCCAAATGGCTTTTGAACTGTGATCCTCAGATTTCAGCCTCCTGAGTAGCTAGAACTACAGGCATGAGCCACTAGAAGCTGGCTCACTAATACGCTTGATAGGCTTTCCTCTCTTCACCTTATCATGTTAGTTTCTATTTCTCCTTACCTGTATTCTCCTATTGCTTTATGGCTACTTTACTGTCTTCAATTTATATGATCTAGTACCATTAATGTATCATTTTCAAAATTAAGGCATTTTAATTTTTTGACAAATTCATATTGACTAATACAAGTAACGTATTCCCCGTGGCACAATAAAATAGAAAATAATCCAGCTTTTAATCCTGTATCCCAAATGGAAAAACTCCAAGTGGAATAACTCAACATTTCAGATGGATGCAAAGCATTGTTCAATACATTAGATTTTTTTTTTTTTTGCCAGTCCTGGGCTTGAGCACCACTTCTGGCTTTTTTTTCTATGTATGTGGTACCAAGGAATCGAACCCGGGTCTTCATGCATGCTAGGCAAGCACTTTAACCACTAGGCCAAACTCCCAGCCCAATACATTAGATTTTAACTTTACCAAAACTTGCTAGGAATCTTTTTCAAAAACTTTGCTAATAAGAAGTATTTTTAAATTAACAAAGAGAAAGCAACAGTATGAAACA
Organism: Megascapheus bottae; assembly: GCF_031878675.1. Taxonomy (NCBI): domain Eukaryota; kingdom Metazoa; phylum Chordata; class Mammalia; order Rodentia; family Geomyidae; genus Megascapheus; species Megascapheus bottae. The sequence goes on along the minus strand of NC_143533.1, from coordinate 22,105,436 downwards.
GATTTGACTTACTGAAGCAAACCTCCTCTTAAAACCAAAATCACTGAAATTATTTGACTATTTTATTACTTCAATTGATTAACTGCATAAATTCTAGGTATGATTAACAAATAAAAACCTCAGGCCCTGCTGGGCACTGGTGGCTCATGCTGTAATCCTAACTTCTCAGGAGGCTGAGATCTGAGGATCATGGTTCAAAGCCAGCCTGGGCAGAAAAGTTCCCATGAGACTCATCTCCGATTATCCTCTCAAAAACCAGAAACGGTGGTAAGGTTCAAAGTGATAAAGTGCTAGCTTTAGCAAAAAAGCTCAGGGACAGTGCCCAGACCCCTGAGTTCAAGCCCCTCAACTGACAAAAAAAACCAAAAAACAAACAAACCCAAAAACAAAAACAAGGAACATTCTCCAACTCACTGTATGAGGCTAACATAACCTGGATGCCAAAAACAGTGGGGACAGTATGAAAAAATAAAGTTTTAAGATAATCTTTGAACATAAACAATGTATACATACATATGTGTATGAGAAAGTATGAGCATGGATATAACTGTGTGCGTGTGTAACAAGACCAAGTAGTGGCATCCCAGAAACTTAAGAATGATAAACATAATGCATTACATTAGCATGCTAAACGTTCTATAACATTTTTTGAGACAAAGGTAAGACAATGTAGCCTACACTGTCCAGAGGTAGCGCTGTGGCCCAAGTGGTATAGTACTAGCCTTGAGCAAAAAGAACTTCAGGGACAGTACTCAGTCTCTGAGTTCAAGCCCCAGGACTGACACCAAAAAAAAAACAAAACAAAAAACATTTTTAATTAAATAGCAAATATTTTAAAAAGCTATAACCAGAATACTTAACATTGAAATGGACCAATATTACCAATAACGTCAAGAGCAAGATAAGAACAACTGCCATAAACATATCTATTATATCTACTTGACAAACCAAGGTAGGGAAGGAAACTGTAAAGTAAAAAGAAACAAAAACAGAAGAATCCAGAGAAAATACAAGTTATTGCAATGTTCCAAGTGAGAGATAAAGACTCCACTGGACAGCAACAATAAAAAGGAAAACACTAGCACACTTATGAAAGGTACTGAGGCATTAAAAAATAACCAATGGTGATTAACTTAAATCTTTTCTATGTTTTGCCTTGGTGATCCAGTTTTACCAATGCTCCCCCCCTCCAGGGGACGACATTAATGAAGTACTTCTATAGTAGGAAGAGCACAGGAAGGAAAATGAAGTTCAGCATCTGACACAGCACCTGGTACTTTTGAACCAGTGCCTGACACTGTGCTTGCTACACTGAATGCAGAAACATGTGTTGTTCCTCCCATCTTCCACGTCTCAAAAACATTCATACTGAGTTATTTCCATTGGTGAATTAATTTGGCTCTCTCTCTCCTATGCATGAAACAAACAAGAAAGCAACACAAACTCTTATTAAAGATAGGAACTGAACTTACTGGTAAACAGATGATTACTTAGTGAATTTTCCTTGGCTGATTCTTTGGAGGATGAAATGCCAACATGGACAATGAAAATGTATGGTGCATCTTGCCACGTTTGCAATGGTTCATGCATTGCCTAGAGGAAAAAGGCATCAATCCTTTCTAAGTCATAAGAATTGAAACACAAACACATTCACAATTAAAGGCAAAGCTAACACTCTGTAATGTAATATGAAAACTGCTCCAATATGTGTCTCAGAGACATAGTAGTTCTTTACTTTCATTCACTAACAGAGAAGGCAGAACTTAAAGCAGACTGGAGCATGTACAATAAAGTAGACTATAAATTACTAGGAAAAGACATCTTGTATGTTGTTATACATATATATCATATTTAATGTACATTTTCTTACAACAACAAAAATCACTAAGTTGAATCTTAAAACCATTCTAAATTATATTCTATACATTAATATCATGAAACTAAGGAACGTAAAAGTTTAAAGTATCTAAAAATATTCATGATAGTGTTAGAAAATTTGAATATGTATTATATAACACATAAATGCTAAATATAATATACATATAGAATGTCTTTAAAAAGCTGTTGCCAAATTAAGAACATAAGCCAGGCAAATGGCTCAGAACTACAATCCCAACACTTGGGAGGCTGAGTATGAGACAGGAGGATCGTGACGCTGAAACCTGACCAAATGCCATATACACTTACAGTTCTGTCTCCAGTAATGGTAAGATTGGTTCCATTTTCTTTTGCCTTTGAATAGTAGAAGAAGAAAGTTATAATTCGGGGAGGGGGAGTGTTTGTTACTTTACTTTAAGAATAACTTTTTAAAAATTACCTCTTGTTTTTCTCCTAAAAGAGGCAGTCGATGCAGATAATCCCCAGAAAAGCTCTATGAAAGAAATATGTAATTAAAGATACATAAAAAGTGGGGCAAGGAGTGTAGTCTAGTGGTAAAGTGCTTGCCTAGCATGCAAGAAGCCCTGGGTTCAATTTCTCAGTACCCCATACTCAGAACAACCCAGAAGTGGTGCTGTGGCTCAAGTGACAGGATGCTAACCTTGAGCAAAAAGTGTCCAAGGGCAGTACCCAGGCCCTGAGTTCAAGCCTCAGGACTGTCAAAAAAAATTGTAGCTCAAAATTCCCAGAAATAGTTAAATCAGATATTGCCTAACAGGAAAAATAACATTGCAGAAGTATTAGACAAAAGATTTTCAATTGCCAGGTGCCAGTGGCTCATGCTGTAATCCCAGCTACTCAAGAGGCTGAGATCTGTGGATTGCAGTTCAAAGCCAACCTGGACAAGAAAGTCTCTGAAACTCTTATCTCCAATAAAGTATTCAGAAAGAAATGGAAGTAGTGCAGTGGCTCAAATGGTAGTGTGCTAGTCTCCAACACAGAGAGGCCTAGGAACAGTGCCTAATTGCCTAGGCATGGAGTTCCAGCCCCAGAATCAGCCAAAACAAAAATAAAAAAGAATATCCTATTCCTACACCTAAAAAATAAATAAAAATGGCTGAGGAGGTACTGAGTACAACATGCACCCAACTAATTCTCCTAGAAACAGACGGGAAAAGGAGAGTGGAAAAAACAATGACATTGCATTTTTCACCTTGGTTCATTCTAATCTCTTTCTAAGATTACCTGTGCTTTAAAGAGTTCGCTACAGTTCTGGAACAACTTTGAAGAGGTCTGGTATTTCCCAGACAAGCCTCTTTTTTCCTTAAGTTTTTCCAAGTATTTTTCCACTTCCTCAGCCTAGAGGAGAAAAGAAAACACACAAGCTATTCAACTTATTTCTCACACATGAGACATGGAGAGGATAAATATTTTACATAAGACTTAGTGCAAACATGATACACAGTTAGGTGTTTTAATTATTAATACATTTGAACCTACACTGTATATATAGCACCAGCTAAAAACCTAAACTTAGTGAACTTTATAGTGTGGAATTCTGGTTTTTTAGCTCACAAATGATGGCTTGCTAACAATCCAGGGAAGATCAGGAGACTATCAACAGTCCAGACAGATTTAGTTACATGAAAATATATTCAAGGGCTGGGAGCATAGCCTAGTGGTAGAGTGCTCACCTAGCATGCATGAAGCCCTGGGTTCCATTCCTTAGTATCACATACACAGAAAAAGCTGGAAGTGGTGCTGTGGCTCAAGTGGCAGAGCACTGCCTTGAGCAAAAATGTGTCCAAGGACAGCGCCCAGGCCCTGAGTTCAAGCCTCAAGACTGGAAAAAAAAATGTATTTAGGAATTACCTGACCTGGACCAGGAGTGTAGTATAGGGGTAGAGGGCTTGCCTAGCATGCATGAAGCCCTGGGTTCGATTCCTTGGTACTACATACACAGAAAAAGCCAGAAGTGGTATTGTGGCTCAAGGGTAGAGTGCGAGCCCTGAGAAAACACAAGGACAGTGCCCAGGCCCTGAGTTCAAGCTCCAAGATTGGCCCATAATTATCAGACCAATTAACAAAAATCTACCAAAAGATATATTAATGCTCATAAACTAACATGGAGTGCCAAACTGTCGCAGTCATTCACAGCTCGTTGTTGATATTCTCTTTTTCTTTTCTTTTCTTTTTTTTTTTTTTTTTTTTAATGTAGGTCATGGGGCTTCAACTTTGGGCCTGGATGCTGTCCCTGAGCTCTTCAGCTCAAGGCTACTGCCCTACCTCTTGAGCCACAGCCCTACTTCATGGTAATGGCTTACTATCAGTTCTGATATTTTTTTCTCTCTCTGTAATACCAACATTTCTCATCTTGCCCTTGAGAAAAGGCTCCAGTACTATACCTACAATCCTTTGCTTGCCTTACCCACACTTGAGTCTTGAACAACTGAATATGGCTTAGTGGTATAGTGCTTGCTTAGCATGCACGAAGCCCTGGGTTCTATTTCTCAGTACTACATAAACAGAAAGCCAGAAGTGGCACTGTGGCTCAAGTGGTAGAGTACTAGCCTTGAGCAAATGCTTAGGGACAGTGCCTAAGCCCTGAGTTCAAGCCCCAGGCCTCGCAAAAAGAAAAAAAAAGAAAGAAAGAAATACTGATAGGTCAATTCTGCAAATCAGGTTGTTTGGCTTTGATGTTTCTGCTCATCCACAGCTATGTGCTACTCCTCCGTTTATAAAATTAAAAGATTAGAACTAGACAATCTCTAGGGTCCAAGAAATGTCTGTGATTTTGGTCCTTACCTTGAAGTTGTAAATTTCATTGTAGCAATCAGCACTTTTCAGAAGCCAGGTTATATTCAAAGACAAATCACATGGTTCTCCATCAACTGTAAAAGAAGAAATCTCTGTAAATAAAAGATGATTCTCAAATGAAGCATTTTTCCTAAAAACATTTCTCCTACCCTAAGCTTAGATTCTCAAAGAAAACTAAAGAAATGGAGCAACATATACAAAAAGAACTTGATGTTTTTCAGATTAAAGTAACACTAATGCAAAGACATAGTGGTTTGGGGTTTTTTTGTTTTTGTTTTTTTGCCAGTCCTAGGCTTGAGCCCAGGGCCTGAGCACTGTCCGTGGGCTTTCTCAAGGCTAGAGCTCTCCCACTTGAGAATCAGCACCATTTCTGGCTTTTTTCTATGTATGTGGTACCAAGGAATCGAACCCAGGCCTTCATGCATGTTAGGCAAGCACTCTACCACTAGGCCAAACTCCTGGCCCCTGTTTGGGGTTTTTTGTTGTTTTTTGTCTTTCTGAAATTGAGTATTAAGTTCTAAACCTTTAGACCTCAATTTCTAGATCTCTATTGGGAAAAAAGCAGGAGTGACAAAGTAACCCTAAATTAAAACTAGACTTTCATTACTCAAATATTTCCTGACGAGAGGATAAGTATACAAGGGTACAATAAATAGCAGAGTAGTAGGCCAAAGAAGAATGTGAGGAACAAGCTATCAAATATCCTTAAAGAGGCCATAGTCTAGCTAAAGAGACACAGAATAACATTAGCCATGTCACAGAGCAATGTTTCAGATTGTTAAGAGGGTGATACAACTGAAAGATCCAATTAGGGGAAAAAAATGTCATTGGCCCCTGAAAACATCCAGACTGGATAGAAAGAGCAATGAAGAAAGACAAACATGCTGGAGAGGTAGAAATGGCAAAAGGAAAGAGAAGAGTGATAGATGTGTCCTCCCAAGCTCACCTTAAGAGAAGCCTTCTGAAATCATGGGAACTGCACATAAAACTTCAAATAAGCAGGGTACCAGTGGCTGATGCCTGTAATCCTAGTTGAGATCTCCAACTAGCCACTAAAAAAACTGGAAGTGGCATTGTGGCTCAAAGGGTAGGGTGGTAGCCTTGCGCTGAAGAGCTCAGGGGCAGCGCCCAGGCTCAGAGTTCAAGTCCCATGACCAATTAAAAAACAAAACAAAACAATATGAAGTAGATATTAGTCTGAAAACTTTTTATATTTGTTTCCACCTGTGGGAGAAGCAATATAACTGTATACCCTCTACTTTATGCAATATGACATGCTGCATTTAAGAAATAAAATATAAATAAATAAACAGAGGTGGAGGTATGGCTCAGGTCACAGAGCACCAGCCAGTGAGTAAAAGCAAGGCTCAGATACCAAGTTCAAGTTCTGGTCAAAGAAAGAAAAAGAAAAAGAAAAAGAAAAAGAAAAGAAAAAAGAAAAGGAAAGGAAAGGAAAGGAGGGAGGGATGGAAGGAGGGAGGGGAAGAGGGGGAAAAAGGAAGAAAGGGGGGAGAGAGGGAGGGGGAGAGGGAGGGGAGGAAGGGGACTACAAAAAGGAGCCTACTTTTGGTTCACAAAAAAAAAGAAGCAATTTGCTGAACAAAAAACAAAACAAAAACAATTGGTATTTTAACAACCTTCAAACTGTCCCAAAACCGGACAGCTCAGCAGGATGCTGGTAGCTCATGCCAGCAATCCTAGCTGCTCAGAAGTCTGAGATCGGAGGTCTCCGTTCAAAGCCAACCCAAGCAGGAAAGTCTGTGAGAGTCTTGTCTTCAATTAACCACCAGAAAACTGAAAGTGAAGCTGTTGTTCAAAATGGCAGAGTACTAGCCTTGAGCAGAAAAGCTCAGAGACAGCATCTAGGCCCCGAGTTCCAGCCCCATGACCAACAGAAAAAGAAGACAGCTTATTTAGCTTGGCAAAATATCACCAGAGCAAAACGCAGGCTAGAAAAAGACTGTGTAAGGGGTGGGGGGAGGGAAATGGGGACCAAGACATGAGAAAACGTATCAATGTATATGAAGTAATACACCTTCTATCTGGTGAATATAATGTAACCCTTCTATTAATCACAATAAAAAAAATATGAAAAAAAGAAAAAGACTGTATATAAGGAGAGCATACATTGTCAGACTATTTCAAGAGACAAAATTCTGTACCCCAAAAGCTACTAGTAAATAGCTAGACAACTAAGCAAGGCAATGTGTCAAAGTAGACTTGACTTCAACCGAATTTAAGTCATTAATCAGGAGATATTATCATGGATGTAATATATTCCTCATATAAATTCTACCTGTGTCTTTCACTCTCCAATAAAATGCAAGCTTGATGACAGATAATTCAGCACTCCCTGTTGTCTTAAAAAAAAAAAAAAGTGCCAAACATGCAGTAAATATTCAATAACTGCTTACTGCTTACTGGGCAACCAAAAGAGCTTTACACTTTCTGGAGAGATATATGTTTAAATATACACATCAATGACCTACATTCTTATCCCTCATCTCAGAGCTTCTAGTGACAACTTATTTGCTAATATAAAGCCAGTTTCATAAATAAAAGTTTTCTCTAGTATACAATGGGACAGTGTGGACTCAGTGCTTATTCCACTAGACAAACTAGTTTTATTCTACATAATCCCTATTTCTCCCTAACATCTTTGAATTTACTCTTCCTCTAGGTGATAAAAATACTCCCTTGGTAAATAAAAGGTCAGCTAAGTATATTGTTCTGAGCCAAGGATCTGACAAACCTAGGTCCTGCATACAAAAATAACATCAATGATATCTGCTCAGAATGGATTAAAAAACATGTAGGCAATGAACCAACTTAATTAAATATAATTCAACTGAGATGTAACTGAATATACATTGTATACATTGTGATGCAGCTACACATTTATGGTTATATATTCAATACATTTATCCAATAGTGAATATATGAGTATGTTATATATAATAAAGCATTCATATGCTAACAATAATATACACTGTATACAGATGTAATGCATGGTAAACTAAAAAAAAAAAAGAAAACTTCACACAACTATTATGGGAAAAGAACCTTAGTTGTACTTAATACTGTATTTACACATGGATACTTTCAGACTATTAAATTTTCTAACTTAAGTATACTACAAATAGACTGAGATAGAAAATAGGTAATTTAAAAGTTTGCAACTTTAAAAAAAAAGCTTAACTTAATGAAACCCAAAAACTCACATTTGAGGAAGACAGTGGTATTTCTGAAAAGAATTTTTCCAAAACTGAAGTAATTTTTCCCCTGCAAAAGTAAAGCATAAGTAATTAGCACCAGATCATTTCAAGTTCCAAGAAAAAAAGAAGTATCTAAACTTATAAAGTATCCAAATTAGTTTTCCTAAACGAAAGACATCAATATTTCTCCTTTTGGTGAAATTCGATCACATCCAAACTACAAAATCTTGCCCCCTTAGCACAGATATGATTCTTCCTACCCCCTACTCCACAGGCCATAAAGCAAGGGCTAGAAATCTCAAATCTCAAGCCCCTTAATCAGCTCATTTCTTTTACTCACTGCTTGTCAAAACAACTAATTGTTGTTTTTTAAGACTTCAAATAACTATCTTATGAATTTTTATTTTATTAACTACTAAAAACCTAAGACCGACAACTTGAAGATCTTCACCAAATGAATAAAAGCATAATGCTTGTTAGATACGTTTGCCATCAGCGAGCCAAGAACAGGCTTTAAAAAAAAAAAAAAAAGGCAAAAGTAGTTTTAATAGAGCTCAGTGTTTTTGTGGAGCAAATCCTACCGGCAGCTAGGGTTTTTGTGTGTGTGTATGGGGGGGGGGGGGGTTCACAAGGAATTAAAGATTCCAGAAAGTGGAAGAACAGGTGGATATATTTTATAAGCTGTCCAAATGAAAAGACCAATCTCGACATCAGATTCTTAGAAACTGTTTCTTCCAGATGGCCCAGATGCTTCGCGCCTCCCACCTCACGGGAGAGTGATCGTTTCCACGTTTACTTCCCTCAAAACTACCTCGCCGAGGTAGAATCAACCCAAGAAAGCTGTGCAGGGGAGAGAAGGGGAAGACAGGAAGAAAGCCACCTCATTTAACTCTGTCCTCACACCCACCCGGGCTCTCTGGAGTTCCTGAAACGGCACCTTTAGCCGTGCATCACGGGTGTTTGGGGTTTTTTGTTGTTGTTGCTGAACAAGTCAGGCTCTGGAAAACTTCTTGCAGCAAGGAGACCCGCTCCGCCACCCCTCTCCTCCGGCACCAAGTGGCCCTGCCACTCCTCCTTTCGGAAATGTGCGGCTTTCAGCCTCGGGGCCCGGAGGAGGAGGACGAGGAGGAGGGAGGAGGAGGACGGAGGAAGGTGGGGGGGGACCCCGGCCACCGCTGCTCCCGCCATCGCACCCCCGCGGGAAGCGGACTCCAGCGGCGCCTCCGTGGACCCCCCAGGCCGCCGTAGCCCCATCTCTCGCCCCTCCGGGTCGAGGGTCTGCGGTTCACACACTCACCGACGGTATCGGAATGTGCCACTTGGATCGGTCAGCAGCAGACACCGGGGACGGCCCGGCACCGAAAGACGAAAACGGAAAAGGCTGAGCCCCCAGGAAGAACATGACAGGCCACACTTGAGGCCACGCAGCCGTCGTCGCCATCTTCACAGCCGCGGAGCGCCTACCCGCGGAGCGTTTCACCTCCTCCTTCCGGTTTGTCCCGCCCTCTTCCGGCTCTGCGCTGTGGGAGGGGAGAGAAGGCGGGACTATCCGGGTCCTTCACACTTCCGGGAGCCTTGTTTGCTTTACCATTCAGAAGCCCCGCCCTCCGACGTTCCGTGAGACGGACTGCGCAGGCGTGGTGGTGAGGCAACCCGATTGGCTGAGATGGGTAGGTCTTCTCCGGTGACTTCCGGCGCAGGGTACCTCCCACTCTTCCTCCCCGTCGCCGGGTCCTGAGGGATTGGGGGGACCTGGCGGGAAACCCGTGAGGCGTTCACCTGACGGGATCCCCACGAGGTGCTCCCCTCATTTGTCCCCACCCCCTCGGTAAAGTCTGGAGAATCCAGTACCCCCGCGCTTGCCTGACTGGCGTCCGGCGGTCAGTGCTCCGGCGCGCGAGGTGTTGAAAAGCCCGGGCTCGCGGGGCCGTGGTGCAGCCGCAGGCTGGCGGTGTGCCCGGAGGACCCGGGAAGGTCCGCTAGCGTCCCCCGAAAAGTACTTGGCGGCAGCAGAGTTTGACTGGCGACGCCTGCCTCCCTTCACCACCGCATTCCAGAAGAAAAGCAGGGAGGGAGCCGGGTCCGTTTGAAGTACCGCAGCTTGACTGCCGCTGAGCTAGAGCTGCAGTGGGACCAGTTAGCGAGCGGGGGGGGGGGGGGGGGGGGGGCAGGGGGGACGGGGGGGGGGGCCGGGAGCGGGGATTCCGTTCTGTTTTCTCACACGCTTGATCTTTTTAATCCTCTAGGGTTTATTGCCTCACCGCCTCCTCCACTGCAAAGACAGGTTCGGTTCCTAGTAAAAAAGCACTTATCCGCCCCACCAGCCACTCGTAATCCGGGAGGGGGTGGGGGAAGTGCCAGATAACACCGCTGTAAAAAAAAAAAAAAGCCTGCGTGCACCTGAGAAAATATCACGGGAGCAAGAGTCAATATTTGTCCCATCTTAAAGACCTGGAGAGGAGTTCATTTCCCAGAAACTCGACGCTGGTGAAGTGCCACTCATAATTCAGAAAGACAGCTCCTTGGCTTTTTACAAGCATCTGTCCAGGGTGTGCAGGACCCAGAGTGACTGGGAAGCCATGGAAACAGCTGGGAAAGAGGAAATCAGGTAAAGGACAGTGCAGGTACTGACCACAGAACAGAAGCAATCTTGCTGCTTGTTTGTTTTCTTTGCACTGCTTATTTCAGTTCTGGCTATTTGTGTGTGTGGTCTTTTTTTTTTTTTTTTTTCCTCTCAGTTCTGCAGACAGGTAGCTAATTTAATAGCCTCTCATTAAATACTTACAGGGTGGTTAACTAACTTTTTCTTTCATTTTTTAAATATTTTTTATTGTAATTAAAGGGTTACATGATATTTGCCAGATAGAGGGTGCATTAATTCACATACATTGATACCCTTTCACATGTCTTGGTCCCCATTACCCTCCCGCCCACCCACCCACCCACCCCTCTTAACTAACTTTTAATAGTGGAAAAATTGCAGTTGGAACTTAACCATGTTAATGCCCAAGCTCAGGTACATATATATGCACTTCTTGCAGTGTCTTTCTTCAAAAAAGACTTCAAGGTCCTCTAAATTTGTGCAACAAACAATCAAAAAACAGCGACAAAAACCAACGAAGCTTCCATGATAAACAATTTTTTTAGTATGACTGCCTGTATTTATCTGTCTGGACTCTTTATTTTTGCTGGTCTTGGAGCTTGAATTTGGGCCTGGGTGCTATCCCTGAGCTTTTGTGCTCAAGACTAGCGATCTACCACTGAAGCCACAGTTCCATTTTGGGCTTTTTGTGGTTAATTGGAGATAAGACTCAACAACCTTCCTGCCCAGGCTGGCTTTGAACTCTCATATTCAGATTTCAGCCTTCTGAGTAACTAGGATAACAGTCATGAGCCACTGGCACCCTGTTATGTTTTGAAATTTGGTAGAATAAAAAGTTTCTACCATAGATATTCTGGCCGCAGAAGTTTTCAGTCATATATCTATCTCCAAGATGTATTTTTTTTTTCCAGTCCTGAGGTTGAAACCTTGGCTTGGGCACTGTCCCTGAGCTCTTTTTGCTCAAAGCTAGTACTCTACCACTTTAGCCACATTGCTACTTGCAGCTATTTCTGTGATTTAACTAGAGTCTCACAGACTTTCCTGTTTTCTAGAGGTTAATTGGAGATAAGAATCTCAGGTCCTTTTGTGCCCAGGCTGACTTTGAACTTTGATCCTCAGATCTCAGCCTCCTGAGTACTTAGGATTACAGGCATGAGCCACTGGCTATCTGCAAGAGGTATTTTTGTTTTGAACAGCCTATAGTTGTTTTAGTTAAATTGAGTCTAGTTTAAATATACTGACTAATATACTCACGTAACAATGAATGTCTTGTGTTTTACTTCAGGAATGTGCTCTGCTTTGTCAATCATTTCAGAAATAAAAATTTCCTTCTATGTTTGCTTCTGTTGTTATCTGTTGTTATTTTAGCACCTTGCATGTCCCTTGCTTAGGGTATTTATTAGCTTGAATTGTGTTGGGTTTTTTTTTTTTGGCTGTGCAAAAATTTGAAGGCAGAGCCCCATGCTTGCGAGGAAGGTGTTGTACCTCTTAAAAACAATCTCCCCCCCCCCCCAGTCCACTGATTAGATTATTACAAAAAATTTGAGCTCCAAGCCTGGGCAGTAGATGCCTTAGCTCATGCCTGTAATCCTAGCTACTCAAGAGGCCGAGATCTGAGGATCAAGGTTCAAAGCCAACCTGGACACAAAAGGACCTGAGACTCTTATCTCCAATTAGCCTCTAGAAAACAGGAAGTAGGGCTATGGCTCAAGAGTGGTGAGGTAGCCTTGAGCTGAAGATCTCAGGGACAACACCCAGGCCAAGTTCAAACCTCATGACCCACAAAAAAAAAAAAATGAGCTTTATGTCTTTTACTTTCATTTTTTTCTGTTTGAGACAGTATCATTCTCTTAATACAGGCTGTTCTAGAACCTGTTATGTAGCCCTGGCTAGTCTTGAACTCAAGATCTTCCTAAAACAAGTTCCAGAACGCTAGGTTTATTCATGTTTTCTATCATGCCTGGATTCATGTGTGGTTTTTTTTTTTCCCCACTCAGTAATAATGTATTTTGAAAATCTTTTGTTGATTAAATAGGTAACTTAGTTGTTTGGTTTGGATTTGTTTAGGTTTTGTTTTATTCTTAGCTCTTTCATTTTACCATAGTCATTCTCCTGCTGGGTGCTGGTGGCTCACTCTTGTAATCGTAGGTACTCAGGAGGTTGAGATCTAAGGATCCAGGTTAGTAGCCAGCCTAGGCAGAAAAATCCCTGAGACACTTTTCTCCAGTATTAACCACCGGTAAACTAGAAGTGGACGTGGGACACTAAGTGGTAGAATAATATCCTTCAGCAAAAAAACCCTCAGAACCAACACCCAGCCCCCAACCAAACAGCAGCAACAACAACAAAAAAAACCCTTCTTCATAAGTGATAATGTTATTTGTGAGTTTTTCTGTTGTTTTGTTTTTTTACTATTGCTTTTGTGCAGCCCCAGAACTTGATACTTCACTATTTAGCTTGGATGTCTTACCTGTGGATATTGTTCTACAGAATATTTTATCATCCCATGAAGTTATTGTGTTATGTCAATCACATTATAAAGTTTTATTTTGCGGGCCAGGAGTTTGGCCTAGTGGTTAAGTGCTTGCCTAGCATGCATGAAGACCCGGGTTCGATTCCTCGGTACCCCACGTACATAGCAAAAAGCCAGAAGTGGTGCTGAGGCTCAAGTGGTAGAGCTCTAGCCTTGAGAAAGTCCAAGGACAGTGCTCAAGCCCTGAGCTCAAGCCCAGGACTGGCAAAAAAAAAAAAAAAAGGTTTATTTTGCATATTATATCACATGTAATTACATGGTAAATATTATAAAGGATACAAACGGGTTTACAAACTCTAAAAAAATTGTGTCTTAAATATCTTTAGTGTTGAAGATGAAGCTGTTGATAAAACGATTTTCAAAGACTGTAGCAACATTGCCTTCTACAGGTAAGGAAAGTAAATATATTACTTAGATCTACAAGCCAGGCACTGGTGGCTCATGTCTGTAATCCTAGCTACTTAGGAGGCTGAGATCTGAGGATCACAGCTCAAAACCAGTCCAGGCACTAAAGTTCATGAGACTTATCTCCAATTAACCACCAGAAAACAAGGGTGCTGTGGTTCAAGTGGTAGAGTGCTAGTAGCCTTGAGCTGAAGAGCTCAGGGACAATGCTCAAAGCCCCCTGACTGACCAAAAAAAAAATAGAAAAAAAGAAAACTTTCTGACAGTACTTCAAAATTAATGCTATTAGCTAGGCACCAGTGGCTCATTACCTATAATCTCAGCTACTCAGGAGGTTGAGATCTGAGGATCACAGTCTGAAGTCAGACTGGGCAGGAAAGTTCATGAGACTCTTAATTTCTAGTTAACCAGAAAACCAGAAGTGGAGCTCTTGCTCAAAGTAATAGAGTGTTAATCTTGGGCATAAATGCTTAAGGACAGACCAGGAGTTTGGCCTACTGGTAGAGTGCTTGCCTAGCATACATGAAGACACAGGTTTGATTCCTTGGTACCACATACATAGAGAAAGCTGGAAGAGGTGCTGTGGTCCAAGTGAACTTGAGAAAGTTCAAGGACAGTGCTCAGGCCCTGAGTTAAAGCCCTGGGACTGGCAAAAAAGGGGGAAAAAAAAAAAGCTTGAAGACAGTGCCCAGGTCTGAATTCAAGCCCCATGACCAATAATAATAATAGCATTAATTAAAACAGTTTAAAAAGTAATGCTTTTATTTTTTGTGAACTGATAGGTTTTCTAAGCAAAGATCAGTTTGAAAATTTAATAATTTAGGAATTCATCTTAAGAAGCAAATAGCCAGAAGATTATGATCTGGCCACACTAGACATAAAAGTTAGCCGGGCACAGTGGCTCACGCCTGTCATCCTAGCTACTTGGGAGGCTGAGATCTGAGGATCCAGGTTCAAAGCCAGCCTGGCCACTAAAATCACTAAGAGTCTTCTCTCTAATCACTAGAAAATGAGAAGTGGGGCTGTGGCTCAAGGGGTAGGGCAGTAGCCTTTTGCTGAAGAGCTCAGGGACAGCACCCAGGCCCAGGGGTAGGGCACTAGTCTTGTGCTGAAGAGCACAGGGACAGTGCCCAGGCCAAGTTCAAGTCCCATGACCCACTTAAAAAAAAACAAACTCAGTTTCATGATCTTTTGTTGATGCTACTGTAATTTCAACTCAGGGCTTCACTCTTGCCAGGCAGGTGCTTTATCACTTGTACTTTGTCCCTAGCAATAAAATTAGAATACTTATTGGCATTAATTTTATTTTATTTTTTGCCAGTCCTGCAGCTTGAACTTAGGGCAGGAGCAATGTCCTGGGGCTTTCTCAAGGCAAGAGCTCTACCACTTGAGCCATAGCACCATTTCCAGCATTTTCTGTGTATGTGATATTGAAGAATTGAACACTGGTCTTCATGCATGCTAGGCAAGCACTCTACCACTAGGCCAAACTCCCAGCATCAGTGGCCCTAATTTTATTAGCATTCATAATGTACTTTATGAGAGATCCATTACTGCCTCTACCTAAGTTCAGTTACTATCACAGTGAGTGTTTACTGATTCTACATGATAACATAGTCTGTTCCTGACAATCACAAATAGCCTTTGTACATTTATATGCTCTGTATCTGTAGGCGTCAGAAACAGCAGTTCTCCAAGAACACCTACCGGGCATTATTAGACTCAGTCACAACAGGCAAAGACAGCACCAAGTTCCAAATCATCAATGAAGTAACTAAGGTGAGATAGATGCCAATTCTATAAAGAATAATTTTGTTTTATATTTATTTGGGTTGAATGATGTTAATTTTCATTAGCGTTCATTAAGAGCATCTAGGCCTCAAAGTTTTAACCTTGCTAAAGAACAAATATCATGGGGCCGGGAGTTTGGCCTAGTGGTTAAAGTGCTTGCCTAGCATGCATGAAGACCCGGGTTCAATTCCTCGGTACCACATATAGAAAAAAGCCAGAAGTGGTGCTGAGGCTCAAGTGGTAGAGCTCTAGCCTTGAGAAAGTCCAAGGACAGTGCTCAGGCCCTGAGCTCAAGCCCAGGACTGGCAAAAAAAAAGAACGAATATCTTTCTATCTGTATGCTGTTTTTTTTCTAGGTGCTTCATAAATTAATTTCCTTTTAAGTAATCTCACAATTCACCTAAAAGGCTTATTTTTCCACTGCTGGATTGAAACATCTGAACACAGAGAAAACTGGGCAGTGTTCTCCTGTAGTGTGGTTCAGTTCAAAGGAGTTTGCTAGGACAATGGGACAAGGCCCACCATACAGTTCCATTATTACAATACTACTTCAGCATCTGGTAATCTATCCTGAGATATTCTTGTATCTCCCACAATGAATACAGGACATCCTGGTGAAGGTAGATTTCTCATTCATGAGATGCTCACCAATCTGACCAGTCAGAGATCTGAAGCATTGAAAGCAGAGCTTCATCTTGTTCCTGTATATGATAGCAAAATGCAAAAACCTCCAGTAACAGGGCTGCTAACCAGTGATTATACTTTGCTGATTTAAAGAACTGGCCTTATTTTGGGGCTTAAGAATGATGAGGGAAATTAAACATTGTGCCTGCTCAGCTGGAGGCTAAGATTATAGGTCTGAAGAAAGGATGTAAACAGAAGCCTCAAGCTTTTGAGAATATTAAAGGAAAATTTCAGATCCTCTACAACCCAATTGTTTCAACTGGATTCTATCATTTTCATCTTCCTCAGATAGCTATTTCTTTTATGATGAAAAAAATACTCCTAAAAGGTACATTGTACTGTCCCAAATTATTAGATAAGGAAAATGGTCTAGAAAGGCACTTTGCCCATACACACAGCCAGAATATGTTCCCTGACCCTGTCAGACTTCACTGAATACTTACATACTCTCTAAAACAAGTATATAGCATAGAGTTGCTCATGCAGTCTGAGCAATGTTCAGGTTCAGTGAAGGTCCACAAAATTCAGAAAGAAATCAGGTAACGCAACTATATGACCCAAAGCCTAAGTCACAAATATTCTATCTCCCAGGCTATTTCTCCAGTAGATCCCCACAGGCACAACACACTGAGAAGATTTGAGGGGTCTATCTGAAGTAATTTCTCTCATGTCAAGTCACATACTACTTTAGGATGTACCACAAATATGGGTCAGAGGAAATGGTATGGGTTATGCCAGGAAGTGCAACAGTGCACCTGATACTAGAAACTTGATGTTCACTTCCTGATCCTTTTCTGTCTTTGTTTCAAGGCATCCCCTAAGCTTCTAGGGCCTCTAGGATCGATATAAATTAACTGGTAATTATTTGTTTTTGGGGTGGTGGGACAGTCCTGGGCCTTGAACTCAGGGCCTGAGCACTGTACTTGGTCTTTATCAATGTTAGCACTCTGCTGCTTGAGCCACAGCACTTTTTCTATGTATGTGGGACCAAGGAATCAAACCCAGGTCCTCATGCATGCTAGGCAAGCACTCTACCACTAGGCCAAATTCCTGGCCTATAACTGGTAATTCTTTTAAAAAATGTTTTTATTATTCATAAAGCTGATCTTCAGAGAGTTTACAGTTACATAAGTCAGGTAAAGAGTACATTTCTTTTTGGACAGTGTCACCCCTTCCCTCATTCTATCCCAGTATTTGATAATTCTTAAAACAAAAATGTGGGGCCGGGAGTGTGGCCTAGTGGTAGAGTGCTTGCCTAGCATGCACGAAGACCCTGGTTCAACTCCTCAGTACCACATACATAGAAAAAAGCCAGAAGTGGTGCTGAGGCTCAAGTGGTAGAGCTCTAGCCTTGAGAAAGCCCAAGGACAGTGCTCAGACCCTGAGTTCAAGACCAGGATTGGAAGAAAAAAAAAAGTGTAATTGAGGGCCAGGAGTATAGTCTAGTGGTAGGGTGCTTGCTTAGCATGCACGAAGCCCTAGGTTTGATCCTCGGTACCACATACACAGAAAAAGACGGAAGCAGCACTGTGGCTCAAGTGACAAAGCGCTAGCCTTGAGCAAAATGTGTCCATGACAGTGTCCAGAGGTCCTGAGTTTAAGCCCCAGGACTGGAAAAAAAAATGTAACTGAGTAAATACATGTTGATTGGGGAGTTTGTTCTTTTTGTTAATGTCATTGTTCTCCAATTTGCTTCGTCTATATGAATTTAAGCACGCTTTTCTAATTATTTTGATTTGGCCCTTAGAACAGGTCATCTTTGGGATAATCTATTGAAGCTAATCTCATATATCTGCTTCTAGATTCCTCTCCTGGCTGAAGTTTATGGTATAGAGAGAAACATTTTCAGGCTTAAGATCAATGAAGAGACTCCACTGAAACCAAGATATGAAGTTCCTGATGTCCTTACCTGTAAGCCAAATACTGTAAGGTAAGGCAAGTCACAAGGTATATTGGGTGTATCCTCAAGTTGGTTAGTTGTTTTTGTTTTGTTTTGTTCTTTTAAACTCATAACTTGAGTAGACACTTTCTATTTTTGTGTGTGTGTGTTTACAGCTATAAGCATTTGCAGAGTTAATGCTCAGTTATTTGGGAATAAGTTTGTCAGTGTTCTCTGTTATTTATTTTTGTTTTCTTCATCACTATTTGACTCATTAGCAGAGAGGCAGAACTTTGGCTCTGTTCTTCTTTGCAACAAAAACATCTATTAGGAACTGGGAGTTGGGCCTAGAGGTATAGTGCTTGCCTAGCATACATGAAGACCCGGGTTCAAGTCCTTGGTACCACATACATAGAAAAGCTAGAAGTGGTGCTGTGGCTCAAGTGGTAGAGTGCTGTCCTTGAGGAAAACCTAAGGACAGTACTCAGGCCCTGAGTTCATTCCCCAGGACTGGCAAAAAAAAAAAATCTATTAGCCAGACTTTGGAAGTAAGTAGCAGGAAAAAAACTTAATTTACAAACTCAGGCTAGCTACAGATCTCCAGAGACCTGTTTACGATAGTGAAACTTCCTTGCTTTTAGTAACTATGTGGTTAGACTAATTCAGTTTAAATATATTCTTGGAAGTCTAACATGAAATTTTCTTAGATAGCAATAAAATTATTTGTGAGTGCATCAGTGGAAAAAAAGAACAACCTATAGGGATCAAAGTATTCTGTGTGTGTGTGTATGTGTGTGTGTGTGTGTGTGTATGTGTATGTGTCCGTCCATATGTGTCTATGTGTCTGTCCCCATCTGTCCATCTACCACTTGAGCCACAACACCACTTCCAGTTTTTGAGTGGTTTACTGGAGATAAGAGTCTCTGGGAACTTTTCTGCCTGGCTGGCTTAAACCACAATCCTCAGATCTCAGCGTCCTGTGTAGCTAGGATTACAGTAGCTGACCTCTGCAGAAACATTGTTATCCAAAGTTATGAAGTATATGGTAATTATGTTCACTCCTAGCTCTATGTCACTAAAACCATGCTTTCTATGATGGCTCTCTACTGGCTAAGCTATGCTTTGTTACATAAAGACTGACTTGCAAATTGATTGCATTGAATTGCAAATCACATAAAACCATATTAAACTATAGTAAGTTATTTTTCATTTCTGATTTCTTTTCTAGTCTAATCTCGTGCTCTGGGGATACAGGCAGCCTGCTATTGGCAGATGGAGAAAGAGATCTGAAGTGTCACATCCTAGCAAATCCATTCAAGATAGAGTTGATATCTGAGAAAGAAGTTGTGATCAGCATAAATTCCCTAGGCCAGTTATATTTTGAGCACCTACAGATTCCTCGTAAACAAAGGTATTTTACATCATGTGTTAACGAATTCTGGTTGAGAATACCAGTTGCCTAAAATCACAACAAATCATTTTAGAAAGTGGATTTCCTGTAGTCAGATATGGTGTGTACACTTGTAAAGCAACGTTCAAAAGGCCTGGGTAGGGATGATTATCAATTTGAGGCCATCATAGGCCTGCTGCAGGAAATATAGTAAGACCCTGCCTCAGAAATAGGTCAGAAGGGGCCGGGAATTTGGCCTAGTGGTAAGAGTGCTTGCCTAGCATGAACAAAAACCCAGGTTTGATTCCTTGGTACCACATATATAGAAAAAGCCGGAAGTGCTGCTGTGGCTCAAGTGAAAGAGCACTAGGCCTTGAGAAAGCCCACAGATAGTGCTCAGGCCCTGAATTCAAGCCCCAGGATTGGAAAACAAACAAACAAACAGACTGTTGGACACCAGTGACTCACGCCTGTTATCCCAGCTACTCAAGAGGCTGAGATCTGAAGATCATAGTTCAAAGCCAGCCTGGGCAGGAAAGGCCATGAGACTCTCATTTTCAATTAACCATCAAAAATCCAGAAATAGCGTTGTGGCTCAAGTAGTAGGGTTGACCTTGGGCTTAAGAGCTCAGGGATGGCGCCCAGGCCCAGAGTTCAAGCCCTGCAAGTGAAAAAAAAAAATTGTTTTTCTGAGTTGGGTATGCTGCTACACACTTATTAATGCTCCTCATTAGCTAGGATTACAGGCATGAGCCACCAGCTAGGGAGACTCTTACCTCCAGTTAACCACCAGAAAACTGGAATGGTGCTGTGGCTTAACGTGGTAAGCCTTGAGCTGAAGAGCTCCAAGGATAGCACCTAGGCCCAGAGTTCAAGCCCCACAACCACCAAAAAATAATAATAATAATAATAATGTGTATGTAAAGATAAACTTGATAACCTTTCCAGAAGTCTAGATGGTGCTATTGTGTACTAGGATAGCAATGAGTTAATGAAAACTTGGTTTTATGTGGTATAACTTTGCTTTGCCAAAATATCACAAACATATGTTGCATTTGTTTGTGTGTCTGTTGATTTGTGTTTTGAGGCAGTTTTGTCTTGTTCTGTAGCCCAGGCTCACCTCAGAATCTCTATCCTGCTGCACACTCCTGTTGAGTGCTGAGACTACAGATAGCACCATCACACCTGACTCACGTTACATTTACGATAAAAAAATAACTGATAATAGCTCTTTTAAAGATCTAACAAGGAAATCTAGATACATCTACATATGTAAAAGAAACTATTGGTTTGGGGTCATCATTAGTGTTTAATTCTATAAACTTACTTTAATTTTATAGTGATGTTCTATTTACCAAGTGAGAGGATATGATTTATGAAGACTTAAAAGCAGAAATGAGAATCTGTCATTCAAAAGAATCCTGTCCTTCCCATCAAATGACACAGCTTTACTTGTATTCCAACAGAGCTACTACTGAAAAACAGGAGGAGGGATCTGCTGATGCCTCTCAGGTAATATAAGTTTGAGCAATTGACCTCTGTCATCTTTACCACACATGGCATGGAATGAGTTTTGTCCTCCCTTCTTCATGTAAATGGTATTACCTATCTTTTGCTCACCTTACCAATTTGTTGGTTCTTTCATCCATTTGTTCATGAATACAACAAATCCTAGACCTATCCTCATGGAAACATAGAATCTTCTAAAAAAGACTGACATTGACTAAGCATTGGGAATGCATGAGAAATTTTACAAAAGGGTGCTATAGGAGAATACAGGAACCTGACCAAGATGAGGGTATGGAAAGCCCTTCTGAAGGAAATAACATTAGTATTAGTATAATGTATTGGTATAATTATCCAGTCAAAAGAAGGAGTGGAGCCCAACACAGTGTTTCATGACTACAATCCGAACTACGCAGGAGGTTAGGATCTAGACGATCACTGTTCAAAGCCAGCCAGTCAGAAAAGACAAGACTCAGTTGCTAGCAAAACCAGGCTGGCAATGTGACTCAAGTAATAGAGTGTCATCTGTGAGTGAATGAGTGGATTCAAACTGTGGTGTCAGCACACAAAAAAGGAAGGAAGTAAAGAAGAAAGGAAAAAAACTTTATATAAATACATCATATATTTCTATTTCTTTTAGCTGAAGAAAATAATAAAGGGAAAGGAGGCATGACATAGCTAGAGATTTAGACAATAACTGTTTTGTAGAGAAAGTAATAATTACTTTATTTAACAAGTATTTGTTGAGGCCCTTCTATATGCCAGGAATTTTTTTTTTTTTTTGCCAGTCCTGGGCTTGGGCTCAGGGCCTGAGCACTGTCCTTGGACTTTCTCAAGGCTAGCACTCTACCACTTGAGCCTCAGCACCTCTCCTGGCTTTTTGCTATGTATGTGGTACCAAGGAATCAAACCCGGGTCTTCGTGCATGCTAGGCAAGCACTCTACCACTAGACCAAACTCCCGGCCTATTCAAGGAATTTTTGATTCATCATTGAACAAATTCAAGTTCCCCCATTATCTGCAGCATGACTTTTTTTTCTTTTTTTTTTTTTTTGCCAGCCTGGGGCTTGAACTCAGGGACTGAACACTATCCTTGGGTTTTCCTCAAGGTTAGCACTCTACCACTTGAACTACAGCACCATTTTCAGCTTTTTCTATGTGTGTGAGTACGTGGTACCGAGGAATTGAACCTAGGTCTTCATGCATGATAGGCAAGCACTCTTCTACTATGCCAAACTCCCATCCCTGCAGCATGACTTTGAAGTCACATTAATCTTTTTGAGTTTATTCTAAGAACATAGAAAAGCTATAGAAAGATTTTAAGCAGCAGGAATATAGATTTTTTCTTTATGTGTTTATTTATTTGTTTGTTGTGTGTGTGTGTATGTACAAGCGTACTTTTACTGGAGCTTAAACTCAGGGCCTCATACTCTGCTTAGCTTTTCTGCCTCAGTTTGGTGCTCTACCACTAGAGCCACATATACATTTCTGCATTTTGTTGGTTACTTAGAGATAAGGATTTCTCAGATTTTTCTGTGCAGGCTGACTTATTAAGTGTTCTGAGATTATATGCCAGTCTTCACAAAGGTGAACTTGAAGCCAGGCTTGGTGGCTCATGCCTATAATCTTAGCTACTCAGGTGGCTGAGATCTGGGCATCAAGGTTCAAAGGCAGCCTGGCACTAAAATCCATGAGACTCTTATCTCCAATTAACCACCAGAAAACCGGAAGTGGCACTGTGGCTCAAGGGGTAGGATGGTAGCCTTGAGCTGAAGAGCTCAGGGACAGCACCCTCAGGCCCAGAGTTCAAGCCCCACAATGGACCAAAAAAAAAAAAAAGATGAACTTTGGTTGAGCTGAGGGCATAGTTCAAATGATAGAGTTCTTGCCTAGCAAGAGCAAGGCCCTAGGCTCAATCCATAGTACTGTAAACAAAACCACCAAAACAACCAAAATCTTTTTCATTTTCTCATTTTTTTTTTCCCATTCTGGGACTTGAACGCAGGTCCTGAGCACTGTTCTTGGGCTTTTGCAAGGCTAGAGCTCTACCACTTGAGCTTTTTCTTTTTTTCTTTTTTTTTTTTTTGCCAGTCCTGGGCTTGAGCTCAGGGCCTGACCACTGTCCTTGGACTTTCTCAAGTCTAGAGCTCTACCACTTGAGCCTCAGCACCACTTCCGGCTTTTTTTTCCCTATGTAATGTGGTACCGAGGAATCGAACCTGGGTCTTCATGCATGCTAGGCAAGCACTTTAACCACTAGGCCAAACTCCCGGCCCCACTTGAGCTTTTTCTACGAATGCAGTACCAAGGAATCAAACCCAGCTATTCGTGCCTGCTAGGCAAGCACTTTGCCACTAGGCCACACTCCTGGTCCTTTCTCAGGTTTTTTTGTTGTTGTTGCTTTTTTTACAAACCTAAATTAGATTTGCTATTGTTACAATTTTTTTGTTGCAATTTCTAAACTCACTTTATTCTTCTTTTCTGTCAGGAAAGTCAAGAGGATCTAGGCCTATGGGAAGAGAAATTCGGAAATTTTGTAGATGTCAAAGCCAATGGTAAATGTCAGTGCCAATAATGCTATGATATTACAACAAACCATTCTGAATTTGCTAAACTTGTCTAAAAGTCTCTTGAGGATTTGCATTATAGCTCAGTGGTAGAGTGCCTACCTTGTATGAGGTCCTGGATTTCATTCTTAGTACTAATTAGATAGACAAGCAGATAGTCCTGAAAAGTTAATTAAGCTTTGGCAACCTAAAACAAGTGACTTCAGTAAAGTGAACAGAAATCTCAGATTTATGTTTCCTGTCCTTGCAGTAAAGTGACTCTGTCTTTAGTCAACAGTGTTAAAAGCACAGGCCACTTAGAGCTTCCATTCTCACAAAAGAGCTGAGTCCATTACTCTGCTGCACTGTCCAGTAGAGGAGACAGAGATACTGCCTTTGGTTTTCATGAAAGTCAAGTGATAGCGGGGTGCTGGTGGCTCACGCCTGTAATCCTAGTTATTCAGGAGGCTGAGATCTGAGGATTGAGGTTCAAAGCTAGTCCGGACTCTAAAGAACCTGAGACTCTTATTTCCAGTTAATCTCTAGAAAACGGGAAGTGGGGCTGTGGCTCAACGGGTAAGGAAGTAGCCTTGAGCTGAAGAGCTCAGGGACCAATGCCCAGGCCCAGGGGTAGGGCCGTAGCCTTGAGCTGAAGAGCTCAGGGACAGCTCTGAGGCCCAGATTTCAAGCTCCATGATCGACAATAAATGAAAGAAAGAAAGAAAGAAAAAGAAAGAAAGGAAGGAAGGAAGGAAGGAAGGAAGGAAGGAAGGAAGGAAGGAAGGAAGGAAGGAAAGAAAACCAAGTGATAAGAAACCAAATTCTAGACTTCATCAGTTCTAAAGTTCTCAACCCTTGCTTGTCATTCATATAGGTGTCACTTGTCCATCTGACATTTTTCACTAACTGAAGTATTTGGAGGCTGGGAATGGAGTTTGTCTCATGATATTTTTGTGATTAGAGAAACAGTTTTTCTTTCTTCCTCCATGCCCTTGGTAAAAAAAAGCTTTCCTGACTCCTTGAGGAAGCCCTGTTCTCATCACATGATACTACTTATATATAAAAGAGGGCAAGAGAACTGCAACAGATGCTGATGCCATTGACGCACGTCTATAATCCTAACTACTCAGGAGGAGAGATCTGAGGATCAAGGTTCAGAGCCAGCCCAGAAAGGTTCATGAGACTCTTGTGGCTCTGGGGCTCAAGTGATAGAGTGCTAGCCTTGAGCACAAAGAAGCTCAGGGACAAGCCTTGGGACAAAACAACAACAAAAACTGCAGCACATAGCTATGTGCTGCACGGGCCATGTAACTAATAAGTCACTAGATCTTTGCATTATACATACATTTCTGTATCTCAGCAATACCTGAACTTAACATCTTACAGAATCAGTATATAACATTTGCTAATTGACTGGGGCAAACTTGGGTCTCTCTACTTTTTGGTCTGGTCATCTTGCTATAATATAATTAACTGAATTTCCTGAATTGATTGTCTTACTGAGAAGCCAAAACACAGTCACTGTCCTGATCTCTATAGGTCCCACCTCCATTGGTTTGGATTTCTCTTTGCATGGATTTGAACATCTTTATGGGATTCCACAACATGCAGAATCACACCGACTTAAAAATACTAAGTAAGTGGGCAGAAGGAATGGTTCAAGTGATAGAGTGACTGCATAACAAGCAGAAATCCCTAAGTTCAAACATCAGTATTGCCTAAAATAATAAAATTATTTTTTGTTGTTTTTGTTAGTTGTGAGGCTTGAATTCAGGGCCCTGGTGATATGCCTGAGCTCTTTTTGTTGAAGGCTAGTGCTCTACCACTTTAAGCCACAGTGAACTTCCAGTTTTCTGGTGGTTAACTGGTTAATTATGATTAAGAGTATCATAGCCTTGGGGTTGGGAATGTGCTCATCTAGCACGCATGAAGTGCTCTGCTACTTGAACCACAGCACCACTTCCAGCTTTTTCTGTGTATGTGGTACCGAGAAATCCAACCCAGGGCTTTGTGCGTGGGAGGTGAGCACTGTACCACTAGGCTCCTCTCCCAGCCCCTTGAGACTTTTTTTTTTGGTGGGTCATGTGTTTGAAATCAGCCTGGGTGCTATCCCTGAGCTCTTCAGCTCGAGGCTACAGCCCTACCCTTGAGACAAGCCCCACTTCCCATTTTCCAGAGGTTAACTGGAGGTAAGAACCTCAGGTTCTTTTATGCCCGAGCTGGCTTTGAACCTTGATCCTCAGATATCAGCCCCTGAATAGCCAGGATTACAGGCGTGAGCCAATGTGCCCGGCCCATGAGACTCATCTCCAAATAACCATCAGAAAACCAGAAATGAAGCTATGGCTCAATGTGGTCGAGCAATAACCTTGAGCTGAAGAGGTCAAGAATAGCACTCAGGTCCACAGTTCAAACCCCACCACTGACTAAAAAAAGAAATAATAATATATGTATGTTGGTGATTGATCCTAATCTTATTTGTGTTTCAGGGATGGAGATGCTTATCGTCTTTATAATCTGGACATCTATGGATATCAAATATATAGCAAAACAGGAATTTATGGCTCAGTACCATATCTGCTGGCACACAAACTGGGCAGAACTATAGGCATTTTCTGGCTGAATGCCTCTGAAACACTGGTGGAGATCAACACAGAGCCTGAAGTAGAGGTGAGCCATGAATCATGGCTACATGCCATACTTACAGAAGAAACAACGTCATTACATTATATTTATAGCTCTTTTATTCCCTAGTGGTATTTCTCTGTCATGGGAGCTTTTTTTTTTTTTTTTTTTTGCCAGTCCTGGGCTTGAGCTCAGGGCCTGAGCACTGTCCTTGGACTTTCTCAAGGCTAGAGCTCTACCACTTGAGCCTCAGCACCACTTCTGGCTTTTTTCTATATGTGGTACCGAGGAATTGAACCCGGGTCTTCATGCATGCTAGGCAAGCACTTTAACCACTAGGCCAAACTCCTGGCCTCATGGGAGCTTTATACTGGATTCGGTGATGATCAGTATTGTCTACTAAAGGAACAAACTTATGTATAATCCAGTGCTGTGGGTCAGATTTTCTCAAATTTTTTATTCCATTCTTTTCTCAGTACACATTTACCCAGATGGGCCCAACTGCTGCTAAACAAAAGGTCAGACCTCGAACAGACGTGTGCTGGATGTCAGAAAGTGGAATCATTGATGTTTTCCTGTTGACAGGGCCGACACCTTCTGACGTTTTCAAACAGTACTCGTACCTTACAGGTATTTGCATGTAGAAGTGTCACTTCCTAGTGTTTTCTCTGCCTCATACATTCTCATGGTAAGCTAACATTTACTCCACGTACGTAAATATCTGGACAGCTTACCCCAAAGCACTGTGGATAGGAAGCATTCCTCCTTCCATCATGGCATCAACTTAGCTAAAAATTACGCTGGATCTAGAACTGTCTTTTCCCTAATCCCCAGTACTTGCTATCTGCCTCCCTTGTTATTTGCCCTTAACTCAAATGACTAATACCCCAACCTGAATATTCTACTAGCTTTAGCAATAAAGCCTTTTATTTTAAGAATACTGCAGCCCTCGGGGCCGGGAGTTTGGCCTAGTGGTTAAAGTGCTTGCCTAGCATGCATGAAGACCCCGGTTCGATTCCTTGGTACCACATACATAGAAAAAAAAGCCAGAAGTGGTGCTGTGGCTCAAGTGGTAGAGCTCTAGCCTTGAGAAAGTCCAAGGACAGTGCTCAGGCCCTGAGCTCAAGCCCAGGACTGGCAAAAAAAAAAAAAAAAAAGAATACTGCAGCCCTTAGCAAGGCACGGTGGTTCACGTCTATAATCCTAGCTACTCAGGAGGCTGAGGTCTGAGGATCAATGTTCAAAGCCAGCCTGGACACAAAAGAACCTAACCGTCTTATCTCTAATTAATCTCTAAAAAAATGGAAAGTGGGGCTTGACTCAAGGGTAGAGTGGTAGCCTTGAGCGGAAGAGCTCAGGGACAGCACCCAGGCCAAGTTCAAGCCCCATAATCCACCAAAAAGCAAAAAACAGAAAAAACAATACAGCATTCCTTTCACTAATAATAGAAATAAGACAAACCTGTCTACTTTTACCACTGCTATTCAACATTATGTCAGAATTTCTAACCAGACCAATTAGTAAGAATAAGAAATAATAGCCAGGCCGGGAGTTTGGCCTAGTGGTTAAAGTGCTTGCCTAACATGCATGAAGACCCGGGTTCGATTCCTTGGTACCACATACATAGAAAAAAGCCAGAAGTGGTGCTGAGGCTCAAGTGGTAGAGCTCTAGCCTTGAGAAAGTCCAAGGACAGTGCTCAAGCCCTGAGCTCAAGCCCAGGACTGGCAAAAAAAAAATCGGGGGGAGGGAAACGAGTACCAAGACATGTGAAAGGGTATCAATATATGTGAATTAATGCACCTTCTATCTGGCAAATATCATGTAACCCTTTTACTAATTACAATAAAAAAAAAATAAAAAAAAGAGGAAAAAAAAAAAAAAAAAGAAATAATAGCCAGATGTCTCATGCCTGTAATCCTAGCTACTCAGAAAGCCGAGATCTGAGATTTGCAGTTTGAACCTAGCCCAAGCAGGAAAGTCCATGGGACTCTTTTTTTTTTTTTTTTGCCAGCCATGAGGCTTGAACTCAGGGCCTGAGCTCTGTCCTTGAACTTTTCTCAAGGCTAGTGCTCTACCACTTGAGCCTTAGCATCACTTCCAGCCTTTTTCTATGTATGTGGTACTGAGGAATTGAACCCGGGTCTTTGTGCATGCTAGGCAGGCACTCTACCACTAGGCCAAACTCCCGGCCCTCCATGAGACTCTTTTTTTTTATTGTAATTAGTAAAAGGGTTACATGATATTTGCCAGATAGAAGGTGCATTAATTCACATACATTGATACCCTTTCACATGTCTTGGTACCCATTACCCTCCCCCCCACACCCCCACCCATCTTGGTTTTCCCCCCTTCCCTATCAAATTTCAAATAACCAAATACAAATAAATTCAATATATCAGATAACAAAGTGAGATACTGTAACACTATGAGATAACCAAGGGACAGCAAAGGAGATGAGAGACAACATAGTACATTAAGGACAACAAGACTCTTATCTTCAATAAATTACTCAGAAAAAGCAGAAGTGGAGCTGTGACTCAACTGTGCTTCATTTATTAGCTATTAATACCCAACAAAAAATAAATTAATAAAACATTTTTGTTTACAGTACTATCCAGTTCTGGGAAATAATTTTGTATTATTTCTTTCATAATTCTTTCATTTTCCTCTTTCTGCTGTATATAATCTCTTTTCTTTTTTTGCCAATCTGCTAAGTAATTTCCTCTTCCAATCCTCCCATTTATGTTACATTATTTTTCATGTCTAGGTATAATTTCTTCCTTCCTTCCTTTCTTTCTTTCTTTCTTTTTTGCCAGTCCTGGTCTTGAGCTCAGGGCCTGAGCACTGTCCTTGGACATTTTTCAAAGCTAGAGCTCTACCACTTGAGCCTCAGCACCACTTCCAGCTTTTTTCTATGTATGTGGAACGGAGGAATCAAACCTGGGCCTTCGTGCATGCTTAGGCAAGCACTCTACCACTAGGCCAAACTCCCAGCCCTCTTTCTTTCTTTTTAAACTATCTTTTTGTCTTTTCTTTTTTGGTATTGAAAATTGAACCTAGGACATTGAACTTGCTAGGCAAGCACTTTACCACTGAGCTACATCTTAGCCCTAAGTGTAATTTCTTATCCTCGGATTTTTCTTTGCTTTGAGTAACTCATACTTGTTATTAAATGATCATTATTATTGTAATGCTCAATGGGATGGTAATTCACACAGCTATAATCTTTCAGGCACACAATGCATGCCCCCTCTCTTCTCTTTGGGGTACCACCAGTGTCGTTGGAACTATGATGATGAGCAGGATGTAAAAGCAGTGGATGCAGGATTTGATGAGCATGACATTCCTTATGACGTCATGTGGCTGGACATTGAGCATACTGAGGGCAAGCGGTATTTCACTTGGGACAAGAAAAGATTCCCAAACCCCAAAAGAATGCAAGAGCTGCTCAGAAACAAAAAACGGAAGGTAATCTTTGTCAATATTTTGAAGCTTCTGATGATAAAGCTTTTTGGAATTATTTTAAATCTGGGCTGGGAGCATGATCTCTACCACTAGGTAGAGTGCTTGCCTAGCATGCATGAAGCCCTGCACTAGCACTCTGCCACTTGAGTGACAGTGCCACTTCTGGCTTTTTCTGTGTATGTGATACCAAAGAATCAAACCCAGGGCTTTGTGCATGCTAGACAAGCACTCTACCACTAGGCTGTGCTCCCAGCCCATGTTTAACATCATTTTCTGTTTTATGCTTGCTTTGATCAATGTCAGCTTATCCTCTAATTATCTAGGATGCAGGAACCTTGCCTGTTTAACACCCAGCATTCCAGACAGTAAAAGCTTAATAAATGCCATTGTAAGAACATATACAGTTAGGCAGCAATAATCACAAAAGAGAACTAGCCTGGTTATGATACTAATTTTATTTATTTTTTATTTATTTATTTATTTATTTATTTTATTTTTGGCCCCTTTCTCTTTCTGGCCCGGCTCGCTCCGGCCCCGCTCGCTCCCGCCCGGCTAGGCCCTCTTTCTAGCTCAGGCCCAGCTCGCTCCACCCCCGCTCGCTCTGGCCCCGCTTGCTTCCGCCCGGCTCAGGCTCCAGCTTGCTCTTGGCCCCGCTCGCTCCGGCCCGGCCCTGCTCCTGGCCCCGCTCGCTCCAGCCCGGGTCGCTCCCGCACGCTCCGGCCCTGGCTTGCTCCGGCCCCTTCTCGCTCTGGCCCCGCTCGCTCCGGCCTCGCTGGCTCTGCTTCGGCTCGCTCCCGCACGCTCCGGTCCTGCTCGCTCCGGCCCCGCTCGCTCCGGCCACCACTCGGTTGGGCTCTGTTCACTTCAGCTCAGCTCGCTTCTTTCGCTCTCTGTCGCCATCGCAGTCTTTGTCTCTGCCACTTTTCCGGTTTGGTTGTGTCTCGTCTCTGCCACTTCCGGCTTGGTTGTGTATGTGGGATACCGAGGAATCGAACCCGGGTCTTTGTGCATGCTAGTCAAGCACTTTAACCGCTAGGCCAAACTCCCGGGCCCGATACTAATTTTTTAAGTACATGTTAAGAGTATAGAGTTTTACTTATGTCTGAAATATTTCAATGTGAATTACAGTTGTTTTCTGAGTAAAAGTAGAACCCACAACCTGATATAACGCATATATTTGTATTTGGTTATCTGAAATTGGATAGGGAACGGGGGGAGGGAGGGGGGAACAAGATGAGGGGTGGGGGAGGGGGGAAGGGAAATGGGGACCATGACATGTGAAAGGGTATCAATGTGTGGGAATTAAGGCACCATTTATCTGGCAAATATCATGTAACCCTTCTATTAATTACAATAAAAATTATATTTAAAAAAAAAGTAGAACCCACAAATTATGGTGCAAACATTATACACTGACAGAATCTTGAACTCTTTGCATCCTGATAGCTCGTAGTCATCAGTGATCCACACGTCAAGGTGGATCCTGAGTATTCAGTATATGCCAAGGCCAAAGAGCAGGGCTTCTTTGTGAGGAATCCAGAAGGGGGCAACTTTGAAGGAATATGCTGGCCTGGTAAGTTCACTGTCCACACTTGGTATTTCCACTTCTTTACTCCCAATTAATCAAGTTACGTGGCTATCATTCTTATAGATGGAACTATGTGTGTGAAAACGTGTGTGTGTGGCCGGGAGTTTGGCCCAGTGGTAGAGCGCTAGCCTAGCATGCACGAAGACCTGGGTTCTATTCCTCGGTACCACATACATAAAAAAAAGCTGAAAGTGGTGCTGAGGCTCAAGTGGTAGAGCTCTAGCCTTGAGAAAGTCCAAGGACAGTGCTCAGGCCCTGAGCCCAAGCCCAGGACTGGCAAAAAAACAAAAACAAAAACGTGTGTGTGTATGTTGTGTATATGTGCGTGTTTTACTGCGGTTTGAACTTAGAGCTTCACACTTGCTAGGCAGGCACTCCTTTCTCTTTCTCTCTCTCCCCCGCCTTCTCTCTCCCTTTCTCTCCCTCCCTCTCCTCTTGTCCTGGGACTTGAACTCAGGGTCTGGGTATTGTCTCCGAGCTTATTTTGCTAAAAGGCTAGTACTCTGCCACTTGAGCCACAGTGCCACTTTCAGCTTTTTTTGTGTACTGAGGAATCAAATCCAGGGCTTCATGCATGCTAGGCAAGTACTCTACCACTAGGCCAACTTCCCAGCCAACTGTTCACTCTTTCAGCCAAACAGATGGTATGATTTTCTTAGATATCTTTTATTACATCTTAGAAAATAAGCTTTATTAGTGATTGAATGAATAAATAAAAATAAGCCTTTGTGACATCCTGTTTCTATAAACAAATAGAAGAAGTAAGGAATGAGAGGGAAGAAAAAGTGTCACTCATATGGACTATTCTTTGTACTGCTAGCCCATAATTTTGTCTTCGCCTTCCCAGCGTGGCCTCAGCTGCCTCTGGCACCCATTGATTTTTTTTTTTCATTTTGAAAGTTATTAGCCTTAGGGGAAAAAAAAAACACCCCAAGGACAACAGGAAACGATCCCTTGATAATAAATCCACGCACTTCAGAGAAAAGTTGATGCCTTTCTTTCCTTGCCTTGAGTCACTTGAACAAGTTTCTCTGTTCAAGTCCAGCAGGTCACAAGCATACTTGCCATCTGCCTAAGGGATCCATATGAATGTTTATTCCCCTGGACCTCTGGCATTAATGATCTAGATAGTTAACACTGGAGTCTAGCACCACCTTTATTCACTTTTTATTTTTTTGGTGCCATGAGGAATTGAATTTAGCATCTTACATATGGTAGGCATTTACTGTATCAATTTGAGCTACAACCCCACTCATTTTACTTATTTTTTGTTTGTTTTGATATAAGGTCTTTTAAATTTGCCTGGGCTGACATCAAATTTTGATCCTCCTATCTGTTTCCTAAGTATCTGGAATTATAGGCATGTGCCACTAGGCTGGCTTTCACTCACTTTTGCAGTTATCTTTTGTGTTTGATGTAAGGTGATTACTCAGCTTTGACATGTGATATCTTTTTTTTTAATTTAATTTTATTGTTGGAGTAATGTATAGAGTGATTATAGTTATATTCCTCAGGTAGTATGTGTATTACTTCTCACACATTGATACCCATTCTCATGTTTTTGTCCCCATTTCTCTCCCCTCATCCCCTGACATCAATATCTTCTTTATAACACCTTATTGTGACCACTAACAGATTTTCTACTCTTCTGCCTCTATAGGTCTTTCTTCTTACCTGGATTTCACCAATCCCAAAGTCAGAGAGTGGTATTCAGGTCTTTTTGCTTTCTCTGCTTATCAGGTTAGTTATTCTTTTACTTACTCCTAATTAACTGCAAAGAAAAAAAAAAAGAACAAAACTATTCTGCCTCATTTTGTGGCTCTTGAGATGTAAGGCCTTCATGAAAGGGCAAGGGTAGCCAGCATGTTATAAACTGGGTGATGTTGTGAGAGATACCACATATGTTACTAAATACAATGCATAGAAGTTGTAGGAGGTTTTACTTTTTTTTGGGGGGGGGTCTGGTATTGGGGTTTGAACTCAGGGCCTGGGTACTGTCCCTGAGATTTTTTGCATAAGGCTAGTGTTGTACTGCTTGAGCCACATCTGGCTCTACAGGTAGCTATTTTTGTGTGTATGTGATTAATTAGAAGTAAGCCTCTTGGACTGCCTAGGCTGGCTTCTGTCCATAATCCTCAGATCTCAGCCTACTGAGTAGCTATGATTATAGGTGTATAGATATGAGCCACCTGCATCTTTTTTTTTAACTTTTATTTAAAGAAACTTTCTGTATATCAAAGCACATTATAAGAGAGATTTATTGTATTTTCAAATTTACTGTATAAATTTCATCTAAAATACTACTCTAGGGGCTTAGAACGTGGCCTAGTGGTAGAGTGTTTGCCTAGCATGCATGAAACCCTGGGTTCAATTCCTTGGATCCACATACACAGAAAAAGCCAGAAGTGGTGCTGTGGCTCAACAAGTGGTAAGAGCACTAATCATGAGAAATCCCAAGGACAGTGCCCAGGCCTTGAGTTCTAGCCCCAGGACTGGCAAAAAAAAATCTTATGAGCACCACAGAGAGAAATGAAGAGGCCATATCTGGAGAGCTGTTTTCAGCCAATTCTGATGATGTTGCTAGTGATAAAGATGATGATGATGATGGTGATGATAATGATACCTAGTACAGATTGAATAGAACCTATGTACTTAGCAGTTCTGTGCATAGTGCCATTTGTTCTTTAACCATTTGAAGAAGAAATTATATCTAAATCTAATCCCACAATAAGGAATTGAGGTGTGGAGAATGTAAATACCTGCCAAAATCATCCAACTAGTAAATGATGAACTCATGGTTTGAATTCAGGTCTGTTTGTCTGCCAAGCTCAGTACTTAACTACTGAATACTAGTTTCTGCACATTATGGGTTAGTATACTTGGGGGAGAAAAAAGCTCAAAGCAAGGATAAACAACTCATAGGACAGATATGACTGTGGTCCTTCACTGTCCTGTTGTCCATGACTGTTTGCCCACTCCTATGGCAGAATTGAGTAACTGAAGAAATTTTATGGTCTGTTGAGTTAAAAACATTTGTTGTCTGAACCCTTATCTACATAGAGAACAGTGAAGGGAAATTGTGTGTGTGTGTTTAGAAGTTTAGAAAGTTTAGCCTTGTTTAGAGATACTAAAGAATCAAAAGGAAACATGTAAGTCACCCCTTGGCATTTGAAAGGCTAGCTGTCTTGTAGGCCAGGAGGGATTATGTTCCATGGTAGTCTGGAAGGCACACTAGGCTTTATGAGGAGAGTTGCAAAGAGCAAAGCATTGGAATAATGAAATGAGCTTCCTGAGCTCCCTGTAAATGTAGCTGTACAAATACTGAATGAACATGGATTTTATTAGAGCAAATTATAACACTATGTTAGCTAGATGACTAGATGTTCCTACTCTTAACATGAACAGTTCTACATAGTACATGATACAGATCATATTAGCAAAGATAGCTTAGCTGTCAAGTCTTTCAGTGTCTTATAAAATACTGTCCTATAATGTTTAATCATAATTGTTTGTAGTTATACCCATTATGGATGATACAGAATCTGTGAATATTTGCAATATTTCTGGTTGGAGATCTTTAGGAAGGTTCTCAGAGTTAACTTGATGGGCAGTATATTTGTCACAGACAGTATTATGTAACCATCTATAACTCATCAATCAGTATTTATTGGAAACTTTCTATCAACAAGGTACTGTTCTACATGTTTGGGATTTACTTGTGAACAAAACAGGTAACATTCCTTGCCCCATAAGAACAATACATAAGAAAGCTAAATGGTTAGGAAGAAGAATGGGGACTGCTACTACCCTATTATTATCATCTCTGTGGGAGTATTTTCCTGAACAGTTTACTTCCTAGGAATCTACGGACATCCTCTTCGTCTGGAATGACATGAATGAGCCTTCGGTCTTTAAAGGGCCAGAGCTAACGATGCAAAAGAATGCCATTCATCACGGTGGCTGGGAGCACAGAGAACTGCATAACATCTATGGTTTGTACCAGGTAAGCCATCCAAAGAGAAGCCACCTGGACTCGTGTGCCCTGCCTTCAGGCAGAAAGTCACGGCTTTGTACTAGCTATGTTATCATGTGTCTTTGTCTTTTTTCCTTTTTGGCTTTTGAGGGTTTTTTTGTTTTGTGCTACTAGTGTTTGGGCTCAGGGCCTAGCCCTTGTGCAGACGTTCTCCATTGAAGCCACACCAACCTGATGCTACTGCTCCTGGCCTTCTTCTTTGCCTGTCTTTTCCGATACACCAATAAAACCAATATAAGATTCTGGTGGTTTTTTTTTTTTTAATCCTCCTCCTCTTCTTCCTCCTCCTCCTCCTTCTTTTTTGTCAGTTATAGGGCTTGAACTCTGGGCCTGGGCACTGTCCCTAAGCTCTTCAGCTCAAGGCTAGCACTACCACTTTGAGCCACAGCACCACTTCTGGTTTTCTGGTATTTAATTGGAGATGAGAGTTTCATGGACTTTTGTGTCCCAGCTGGCTTTGAACCTTGATCCTCAGATCTCAGCTTCCTGAGTAGCTAGAATTACAGGCATGAGCTACCAGAGCCTAGCTTGGTGTTTTTGTTTTTGTTTTTATTTTGCCATTCCCAAGGCTTGAACTAAGGGTCTAGGCACTGTCCTTAAGCTTCTTTTGCTCAAGGTTAGTACTTTACCACTTGAGCCACAGCACTACTTCTGGCCTTTTTGTTTATGTAGTACTGAGGAATCAAACCCAGGACTTCATGCATGCTAGGCAAGCACTTTACCACTAAGCCACATTTCAAGCCCCAATACAAGACTGTTACTTTCCCTTCCTTGATGAATTTTTAGAATTGTGACTATACGCCTATGGCCCTCCCATCAATTAGTATTTTTCAATGGGAATGGCTGGGTAGAGCAGTTCTCAGGTATTGTTTACTTTTCTAACATCCTATTTCTATAATTGCAGACTGACTTGCAATTTTTTTCCAGTACTAAGGTTTGAATGCAGGGTCTTGTACTTGTTAGGCAGGCATTCTGCCACTTGAATCATGCCCCCAACCCTGAGAATTTTTTTGTTGGTTCATGACGCTTGAGCTCAGGGCCTGTGTGCTCTCTGAGTTATTTGCCCTAGGCTAACACAATACCAGTTTAAGCCACAGCACCACTTCCAATTTTCTGGTAGTTAATTGGAGAAAAGAGTCTTAAAAAATCTTCCTGCTGGGGCTGGAAATCCTCAGATCTCAGCCTCTTGAGTAGCTAGGATTCCAGGTGTGAGCCACCAATGCCCAGCTGAGAATTTTTTTTTAATGTAGTCTAAGACTAGTAATTTATACTCTGTAATTCTGATTTTTTTAGTTAACAAAAACTGAGATTACTGCATAGATGATATGAGAAAATGTTGTTAAAATTCCTGCCCATTGAAAGCACTGAAAAAAAGGGTAGCTTATTATACATGTTAGGTAAGTAGATATTTTCCCAAGAAGCTGACTCCAGGAGCCCTGTATACTGTTATTTTGTCACTATTGTTAAAGTAATTGTCTTTTAATTGGACTATTTAAAGTAGTTTCATTATGTCCTCAAAATGATTTGGTAGAATTGTTTTCTGTTTGACCTTTCTATCTACTGTTTCCTCTTAAGTTAGAGAGCCTAATGAGAATGTCAGCACAGAGCCATAGTTGTATCATGTCTGTGAAATTTTCCCCAATTGACTTTACAGCAAATGTCTACAGCAGAGGGACTGACACAGAGATCTAAAGGGAAGGAGAGACCATTCGTTCTTTCACGTTCTTTCTTTGCTGGATCACAAAAGTATGGTAAGGAGATGTCAGTGAACCTTGAAATTATGCTGAATGAAAAAGCTAGACACCAAAAGCCATACCTACAATATTAGATAATTCTTTTTATAATGAATGTCAAAAATAGGGAAGTCCTTAGAGACAGGAAGTGGATTGTTGGTTGCCAAGGATGAGGACTATAGGGAACGGGACTCCATTTATCATTACTAATAGTGCTCATTTCCTTTAGGAGTGATAAGAATCTATTTCAATTAGATAGTGGTGATGATGGCACGATACGGAAAGTATGTTTTAAGAGTTACTGAATTGTACATTTTAAAAGGGTAAATTTATGGTACTTCAAATTTTTTTAGGGGGGTGGTACTCGCAATTGTCAGACAAGCACTCTACTTCCTGAGCCATGCCCCTAGTCCTGGCTTGAATTTTTAAAAAGAAAAAACAAAACTGTAATTTAAACAAACTGTAGTACAACTCATATTAGCATGCCGAAAAACATGTCTTAGCCAGGTGCTGATGGCTGGCCCCTATAATCCCAGCTACTCAAGAAGCTGAGATGTAAGGATCACAATTCAAAGCCAGCCCAAGGCAGGAAAGCCTTCTAGACTCTTATCTCCAATAAACCACCCAGAAAAAGCCAGAGGTGGTAGCTCAAGTGATAGAGCACTAGCCTTGAGCAAAAAAAAGCTCAGGGACAACCCAGAATTCAAGCCCCTGGACTGGCAAAATCAACAACAACAACAACAAAAACCTCTCTCTTTCTCTTTTTGCCATTTCTGATATATCCGCCACTGCCCAGAATTTCAGTTGTTCAGATGTGCATTTTGTCACACGCAGAGGAAACCAATTTTAATCAAGCTTAATACTTGTTTCTCACTGAAGAAGTGGTCACTTAGATGCAGGGAGGGAGACTTCACAGCAGTCAGTTTGATGACACAGCCATCTCTAATTCCGTCTCTTTGATTTATCAAAATGAGGGAAATATGCCTCTAACATTCTTTACAACCACCTGTTCCATTTAGCAAAGTGGCTTAAAATAGACCTAGCTGTTGCTTGCAGTCAGGGTCATCTATAACTGGATCCAGTATACAAGTGAATGCAGATCCAGTTCAACTTAACCACTGTGGCAGGGAGGCTATTTTAAGTCCTCTGTCCCTGTCAGTTATCCACTGAGATCTCTCATCTTAGCTTGAAGATCCCCAGCACTATGGTATACTGTAGACATCAGGCCTCCCACACTGCCCCTAAAAACTGGCCCTGTGATAATTAGCAAAAGCACATATCCTATGGTCCCAGTCAAAAACGCAAGTGGGGATGATCACTTCAAACTTAGTGTTAGAAAGGAAGAGATATCTAAACATGTAATATAAGGGAATAGTAATAAAAAATAAAAGTATGGAGTATCTATTTGATAGACTATTATGAGGCTTTTTTTTTTTTTTGGTGGGTCATGGGGCTTGAACTCGACCTGGGCACTGTCCTTGAGCTTTTCAGCTCAAGGCTACCACGCTACCCCTGGGCCTGCGCTGTCCCTGAGCTCTTCAGCTCAAGGCTACCACCCTACCATTGAGCCCTTATCTAGAGGTTAATTGAAGATAAGAATCTCATGGTCTTTAGTGCCTGGGCTGGCTTTGAACCTTGATCCTCAGATCTCAGCCTCCTGAGTAGCTAGGATTACAGGCGTGAGCCACCACACAGCTTTTTTTTTTTTTTTTTTTTTTTTTTTTTTGAGATAAAGTCTTGGTCTGCAGCCTAGCTGGCTTTAAACTTGTGATCCTTCTGCCTCAGCTTCCAAGTACTGGGATTAAAGACATTCTATAGCCATGCCTGACATAGGCTATTTTAAATGGTAACTTCAATTACATGAGAGAAATGTTGGTAGCTGGGAGAGGGTATACTTGACTGTATTCTGGGCCAGCATTGGCTATATAAAGATCTTATCTAAAAAACAGAAGTGCATAGACTTAATACAAAAAAGAAAATGGCCTAGCAGGATGGCTCACGCCTGTAATCCTAATTGCTCAGGATGCTGATATCTGAGGATCAAGGTTCAAAGCCAGCCTGGGCACTAAAAACTGTGAGACTCTTATCTCCAATTAACCACCAGAAAAGGGGAAGTGGTGCTGTGGCTCAGGGGCAGGGAGATAGCCTTGAGCTGTAGAGCTCAGGGACAGCACCCAGGCCTAGAGTTCAAGCCCCGCAGCAGACAGAAAGAAAGAAAGAAAGAAAGAAAGAAAGAAAGAAAGAAAGAAAGAAAGAAGAAGAAAACGTTGGGGCTGAAAATGTGGCTTAGTAGTAGTGTTCTTGTCTAGTGTGTACAAAGCCCTGGCTTCCATTCCTTCCTACCACATAAACAGAAAAAGTGTGAAGTGGCATTGTGGCTCAAGTGGTAGAGTGCTAGCCTTGAGCAAAAGAAGCTCAGGGACAGTGCTTAGGCTGAGTTCAAGCCCTGGGACTGGCCAAAAAAAAAAAAAATAGTAGATAGGCAGTCAGATAAAAGACAAGAAAATTTAGTACAAAAGATTAAGAGAGAGGCCGGAAGTTTGGCCTAGTGGTTAAAGTGCTTGCCTAGCATGCATGAAGACCCGGGTTTGATTCCTTGGTACCACATACATAGAAGAAAGCCAGAAGTGGTACTGAGGCTCAAGTGGTAGAGCTCTAGCCTTGAGAAAGTCCAAGGACAGTGCTCAGGCCCTAAGCTCAAGCCAAGGACTGGCAAAAAAAAAAAAAAGATTAAGCGATTTGAATTGAAATTTCATAGGAGACATCTAAACTAATAAACCTGTGAAGAAATAGTCAACATCATTTGTCACTAGGGAAATGTAAATTTGAACTACAGAGAGGGGCCAGGAGCATGGCCTAATGGTAGAGTGTTTGCCTGGCATGCACAAAAGACCTGGATATGAGCCGGGCGCCCTAACTACTCTGGAGGCTAAGATCTGAGGATCAAGGTTCAAAGCCAGCCAGCCACAAAAGGACCTGAGACTCTTACCTCCAATTAACCTCTAGAAAATGGGAAGTGGGACTTGGCTCAAGGGTAGGGTAGTAGCCTTGAGCTGAAGAGCTCAGGGACAGTGCCCAGGCAGAGTTCAAGCCCCATTACCCACCAAAAAAAAAAAAAAGACCTGAGTACAATTTCTTGGTACTACAAATACAGAAAAAGCCAGAACTGGTGCTGTTGCTCATATGGTAGAGTGCTAGGCTTAAGAAAGCCAAAGGACAGTGCCCAGGCCCTGAATTTAATAAATAAATGTGATTCAGAATATTTTTTGTCTTATTTATTTATTTTGCTAGTCACGGAGCTTGAACTCAGGGTCTAAGCACTGTCCTTGGGCTTCTCTCAAGGATAGCACTCTGCCACTTGAGCCACTTCACCACTTCCAGCTTTTTCTATGTATGTGGTACCAAGGAATCGAACCCAGGTCTTCATGCATGCTAGGCAAGCACTCTACCACTAGGCACTAGGCTAAACTCCAGCCCTGTGTTTTTTTTTTTTTTTTTTTTCTAGTCCTGGGCTCGAGCTCAAGGCCTGAGCACTGACCTTGGACTTTCTCAAGGCTAGAACTTCAACATCACTTCCAGCCTTTTTCTATGTATGTGGTATTGAGGAATCGAACCCCAGTCTTCATGCCTGCTAGGCAAGCACTCTACCACTAGGCCAAACTCCCGGCCTCTCAGAATATTTTCATAGAATGCCTGTTCTGTGAATTTTAATGTTTCACCATTAGGAAATTGATAAATTTTCATTGTAAAAATTCATAGTACTTAAGATGTGGAATCTATTTTCTTTTTTTTTATTTGTCTCTCAAAAATAATCTAAATGACAAATTGAGTGTATAGGCAAATTGTTAATACTTTGTTACCTATGATCAAAGGTGCCGTGTGGACGGGTGACAACACAGCAGAATGGAGTTACCTGAAAATTTCCCTCCCAATGTTACTGACTCTCAGCATTACCGGGATCTCTTTCTGTGGAGGTGAGATGAATCCTGGCCTGAGCCTTGACATGAATGAATGAAAAGAGAGGATCGCAAATCCCTGTACAGTTGCTGTTATGACCAAGGATAGGAGTGGAAAGAAAACACGGAGAAAGGGAAGGTGAACAGACTGAAATGAGGACATGGAAAAGACCACGTTGTCAGAAAGGAAGCCAGAATGCTGGCCTCCTTCATTATCAGAGTACTTCCTCCTTGGACCTGCATGAAGACTGAGTCCTGTCTTTTTGGGAGTGGAAAGGAAGAGTTGAGAGAACTAAGGAGAATTTGGCAAAGCAGAAGTATGTCCTAGGCTGGGAGTATAGCTCAGAGCACTGGCTTAGCTTGTATGCAGCCCTGAGCTCAACCCTCATCATCACAGGAAGAGATGCAGTCAGCTTTCCAGAAATCCTTTCTGCTCAGCAGGTTTAAAATTCTGTGCCATTTTAATTAAATACACAAACACTTTTTAAAAGACATGATCTTGGGATTATGCCCATTGTCTTTGCTCATATTAAAGGTGATTTTTAAAGCACAATTAAAACCATGATCCTTAAAAAAGAAAAAGATATGATCTTGGGAAAGATAAACTTTGTTGAAGTGTTGAAGTGTCTGATGGCTTAACCCCTCAGCATCCTGAGCTTTGGAGGCATGAGATATCCATGTGGAAAGTGCACAGTGTGTTCACAGCTATAGCTCATTCATTTTTTGCATGAATAGAAAGAAAGTGATATCACTCTTCTTAGCATATATGTTTGATAGCATTGGTCTATATCAACAAAAAAACATATATCCTTAGCAGGGCCCGGTGGCTCATACCTGTAATCCTAGCTACTCAGGAGACAGAGATCTGAGGATCCAGGTTCAAACTCAGCCCGGGCACTAAAGAACATTGAGACTGGGCCTGGAGTTTGGCCTAGTGGTTAAAGTGCTTGCCTAGCATGCATGAAGACCCGGGTTCCATTCCTTGGTACCACATATATAGAAAAAAAAGCTGGAAGTGGTGCTGAGGTTCAAGTGGTAGAGCTCTAGCCTTGAGAAAGTCCAAGGACAGTGCTCAGGCCCTGAGCTCAAGCCCAAGACTGGCAAAAAAAAAAAAAAAGAACATTGAGACTCTCATCTCCAATTAATCACTAGGAAATGGGAAGTGGGGCTGTGGCTCAAGGGGTAAGGCCCCATTCTTCTCTGTCTGCAATGCATACTTTTACCTGTCTGCATCATTTATTTAAAGTGTAGTTGCTTCACTTTACCTTCCTTTGTCTAACCAGCTGATGTAGGTGGCTTCATTGGGAATCCAGAGGCAGAACTGCTTGTGCGCTGGTACCAGGCAGGAGCCTACCAGCCTTTCTTCCGTGGCCATGCTACCATGAATACGAAGCGACGAGAACCCTGGCTGTTTGGGGAAGAACATACTCAGTTCATCCGAAAGGCCATCAGAGAGCGCTACACCCTCCTGCCCTATTTATATTCTTTGTTCTACCATGCCCATGTGGCTTCCAAACCTGTCATGAGGTAAGAAGTGTTCTCTGAGCAGAGATCCCAGCAGCCGATTCATAACCGACTTCTACGTGACAGGGACTGGCGATGTCACCCAGTGATCTTGGGAGAAAAGGTGAAGAAGAACGAGTGTTCAGTCAAATTTCAGTCAGCTTATTGACTACCAACTTGCACACATGGTGCTGGCCATTGAAGACACAGGAGACAAAAACCAGATGCCTAGGACTGATCAAAGTATTAAGATTTGCCAAGATAGAAACAGAGATGTTTCGAAGACTAAGAAAGTGACCTTTTAAGCAAACTCCTAAAAAGCATCATCTCGCCGAGTGTGGTGGCTCACGCCTGTCATCCTAGCTACTCAGGAGGCTGAAATCTGAGAATCAAGGTTCAAAGCCAGCCCAGGCACTAAAGTCCATGAGATTCTTATCTCCAATTAACCACTCAAAAACCAGAAGTGGCGCTATGACTCAAGGGGTAGGGCGGTATCCTTGAACTGAAGAACTCAAGGACAGTACGTAGGCCCAGAAAAGAAAGAAAGCATCATCTCATGAAGAATAATTTACCTGCTGTCTCAGGCATTATCTTACCCCTAAGGCTGAACTGTTCCAAATTTGAAGTGGAAATTTTTTTCTAATACGTAATTTCTAATTCAGACATTCTGCCACTTGAGTCATACTTCTAGTCCATAAATTCTAATTCCTTTTGGAAGATAAAATATTTAGAAAAGAAAGTTACTAGGTTGGCAAATAATATGTAGAGACTTCAGGATTAGCAGCAATTGCACATATA
Source organism: Megascapheus bottae (assembly GCF_031878675.1). NCBI lineage: Eukaryota > Metazoa > Chordata > Mammalia > Rodentia > Geomyidae > Megascapheus > Megascapheus bottae. The sequence continues at coordinate 22,062,488 of NC_143533.1, read as the reverse complement.
TTCTTGAATCATATGAAAAAGAATCACAGCTCTTTGATACTTTCCTGTTTCCACTGATTATAAAACTAAAAACTATAGGACTCTAGCTGTGTAGTGGTGGCTCGTGCCTGTAATCAATTCTAGCTACATGGGAGGCTGAGATAGGAATTTGTGATTCAAACCCAGCCAAGGAGGAAAAGCTATCCATGAGACTTTAATCAATCACCAAAACGCTAGAAATGGGGGTTTGACACAGCAACATAGTACTAGTTTTAAGAACAAAAGCTCAGGAACAGCGCTCAGATTCTAAGTTCAACCCCCAGGAATGGCACAAAAATAAATAATTAAAATCTAATAAAAACTTTTAACAAAATGCTAATAGAGCATACAGTGAGGGGCCAGGAGTGTGGTCTAGTGGTAAAGTGCTTGCCTAGCATGTACAAAGCCCTGGGTTCAATTCCCTGGTATCACATACATGGAAAAAGCCAGAAGTGCTATGGCTCAAGTGGCAGAGGGCAAGCCTTGAGCAAAAGTGCTCAAGGACAGTGCCTAGGCCATGAGTTCAAGCCCCAAGAATGGAAAAAAAAAACATAGAATGATGCTAAAATGTGATTCTTTTCCCCCCTTCTTCTCAGGCCTCTGTGGGTAGAGTTCCATGATGAATTAGAGGCTTTTGGCATAGAAGATGAATACATGCTGGGTGAGCATTTATAGATTAATTATAGTTAATTATACTGTGATTATTGTTATATTCTTATTGCATTTTTATATTCTTATTGCATTTTTTAGTATTTGCAAAAACCCTAAACTCTAGACTGGGAATGTGGCTTAGTGGTAGAGTGCCAGCCCTGAGTAAGAAAGCTGACAGCCCCAGGGTCTTAAATTCAAGCACAAATTAATACGGAAAGAAAGAAAAAAGAAAAGAACTTTCCATATATCTCATATACAGTTGTTAGTTGTTTTTTTCAGAACTGAAGACCAAATTCAAGGCTTTGTACTTGCCAAAGTTATCTTCCAACAAACTAAATCCCCCAACACATTTTCCCCATTTTTTTTTGTGCCAGTCCTGGGGATTGAACTCAGGGCCTGGGCACTGATCCTGAGCCATCACTTGAACTTCACTTGAGCACCACTTCGGGCTTTTTCTGTTAATGTGGTGCTGAGGAATTAAACCCAGGGCTTCATGCATGATGGGCAAGCACTCTACTGCTAATCCACATTCCCATTCCCCACCCCTGCTCCCCCACCCCACACACACTTTATTTTTTAGATATAGTCTCACTGTTTCCCAGGCGGGTCTTAAACTCATGATCCTCTTTTTTTTATTGAATATAATAATGAGTTCATAAATGGATGCATTTTATACATGCATGGTGCCAGAATCAAAGCAAAATTAGTGATCTGAACTACCCTTATTAGAACTAAATGGCCCAAGCCAAAGGATTAAGCAGACACGCCCACCACAGCTATTGGCTTATTTCCACCAGCATTACCCACTGCCAATGATATGAAGCTCTTGGAGTGATACATTCAAGTTATTGCACCAGAGTTATGAAAAAAACAAGACTGTAATAGATAGTGTCATGGTTCCTTCCTATATAATCTAATCATCTTTAAAACCACAATAGTGTTTAATTAAAGGGAAGGGATATTTTTGACTTCTTTTCTTTGCGAGGGGGGGGTAGTCCTGAGACTTGAACTGAGGGCTGGAGCACTGTCCTTAGGATTTCTCAAGGCCTAGTGCTCTACCATTTGAGCCATAGCACTACTTTTGGCTTTTTTTCTATATATGTGGTACCAAGGAAACGAACCTGGGTCTTCATTCATGCTAGGCAAACACTCTTACCACTAGACCCTAGGCCAAACTCCCATTACCTCAACTTCTTATAATGATGCTAAATTTTATTTCTTCTTTATTTTTTTAGGTAGTGCTTTATTAGTTCATCCAGTCACAGAACCAAAAGCCACTATGATTGATGTATTTCTGCCAGGACCTAATGAGGTAAACATAATAATAGAATCTACATATCTCTCATTCCTTCGTTTCTTTTTTTTTTTTTTTTTTTTTTTAATCAGTCATAGGGCTTGAACTGTGGGCCTGGGTACCATCCCTGAGCTCTTCAGCTCAAGGCTAGAGTGCTACCACTTTAAGCCACAGCACCACTTCTGGTTTTCTAGTAGTTAATTGGAGATGATACTCACACAGACTTTCATGAGCAGGCAGGTTTTGAACCATAATCCTCAGATCTCAGCTTCCTGAATAGCTAGGATAATAGGCATGAGTCATCAGTGCCTAGCCTTTATTTCTTTTAGAATCTAAGAAATTTTTTCATCATGCCCTTGTGAATAGACACCACATGACTAAAGCAACTGACGATGTTTGTACAAATGACTGTAGCAACTAATGTTTTTTGTAATTTACAGCCATTATCCTCAAAGGCTGAATTTTGTTTTTTTTTAATCCGTCAGTAGGGCTTGAACTCTAGACCTGGGCCTACAACTGAGAAACAAACGGAAGGAAGGAAAGAAGGAAGGAAGGAGGGAAGGAAGGAGAGAGAAAGGGAGGAAGGGATGGAAGGAAAGGGTCTTACTTAATTATATAGTCCCTTTTTTTTTTTTTTGTGGGTCATGGGGCTTGAACTCTACCTGGGCACTGTCCCTGAGCTATTCAGCTCAGGGCTAGCACCCTACTTCTATGCCTGGGCCTTGTTCCTGAGCTCTTCAGCTCTAGGGTACCACCCTACCCTTAAACTAAGCCCCACTTCCCATTTTCTAGAAGTTAATTGGAGATAACCTCCAGAGTAGCTAGGATTACAGGCATGAGCCACAGCACCACTTCCAGCTTTTCTGTTTATATGGTCCTGAAGAATGGAACCCAGGGCTTCATGCATGCTAGCCAAACACTCTACCATGAATTCCCAGTCCCCCCTACATATTTTTAAATTGCATTTATTTTAGCTTCCTGGATATTTGAAATGCAGATGTGTAAATGTTTTACTGATAAAATGAAATGGTGATGGGGCCGGGAGTTTGGCCTAGTGGTAGAGTGCCTAGCATGCACGAAGACCAGGGTTCTATTCCTCGGTACCACATACATAGAAGAAAGCTGGAAGTGGTAGAGCTCTAGCCTTGAGAAAGTCCAAGGACAGTGCTCAGGCCCTGAGCCCAAGCCCAGGACTGGCAAAAAAAAAAAAAAATGAAATGGTGAGTAGAGTTATTCATGTACTCTTTTTCACTGGAATTTGTTATTTTTTAGATCTGGTATGATTCTAAGACATTTGCTCATTGGGAAGGAGGGTGCACTGTGAAGATTCCAGTAGCCTTAGATAGTGTAAGTTTCAAACTATTATTTCTACCCATTAAACTGTGTTATTCTGCTCAGACTTTCAATGAGGAAAGGCACTGGGGAGGGAGATAGTTATCCTTTACTGCTTGGTTGATGAAGGGTAGGCATTGTTCCTAATAGTTTTTTTAAAAAAAATTTTGGTGGAGCCCTTTTCATTTTAATTCCCCATGTTTGTTATTGTATGCTCACAAATTTATTTTGCCCTTGAGTCTCTTTTTATAAGGTTTGTGATCTCATACAAGGATATATTTTTTAAGTACATTGGAATTTTCTTACACGAATGTCTTCTCTGAGAGCATGGCTATGTTACAGATACCAGTGTTTCAACGAGGTGGAAGTGTGGTGCCAATAAAGACAACAATAGGAAAGTCCACAGGTTGGATGGCTAACTCCCCATATGGACTCCGGATTGCTCTAAGCACTAAGGTATCTAGATAATCAGTTACCCTTTCTGTTTACTACTCTTTCCTCTTTGCAGTGGTAATCTTTCAAAAGCATGAAGCCATGTAAAAAGTAGTGAGCCTTATCTGTGAGATATACTGCTTCTGCCATTTGTGTACAAATCAAGACTTTGAATTGAGCATACGAGGTAGCTCAGCCTGGCCACAAACTCATGACTCTCTTTCCACAGTCTGCTCAGTGAGGAGATTACAGGCTTGTGTCATCACACATAGTTTGAACCATTTCTGGATTCTTGTCTATCTACTCTACCGTCCTCAGAATTGTTCTTAAGGGAATCCTAAAATCCAGCTATGATGTATAACTGTCATTGCCCTTCAGCTTGGCATTGATTGCCACTGGACTGAAGGCTCATCAAAGCCATAGACAGCTTGCTCTTCTGGATTAATCCTTGAACACACTCTCCCAATCCCCTTCAATAACTTCTCATGAGGTATATCAAATATATAAAATCTCTTTGAGTAAAGCCTGGGAAGATTCAGAACTGATGGAAAAAGATTTTTTGAGCCAAGGCCAGGAGTTTAGCCTAGTGCTAGAGTGCTTGCCTAGAATGAACAAAGACCGGGGTTCAAAGGTTCGATTCCTCAGTACCACATACATAGAAAAAGTCAGAAGTGGTGTTGTGGCTCAAGTGGTAGAGTGCTAGCCTTGAGGAAAGCCCAAGGATAATGCTCAGGCCCTGAGTTCAAGCTCCAGTACTAGAAAAAAAAAAATGAGCCAACCGAGGCCTATAACAGATCTCTATACTATCTGTTTACCTAAACGTTACAAAGACTAACACAAATTCTTATTATAGGAATACTTACTTTTTTTTAAGAGTACTTACTCTTATATTAATATTACAAAATAATTAAATTACTACAATTTTCTTTTCTACCTTTTCTCTTGGAGTATCTTTTTTTTTTTTTGGCCAGTCCTGGGCTTGAGCTCAGGGCCTGAGTACTGCCCTTGGACTTTCTCAAGACTAGAGCTCTACCACTTGAGCCTCAGCACCACTTCCGGCTTTTTTCTATGTATGTGGTACCGAGGAATCGAACCCGGGTCTTCATGCATGCTAGGCAAGCACTTTAACCACTAGGCCAAACTCCCGGCCCCTCTTTTTTTTTTTTTCCTTGAACTCAGGGTCTGAGCTCTGTCCTTGGGCTTTCTCGAGGCTAGAGCTTTACCACTTGAGCCACAGCATCACCTCCAGCTTTTTCTTTTCTTTTTTGTTTTTCTTTTCTTATTTTTTTTTTTTTACTACCTCCTCCCTGTCCTGACCTCCCTTCCTCCCCCTCCTGGCTTCTTCTATGTATTTGGTACTGAGTAATTGAACCCTAGTCTTCCTGCATGCTAGGCAAGCACTCACCACTAGGCCAAACTCCTGGCCCCTCGGGTATCCCTTTTTAGGCCAAACTATTGGTCTTGGACTCAGTTGAGGCTCCAGAGTAAATGCAAGAGGCTAGATATCAATAGCATGTAAACCATTGTCAGTAACACTCAGCTGCCATGAGAATGCTGTGACACTATTTGACATGCAAAAGGCATCCTTCTAAAAAAATGTAGAAGCCATTTACCACTCTCTCAATAGAAGATACCCTAAAGACTGTTGCTCTTACCTACTATATACTAATGTTTTGTTGTTTTTGTCTTGCCAATACTGGAGTTTAAACTCAGGCCTTTGTGTTGCTTGGCTTGCTTATTCTGCTAGCACTTTACCACTTGAGCCACACTTCTAGCCCTACTATTTTGTTTTGTTCTGTTTTAACTTTAATTTCATTCTGTGAACTTTTTTGGCCTTGTCACATTCTGGGGTAGTATTTTCAGAGAAGCCACTTACACTATTGACCATATTTGAAATATTTGAAGGTCTAAGGCGTCCTTTTAACTAACTTTCCTATTCATATTATTTCAAGTGTATGCAAGGTTGCATTATCCAGCACTGGTGGTTCACACCTGTAATCCTAGCTACTCAGGAGGCTGAGATCTTAGGATTGTGGATTTCAAGCCAAGTAAGTCCATAGGACTCTTATCTCCAATTAACCACTGAAAAAACAGAAGTGGAGCTGTGGGTCAAGTGGGTAGACTGCTAGCCAAAAAAAAAGCCCTCAGGGACAGTGCTCAGGCCCGAGTTCAAGCTCCAGGAATAAGCACACACACACACCACAAAAGATCTTATCTCTCTTAGGGGCTTGTATTCTTTTCCTATAAAGCTATTACATGGGCAGATTCTCTGTTGTTCTCTCTCCAGGGTTCTGCTGTGGGAGAATTATATCTTGATGATGGCCATTCATTCCAGTATCTCCACCAGAAGCAATTCTTGCACAGGAAGTTTTCATTCTGCTCCAATGTCTTGATCAACAGGTAATAGCTAACGAAGTTGTCTATTCTCTGGGGCTGGGAGCGTAACCTAGTGGTAGAGTGCTTGCCCAGCATGCACAAAGCCTTGAGTTCGATTCCTCGATATCACATTCACAGAAAAAGCCAGAAGTGATGCTGTGGCTCAAGTGGCACAGCACTAACCTTGAACAAAAAGTGTCCAAGAACAGTGCCCAGGCCCTGAGTTCAAGCCCCAGCACTGGCAAAAAAAAATAGTTGTCTATTTTCTTAAATAAATTATGCTACCCCTTTGCCATCTTCAAGTAAATGGATAGCTGGAGTTCAATATTCCTATTTAAATAAATAAATGGTGAGGGTCATTTTTGCACTATTTTTCTATCACTGTCCATGATTCTTCCTTTCTTTTTTTTTTTTTTTTTTTTTTTTTTGCCAGTCCTGGGCTTGAGCTCAGGGCCTGAGCACTGTTCTTGGGCTTTTCTCAAGGCTAACATTCTGCCACTTGAACCACAGCACCACTTCCAGCCTTTTTCTATATATGTGGTACCGAGGAATCGAACCTGGGTCTTCGTGCATGCTAGGCAGGCACTCTACCACTAGGCCAAACTCCCGGCCTGATTCTTACTTTCTTATTGTTTCCATCTTCTTTCCTTCATCTGTAGAAAATGTAGAAAAGATTCATTGTAAGTACTCACTGATACTAGTCATCCTTCCATTTACCAATTCATTAAATATTTGACTTCTTAAAGTTAACTACCTGTGACCTTTTGTTCTTTAGTTACTTCACTCCAAATGACTTGTTAAAGAGAAATCAGTTTGGCCACTAGTTATGGAGTCATTGACACAGACAATCAACCTCTGCCATCTCTTTATCCTAGTAAATTTGACTGATATGTTTACCTTAACTCCATAAGCATAGATGGGAGAGGAACTCAAAATAATACCATTTACATCTATTCCAGTTGTGCTGATGAGAAAGGTCATTATCCCAGCAAGTGTGTGGTTGAGCAGATCTTGGTCTTAGGCTTCAGGAAGAAGCCATCTTCTGTGATCACCCACTCATCTGGTAAGGAAACAGTTCATTCTTACCTCAGTTATTGTTTGATAAATATCGAAATACCTGCAGTGAGGAAGTAATTTGTTTTTTCCTAAAACTGACACTATATCCTTAGCCTAAGAAGACTGACTGTACTTTCTGATAAAGGTAAAGTATTCTAGTCTCTAAATGTAGGATGTAGCCATCCTACATCTTTTCATGAACTGGTCTTTTTGCTGCAGCTAATATTTTTCTACTAGAAATTATTTGGGCTAAAACTGTGAATATCTGAAGTCCCGGAGAGTAGTATCCATGTTGATGGAGTTTATAAAAGTATGCACGAAGAGAATCATATCCTTCCTCTGCTACTGGGTTCCCTGGGCAAACCACTTTGTTTCTTACAGTTTCCTGGTTTTAATCTGTGAATAGAAGGGTGACTGAAATGGATTCTTTCAGTGCTGGGATCTTGGCCTAGTGATAGAGTGCTTGCCTTGCAAGTATGAAGATCCGGGTTCTATTCTGAAGTACCACATACATAGAAAAAAGCCAGAAGCCAGGCGCAGTGGCTCACCACTGTAATCCTAGCTACTCAGAAGACTGAGATCTCAGCATCACAGTTCACAGCCAGCTCATGCACTAAAGACTATGAGATTCTTATCTCCGTTTAACCACTAGAAAATGGGAAATGGTCTTGAGCTGAAGAGCTCAGGAACAATGCCCAGGCCCAGTGTTCAAGCCCCAAAACTGACAAAAAAAAAAGAAAAGAAAAGAAAAAAAAAACAGAAGTAAACAGAAGTGATGCTGAGGCTGGTAGAGCTCTAGCCTTGAGATAGTCCAAGGACAGTGCTCAGGCCCTGAGCTCAAGCCCAGGACTGGCAATTAAAAAAATAAATAAAATGGTTTCTCCTAGTAAGGTTTTGTAATACAATCAGGATCATATCAGCTTTGAAAAAGATCCCACCTACTAGATATCCCTCACACTTTCCCTCTTTAATTGTCTCACTGTCTCGCTATTTAGATGGGAAGGATCAGCCTGTGGCTTTTACATATTGTGCCAGAACATGTACCCTGAGCCTGGAGAAGCTTTCCCTGAACGTTGATGCTGACTGGCAGGTCCATGTCAAATGATAGAACGATGCCCTGATGATGGACTCAGGGAACTCCCTGCACCTGTCCACCTTTCTTTTGGCTTTTTTTTTTTTTTTAGCTTTGTGTTGCAATCTAGTTGGCTTCCTTGGCTGAAATAATCTTTCACTAGTTTTTAGTATATTAATGAACAATAGATTTTATATTTCAACCAGATACAATGTTGGCACTAAGAAAACAGAGGCAGAAAGATTATGGCTTTGAGGCCAACATTGTTTACATAGTGAAGAACAGGAAGGATGGAAGGAAGGAAGGAAGGAAGGAAGGAAGGAAGGAAGGAGGGAGCTTGTACTTAGATGTTAGAGTTTGAAGATGCGTAATACTCTGTACAGTAACACCTGCTTGCTTGCAGCCCCACAAGGCCTGAGACATCGGCAGTGTTTTCTGTTGTCTCTTGGCTATGGCCATGAGGTAAGCTGTCTCGCAACTCCCTCTGTGTGCACCGCACAGACTGCAGTAATGGGAAGTTCTCCTCCCCAGGAGATTGACTCAGCTTACAGCACAAAGTGTCCTTTTCCTTCTTATTATGCTCAGGCTCAAAAGTTCTAAATTGCCTGAGCCAGCCGGCAGTGAACCAGGATTCCTGACCTTGGGGATGAAGCCTGGGAAAAAAGAAGAAGACAAAAAAGATGGGGTTGGGAGGACTGCAGCCCAAGTCAGCAGCCCAAAACTCTAGCTTAAGGCCAGCTTAAGACTATAGCCTAGGGCCGTGAGCTTAAGACACCCTCAGTACTACTAAGTTTTCCTTTTGGCAGACATAGCACATTCTACCTTAGCAATTACATCATGAGACCCCAGTAACTCCCTGCTGCCTGCTACAGCAGCTTCTAGGGCAGCTTCAACTCCTCAGCACTTTGCAACATGCACATCTGCTTATTAGTCTTTTTCCATTGGTTGTTTACAATGATCGTCTTTGTGCCTCCATTCCCTATACCACAGTATTCTTTCTTCCCTCAGCTGTTCACGGGCTATCATCCTTCCAGGCCTAACTGTACTATGCAGCTTTTCTAATGGTGCTAGCACCCTACTCCCTATTTCCCATTAGCAGTGATTTTGCCCTTCTCTGAAATGCTGCCCCACAGACTTGTGCCCTGCTTTGCATTCTCAGGGATTATGCCTTAAGGTTTCAAGTGTGTCTATCGGTTCCTAAACTAGGTTGTATGTTCCTTGAAAGCATGTTGCATTTCTCCTATATCCTTAAAGTATGGTTATAGTTGACTGTCAGTAACTGTTGCTGTAATTGGTTAACTGGTAGACTTAATTAAAAGTGAAAATGGAATGTCTTTGTTTCTGGTTTGTTTTTGGGTTCTTTTGCCCAAGATTGGCAAAAAATGAAAGAAAGAAAGAAAGAAAGAAAGAAAGAAAGAAAGAAAGAAAGAAAAGAAAAGAAATTTGGATGAGAAAGAAGTGACAAAGAACCATTGAGTTAGCACTGCTTTTTTCCCCACAGATATTACATGACCTTGTCTGAAATGTGTCTTTTTTTTTTTGTTTTACACTTGAAGAGATGTATGGGAATCAAAACTGTTTATGTACCTTTGTTCATGGACTCAGGATGTTCATGTTCACCAGGATAGCATGAGTTTCTACAGCTATGAGGCTGAATAAATCTTGCATTTGGACCTGTAAATCTGATGTTTTAGTCACAATAATTGATAGGGAAAATAAAGAACATTTGCCCTCTCTGCATCTGATAATTCCCACTCAGCTCTGACAAGAAGCTCACCCCTGTCACACATCTGTCTTACTTACAAGTGGAGCTGGCTGGGACAGCTGTGGAACAAAAACTCAGCAGGGATGTGGCCTAGATAGAGCTCCTCCCCTGTGAGTAATTCAGCCAAGAAACTGACAGCACTCGAAAAGCCTGTACTTAATACTTAAGAAATTTCTCTTCACATAGGGAGGCATATACCTCACCTACAGTAAGGCTCTTGTAGTTCCTCCTTCAATCTGTAGGCAAACAGGAAGAAATAAAGACAATCAAATGTGATTTCATGCTGTAAATGTTAAGGTAGTGTAGAAAACTGAAGCTGAGACCCAATATTTGATGGTTGGAGTTGAAAACCCCACCTTTGCTCTCTAAACCACTACTGAAATTGAGGGTGGGCATGGATCTTATTAGATACTCCTTTAATGTTGCCGATCAGGCACCCTGCCTCTGACCCTGTGCTCCCTGAGTCAGGACAGATTGCCTTGTTCAGTAATCATTACAGACTCCCTGCTGTTTTCCATCAATGAGAGTCATGGTTTTGGAGAAGTATATCCCCAGGGTAAATTTATCAAGAGGTGGTAGAACTTCTAGGAGGTTGGACCTCTAAGGGAGTTCATTGAATCGTAGTATAGGTCCCCTTCAAGGGAATTGTTATGGCTCTAACCCCTTCCTCTTCCTCTTTTGCTTCCTAGCTGTGAGGTAAACAGTTTGGCTCTGCCACGAGTTCCTACCATCTTGTGTTGCCCAAAACAAAGTGGCCAGTTATCATGGACTGGAACCTCTACATCTGAGCCACAGTCAACCTTTTCAGCTAGGCATGGTGGTACACACCTGTCATCCCATCACTTAAGAGGCCATGGCAGGAAGGTTGCAAGTTTGAGGCCAGTTTGAGTTACATAGTGAATTTCAGGCTCTCTTGAGATACATAGTAATAAGACCCTGTTTCAAATGACTCAGCAAATGAGTGAATGAGAAGCATACCAGCTTTCACATGAGTTGGTTATCTCTGCTATTTCATTTCAGTGATAGAAAGCTCCTCACTCAGTGGGTGAATGTATCACTCAATCTGACCTAACCCCAAAATATTACATTGAGGTTTTTAACTACATTATTTACGGAGTGTTTTAGATATTGATAATCACAAATGCATTATATAAATTGACTTGTTTAATCCTTGCACCAACTCAATAACAGAATGCTGTCATCATATTCAGTTTATAGTTGAGAAAACTGACAGAAAAGAAGAGGAAGGACCGCTGGGCTGGGAGTTTGGCCTAGTGGTTAAAGTGCTTGCCTTGCATGCACGAAGACCCGGGTTCAATTCCTTGGTACCATATACATACAAAAAGCTGGAAGTGGTGCTGAGGCTCAAGTGGTAGAGCTCTAGCCTTGAGAAAGTCCAAGGACAGTGCTCAGGCCCTGAGCTCAAGCCCAGGACTGGCAAAAAAAAAAAAAGAAGAGGAAGGACCGGGAGTTTGGCCTAGTGGTAGAGTGTCTGCCTAGCAAACACGAAGACCTGGATTCGATTCCTCGGTACCACATACATAGAAAAAGCCAGAAGTGGTGCAGTGACTCAGGGTAGAACACTAGCCTTGAAGAAAGCCCAAGGACAGTGTTCAGGCCCTGAGCTCAATCCCAGGACTGGTTAAAAAAAAAAGAAAGAAAAGAAGAGGTAACTTGGCTAAAATTACCCAGGCATAGCCAGTAAGTGGCCAGTCCAGACTTTGAACTTGAACAGTTGGTCTCCAGAGACCATTCTCCCTCCCCAAAAATAGCAAAGATCATTGGTCATTTTGTTGCAGGGACAGAAAGATAGGCTGAGGATGGTCTGCAAGCCCAGACCTGGGATTTCTCAGCTGCAACCCCTGGAGTCATGAGCCTGGTCATAGTACACCTCCTGCAGCCTCGGAACGTGAACTGGTGAGTGTGGTCACATGGGAAGTCACAGCTCTGGTCTGTGACAAGATGCCACTGTGACAGAGCCAGGATTTAGCCATCCCCTTACAGCCCAGAGAGCAGCTGCCACGGGTAAAAGGCAAGGTGGAGGCCAGGCAGGCAACTCACTTCCTCATAGCCACTTCAGCGCTCATCTGAGTCCTGAAGACAACTTCTTAGATATGGCATCCCAGAATTTACAGCCACCCTAGCTCAGTGTCCATTTCCAACTTCTGTTCCGGGTACTAAATCGTCAACAATCTACTATGCGCAGTCTATGCCCTTTACAGCATATTTTGTTCTCGAATTTATTTTGGGGGTGGGAGGGACAACAGGTGGCTAGGTTCAAAAGAGATATTTCTTCACTTGAGGACTCAGCTGAGTGGCATTTTCCATCCGGACAAAGCAACTGAGTACTAATGCCAGAACATTCTAGAAGGGATTCTAAATCTAGCATTGAATCGAGTTCTGATATCCTAGAGGTTTAGAAAATAAAAATCATGAAACTGTAATCCTTACATATGGCATCAGCTTTATAGTAACAATAAAAAAAAATCATGTTCTCTAAAATGGACAGATCATTCCCTTAGAACTCAGTACTTTCCATTCCAGCTAGCGTTTTAAATAGTTTTCCCTTACTTTGGTGCCTAAGAGTTTGCTAGTCTGCATAGCCACCTATTTAGTATCGTGTCAGTGGCTCTCCACGGATGGTCAGCATTCCCCTTACTCAGATGCTCTTATTTCCTGACATGCACTAGTCTCTAAGGCTTAATGGCAACACAGAAATGTCTAGCCACACACTGGCATCTCTGTTTCTCTCATACTCACGATCTTTCTTCACATCTATTTTTAGTTTTCCTGGCTCGAGCTTCTTCAGGCCACTGAAACACAAGCCTCATTTCTTTCGCTCCCTCTGCCACGAATGCTGCTGGTAGGCAGCCCCCAAGTAAAAATTGCTTCGAAATCCTTTCGTGCTCCTTCCTTAGGAAAACCTGTGGCTTTGGGATCGTGGCCAGATAGCCTTCTGATGGGCCTTAAGCCTGGGAGTGGCCATGGACATTTTTTCCCTCAGATGACAGAATTACGTCAAGTTCCCCTCTGCAGTTGCTTCCTTTCCTTACAGGTAGCTGTGCTGTGTTTTCTTTAAAAACCTCTTCCTTCCAGATTTGCCTGCCATGCCGACTGTCATTAGCCCATCCGTGGCCACATGGACGAGGGCTGAGCCCAGGTCTCCAGGGCCACTTCCCCACCCGGCCCAAGGCCAGACCACCGAGGCTGGGGGCGGACATCCAGGCGGCATCTATTCAGCCATCATCAGCCGCAATTTTCCCATCATCGGCGTGAAAGAGAAGACATTTGAACAGCTTCACAAGAAATGTCTAGAGAAGAAGGTTCTTTATCTGGATCCTGAGTTCCCGCCAGATGAGACGTCTCTTTTTTATAGCCAGAAGTTCCCCATCCAGTTTGTGTGGAAGAGACCTCCGGTGAGTAGCTTACTGGTTACTGATTGAGGTTTTGCCCTCTGAGAAGTTCTCCCACTCAGCCCCTCCCCACAGGCAGCTCAGCTGCACACATGGGCACTGAGCACTGCACACATGGCACTGCCAACAGCCTGCTGGGCTCTGCCCGCAAGTGTGAAGAATGGACAGGAGGGTCAAATCTTAGCCACCTTACCAAACGAAGGACAAGAACAGGTCATATGCGCTCCCTCCCCCCCTCTCTCTCTGCCCTCCCCTACCCCATCCCCTTTGTAAAAGTGGTTATAGGGGATAGAAGTGGTTATAGGGGATAGTGGTAGAGTGCTTGCCTAGCATGCATGAAGCCCTGGGTTCGATTCCTCCATACCATGTGCACAGAAAAAGCTGGAAGTGGTACTGTGGCTCAATTAGTAGAGCTCTAGCCTTGAGAAAGCCCAAGGACAGTGCTCAGGACTGCCACACACACACATCCACACACAAAAGTTGGTTAGAACTCAGATTGATTTATCCTATAAAAATATATTCCCTGGGCCAGGAGCAGTGGCTCAAGCCTGTAACCCTAGCTACTCAGGAGGCTGAGATCTGAGAATAAAGGTTCAAAGCCAGCCTAGGCACAAAAGGACCTGAGACTCTTATCTCCAATTAACCTCTAGAAAATGGGAAATGGGGCTTGGCTCAAGGGTAGGGTGGTAGCCTTGAGTGGAAGAGCTCGGGGACAGGGCCCAGGCCGAGTTCAAGCCCTATGACCCTTAGTACCACATAAGCAGAAAAAGCCAAAAGTGACACTGTGTTTCAAGTGTTAGAGTGCTAGCCTTGAGCAAAATAAGCTCAGGCAGGGACAGTGACCAGGCCCTGAGTTCAAGCCCCAGGACTGGCAGTAAACAATATATTCTGGGGGCCGGGAGTTTGGCGTAGTGGTTAAAGTGCTTGCATAGCATGCATGAAGACCCAGGTTCGATTCCTTGGTACCATACATAGAAAAAAGCCGGAAGTGGTGCAGAGGCTCAAGTGGTAGAGCTCTAGCCTTGAGAAAGTCCAAGGACAGTGCTCAGGCCCTGAGCTCAAGCACAGGACTGGCAAAAAAAAACCAAAAACCAAAAAACAATATATTCTGCACAGTCCCGATCTATTCTCTCTGTTTACATATCCTGCATGTTTGTAAGATTTCTTCTAAAAATGATGATGCTCTCTTCAGTTTGCTAGTGGCCATGAAACACAAAAGCCATAGGAAAATAGTGGCAGGCATAAAATACTATGGTTAGGGCAATCCTAACTTTTTTCCAGTCCTGGGGCTTGAACTCAGTGCCTGAGCACTGTCCTTGGGCTTTTTCAAGGCTAGAGCTCTACCACTTGAGCCACAGCACCACTTCCAGCTTTTTCTGTGTATGTGGTACCAAGGAATTGAACCCAGGGCTTTGTGCATGCTAGGCAAGCACTCTTCCACTAGGTCACACTCCCTGCCCCTAACATTTGTTTTTGTCTGCATTCCTTACCAGCATGCACTGATAAGTGTGTGACAGAGCCCGGATAAAAACCTGTTCTGTTTGGGAACTCTTCCGTCCTCCAGGTTTCATTTGTAGAGATCTTCCAGAAGGAAACTATGTTCTCTGACTCCTTTCTCTAATCGTTCCTCTAGTACTACTCTTGTTCTCAATAAAATAAATATTTTGATCGAAAGTAATCAGAAACCCAGTGCCAGTGGCTCTCGCCTGTAATCCTAACTACTCAGGAAGCTGAGATGTTAGGATCACAGTTCAAAGCCAGCCTATTCAGGAAACTCTGTGAGACTCATATCACCAATTAACCATCAATAAACAGGAAGTAATGCTGTGGCTCACAGTGGTAGTACAATAGCCTTGAGAAGAAGAGCTCGGGGACAGAGTCAAGCCCTGAGTTTAAGCCTCATGAATGACAAAAAATAAAACAAAACAAAACAAGGGGCTGGGAGTTTGGCCGAGTGGTAGAGTGATTGCCTAGCATGTTTGAAGACCTGAGTTGGATTCCTCAGTACCACATACATAGAAAAAGCTAGAATTGGTGCTGTAGCACAAGTGGTAGAGCTCTAGCCTTGAGAAAGCCCCAGGACTGGCAAAACAAAATAAAACAAAACAAACAAGAACAAGTAATCAGACTGACTATAGGTGTCGCATAGTGGTGAAGCTGTTGCTTAGCATGCTAGGCCCTACATTCAGCCTCCAGCAAAAACCAAGATAACAAAGGAAAAAAGAGAAAAGTAATCACTACAGGAGCAGTGAGAGCTGGTACCTATAATCCTAACTACCTGGAAGCAGAGATTGGGAAAATAGAGGTTTGAGATCAATCCAGGAAAAAGTTTGTAAGACTCCCTCAACTCAACAACAACAACAAAAAGCTAGATATGATGGTTCATACCTGTTATCCTAGCTATTGCTGAAAATATAAATATGAGGATCAAGGTCCAGGCTGGTTAAAGCAAAAAGCAAGACCCTAACATGAAAATAATCAGGGCAAAAAGACCTGGAAGCATGGCTCAAGCTGTAGAGCACCTGCTAGCAAGCACATAACCCTGATTTCAAACCCCAATACTGCCAAAAAAAATAAAAAAAGAAAAGCATTTATTGGCCATCTCTTAATTTCAGCCACTGTGTTAGTAGCTGAGAAATAGGCAGTCAATAAAATCAGCATGTTTCTGCTCTCTTAGAGCTTACAGTCCCTGAGGGAAAGGTGAACAATGTAGAAGAGTGAGTTAGGAGTCAGTCTTGCAGATGCATGGGGTCAGATCTCAAGAACAGATCATCTAGTGTGTAGAAAGAAACCCTTCATGATGAAACAATGTTAGGCTGAAAGCCAGTATTGGCATTAGCCATCTTTTTCTTTATTATGCTGAGGTGGAATGCTCAAGAGCTATATGTGTGCCATAAGGGCTGCAGTTCTCTTTGATGGTTCGTTGGTAAGTCTGTGATGGTCATGAAGGCCCTCAGAGAACAGTGCAATAGGCTAGTGGTATACCTCAGCGATAGAGGGCTCGCCTAGCACATATGAGGCCCTGGGGTCTATTTTCAGAACATTCAAATCACTTAATCCCCCTACTCAGCTGATGTCCTACTGCCAGAGATCTTAGACAACCACATCCCTGTTAAAATGTCTTCTCTGGTACAGCCCCTCTCTCCCCACACGGCCTTCAGGATCTGTATCTCTTTACCTGAGATTCAGGCCCCTTTGCCACTAGCCCTGTACACCTGGCTAGCCTTGTCATCATCCTCTTTCCCTGGACCTGACACACTGGGTAAGTGGTCTTCCACCTGGCCTACACCTTCAGACCACTATGTACTTTTTTTTTAATAGAGTCATAGGTTTTTATGTCTATGTAGTTATGTTTATATTTCCAATACCATGTCCATAGCATTGGGTATGCAAATACACTATGTACTTTTTAATGTCATCATTTAAATATTGAGAACTTTATGAACTGTATAATTATTTCTTGGAAGAATTAACTTCAAAAATTACTTTCAGCCATGACAGTACCCTGTAATGTTAAAAATACTATTTCAAATTTTAGAAGACATAGGAATCCTAGACTGGGAGGGTGGCCTACTGGTAATGTGCTTGACTATGCTCCGGCCCCGCTAGCTCCGGCCACCACTCGGTTGGGCTCCGCTTGCTTGCTTTCGCTCTCTGTCGCTTGTTGCAGTCTCGTCTCTGCCACTTCCGGCTTGGTTGTGTATGTGGGATACTGAGGAATCGAACCCGGGTCCTTGTGCATGCTAGGCAAGCACTTTAACCGCTAGGCCAAACTCCCGGGCCCAGCCCTAGTCTTTAGAAAGCTCAAGGACAGTGCTTGGGCCATGAGATCAAGCCCCAGGACTGGCAAAAGGAGAGAAGAGGGAGGGAGGGAGGGAGGGAGGGAGGAAGGGAGGGAGGGAGAGAGAGAGAGAGAGAGAGAGAGAGAGAGAGAGAGAGAGAGAGAGAGAGAGAGAGAGAGAGAGAGAGAGAGAGAGAAAGGAAGGAAGGAAGGATCTTAGAAAGGATCTTAGTTTGGCGCTGTTGACTCATACCTGCAATCCTATCTACTCAAGAGACTAAGATCTGAGGATTGAGGTTCAAAGCGAAACCACACAGGAAAGTCTGTGAGATGCTTATCTCCAGTTAACCACCAGAAAACCAAAAGTGGTTTGTCACATGAACAAAAAGAGCTCAGGGATAGTGCCCTGGGCTGGAATTCAAGCCCACAACTGAAAAAAAATCTTTACATAACAGAATCCAAGCCATGTGCCTGAATGCTCCAGGGATCTCAGACCTAAGGATGGGCCCCAGGGACCTGCGTTTTACGCAAGCATCTCTGGTGACTGATGTTGAAGTGCAAAAACCAGGCCAGCAGAGGTCAATGAGCAGACAGGCTCGACTCACTCCTAGCAGACAGCCTGCTGGCCTGAGTCTTGCTTCACCTCCCTGATGCTGTCTGTTGAAGCATGGTGAAATTTTGAAAAGGCTAAGCTTCCTTGGTGATAGTGCCAACCCACATTTACCTCCCTTCCTCACCCCCCACCTCTCTGCCATAAGAGTTCTGGATGAGCAAAAGGCATGTCTGCTCACTGTCTGGAACCTAATTTAACTGGGGCTTCCCTCCAAGATCTATCATCCTACCCTCGGAGTTCTTGTTCCACAGAAGAGTCTCTAAAGGGCTAGTGGAGGTTTTTTGGGGGGTGGGACAGGGACATCAGGAGAATGAAGGCTTCATTACCCTCAGACAAAGGCTTGGAGCAGATTCCTCCTATGCATTCAGCAGCCTGTATAGGATTCGTGTATACAGCATGTTTAGAAGGCCCCATGCTATATCGCATTGACTGCCACTGTCAAAGGCATGAATGCCTTTTGCTGAGGCAGGGTAAGCTCTCCATAACTGTTTTCTCTTTTTAAAGAAAGAGTCCCAGCAAGGCTGTTGGAGGTGCCCTAAAGGTCTAGGGGCCACTGTGGTCTGTCCTGGGGCCATCCCTGGCTCCCTCTCTGCCTTCCCTGGCTCCCTCTCTGACTTGCATGTATTATCCCTAGACCATGGGCTCAGGGGCCTCCAGCCAAAGCTGCTGACTCTGACCATAGCCTTTCTCTGGACTGTGTTCATTCGCATCTCGCTGCGGAGGGTGGAGGAGCTGTATAGGCGCTGCACCATTCACCAGAGGATTAGGCTTGGGCTGAGGGTGCAGCCGGAGAAAAGCCACAGCGAAGGCCCAGCACCACTCCCTGAGTGGTCACTATGCCCTACCTGCTCCCAGGATTCTTCTGTGACCGCGTGATCCGAGAGAGGGACAGGAGACATGGAGAGGGGACTGTCACACAGCCCCTTAAGTTTGAGGGGCAGGATTTTGTGGCTCTGAAACAATGGTGCCTGGCTCAGAAGTGCCTTTTTGAAGACCGTGTCTTCCCAGCAGGTGTGCAGGCCCTGGGCTCTCATGAGCTGAGCCAGAAAACCAAGATGAAGGCCATCACATGGAAAAGGCCAAAGGTAGGGGATCAAAAGGGAGCAGGAAGTCAAGTGGTCCAGAGTTGGAGGCCATGGCTTTCCTACTCTGAGGAGGTAGCTCATCAGGGTTTTTACCCATATTACCCCCTACCCCCCGCCCCAAGTACTGTCCTTCTCCCTCCTGAAACTGGAGGCAGTTTTTCCCTATTTCGACTAGAAGTTATTATAAAACTTTATATGTCCTGAGACTAGAAATATTTTTAAGACAGCTAATGCACTGACTTAAACTTACAGTAGGTTAATAATGTATAATCTGGTACCATGGCTGTCTTTTGAAAGCAGGAGTCTAGAGATGGGAGAATGGAGGGCAAAGAGTACCTGAGGCTCAGTTTCAATAAGAGTCCCACCGAAAGTGGTGAACAGTAAAAAAAAAATGGGAGGCTGGGGATTGGCCATGACTTTCCATCTATGCTGACTCGTTAGTACACGATCAACTTCTGTCTCAGCGGAAAAGTCCATGCTGACCCACCAGGCGCCTTGCATGTGAAGCAGTGTGCTCCAGGCTGTCCCAGGAAGGGATGACAGAGACAGCAGAAACAGGCCAAAGTGCTTAGTCGTGTGTTAGCCACAGTCCCTCTTCCTAGAGGAGCTGGACTGGCCCCTCTTTCTGTGTTAGAGTGGACAAGGAACTTCCAAGGGGCTGTGTATGGTCCACCCAATGGATATACTGGAGGGTCTGAAAAAAAATCTTTTTTTTTTTTTGCCAGTCCTGGGCTTGAGCTCAGGGCCTGAGCGCTGTCCTTGGACTTTCTCAAGGCTAGAGCTCTACCACTTGAGCCTCAGTACCACTTGAGCCTCAGCACCACTTCCGGCTTTTTTGTATGTATGTGGTACCAAGGAATCGAACCTGGGTCTTCGTGCATGCTAGGCAAGTACTTTAACCACTAGGCCAAACTCCCGGCCCTGAAAAAAAATCTTTACATCACTAAACCTCTTGATTAAGTGACCTTTTAATTTTATACCAATTATCAGACTTACAGAAAAGTTGTGACAATTGTATGAAAAGGTGCCATCTATAGTAGCCATTTACCTGTGGTTTTACTCTATATGGCCTCCTTTAACTCTGATCAAGTATAGCTCAAAATATTCTTTTTTTTTCTTTTGCTAGTTCAGTCCTAGGACTTGAACTCAGGGCCTGAGCACTGTCCTTGGGCTTTCTCAAGGCTCTACCACTTGGTTTTTTTCTATGTATACGGTACTGAAGATTGAATTCAAGTTTTTTTTTTTGTTTTTTTTTTGCCAGTCCTGGGCTTGAGCTCAGGGCCTGAGCACTGTCCTTGGACTTTCTCAAGGCTAGAGCGCTACCACTTGAGCCTGAGCACCACTTCTGGCTTTTTTCTATGTATGGTACCAAGGAATCGAACCCAGGTCTTCATGCATGCTAGGCAAGCACTTTAACCAGTAGGCCAAACTCCCGGCCTGAATTCAAGTTCTTGCACTTGCCAAGAAAGTACTCTTCCACTGAGATAAATTCCTAGCCCTTTTATTTTCTATTTCTTTATGTAATCACTTGAGTGATTGGTTGATTGCAGTGCTGGAATTTGAACTTCTAGGCAAGCAGGTAAACACAAGTAACAACACATATTTATTTTTTTGTTTTGGGTTATGATCCAGTATTGCTTTAGTTCCTGTGGTTAAAAAAATGAAGTAGATTGTATATAGAGATTCTCTTCTTGAATAACTAGTTGTTAAACACGTCATTTGAAATATGATGTAAAAATCAATGTTAATAAATTCTTTAATTAAAAAATTAAGTAAAGAATTATGTTGTTTTCATATTTTATGCCCTAGAATGTGATCTGTCTCAGGGACATATTACATTTGAGAAGGCTCTATTCTTCCAGTTTTGGATGGAGTCTTCTTTTAATGTCAGTTCAATCAAGTCAATTGATAGACTTCAGTTTAACTATATTCTTACTGATTTTCTGCCTGTTTGATCTGTGCTTACTGAAATCTTAACACTAGATTTATCCTCCTCTCTTTTCAGCTCTATCACTCTTGGCCCTTTTACTCTTTGAAAGCACATATCAGATATACTATTTGGGGAAAGTTATTTTTCAATTCTAGGTTTTAGTATTTGTTCATTTTCTTTACTTCTTCAGAGATGGTACTAGTAGTTTATCCTGACCTTGCATGCAGCTCTGCAATAAGAGGAGGGCTGGGGTGTGGTAGAGCTAGGCTTCCCCTCAGTAGGAGAGAGGCATCCCTGAGTGTGGGAAGCATCTGTTCTCTTGGGTATATTGGACAGCTGGGTAAAGATGTAAGGGGGGAGTGACAGAGAGTGAGCATTGTAGAAATAGCAAGGTTTCTTGAAGTTGCAGAGAGTAATGTTAAAACCAAACCAAACTGAAAAATCCATACTTATATAATAATATTTATTATTTACTTATTATTCCATATGAAACAATCTTTATTATTTAATCTGTAATAAATCTGTATTCTTGTTATGTGTTTTATAATCGCTTAATTATTATAATGCAATTATATGATAATTCTAATTAAAAGAACATGAAGGACTTTTGTTATCTCCAAACAAAATCAAGAGCGCCCTCTGTTGGTTTCTGTGGGGCTACACAGAACCTAGTACCTAGGCTTGAAAGTTGCTGTTGCCTAGTGCTGTGCTGGGTGAACTTGAGCAAATTATGTGCCTGACAACAGATGGCATACCACACAAAATTTACTCTCTGCTTCCGGAGCATTCAAACCCTTTGTAAAAGTTTTTCTTCCCTTTTTTTTTTTTTTTTTTTTTTGGTCTGAGATCAAGACTGAAATTCCGCATCTGACGCTGTCACTCTTCGGCTGGAACTCTACCACCTGAGCCACTCTTCCAACTCCACAAAACATTCAGATCCTATGTACTCTGGGGCATATGCCAACTCTAAATATCTAAGTTGTCACATCTTGGGGAGAAAAAAAGATACGTATCCTCTTTCTGACATAACAAAGCAAAAGGCATGCTTTTACTTTTTCAGGGTTGTGAACTCAGTTTGCCTACTTAGATAATATCAGTGTGGAGGAACAGCATGCAACAGTGAAAAGTAGGCATGCTCTGGCTTCTACTATTTAAGGTTCCCCAATCTCTTTGAGCCTCAGTTTTCCTCTGCTGCCACTCCTCCTGCTCCTGCTCCTGCTCCTCCTCCTCCTCTTCCTCTTCCTCCTTCTCCTCCTCCTCCTCCCGCCCGCCCTCCCTCCCTCCCTCCCTCCTCCTCCTCCTCCTCCTCCTCCTCCTCCTCCTCCTCCTCCTCCTCTTCCTGGCTTTTATTCCAGAACACAAAGGCCATGTTGAAATCCCCACCCCCGCTGAAAAATGACAATAGTATCGAGTTCACAGGGCTGTTTTAAGGACTTGGATGAGTGGTAAAGTTCCTGACACCTGGTACCAGCACTACATAATGGAATCCAATAAATGATAGCTATTATTAGTATATGGCCTGACTGTTTCCTTTGTGTTTCACAGGAAATTTGTGAGAACCCCCGATTTATCATCGGCGGAGCCAATAGGACTGACATCTGTCAAGGAGATCTAGGTAGGAAAGTCCTCCCACTGAGGACTGCCAGTTGACTCGGGTGATGAAAAGGTGTGGTCCTCCCTCCGGGAAGTAAAGAGACAAAATGCATGTCTAATGCACCCAGCAGCGCCATGATGCTCATTGGCCCAGGTGATGGTGATGGCGCTGCTTCTTTTCCTATTTCCCATTAGCACATTGTCTTGTGTCACATATGTCACATGGAGACTCCAGGACACCAACACACACTCAGCATTGCAAATTCCTGCTTTTAACGATCCTCCTCTTCCTTCAAACACAGCTCTGTGACTGGGTACATGGAGAATCTATATCCACACACAAGATGCAACACTAAAAAGGGAAAAAAACACTTTGTGACAAACTCTGGTCTCCAGTGCCCCAGGACAGCTCCACAAAGATGACATTTACCACATGGGGGAGCATCCAAGCTTCTGTCTGCTCCTTCTCTCGGCTGTCCTACCAGGCCTTCTCTCAGCCTCTTCACTTGGTGCAGACAGCAGAGGAGCTCTGCAAAGTACACTGGGAGACACCATCAACAGACCCAACTTAAAACGTGAAGGAAAAGGTCTTTCGCCCAACACTAACTGAAAAGCATTTGGCTTGCCTGACTCCAGGGGAAGAAGAGAAGGTGTTGGATACCCAGGTTCTTGCACCAGAGAGAAGGTTGCCCACAGGCCCTGCACCCTTTAACCAATACACAGCTTCCAAGGACAGACTGACTGCTCCAGAGAAAGGAGCAGGAGGATGGCCTTGGGCAGGTCTCGGCCTCCCTTTCTTCCTTCATTTACTGTGGAAGTTAACTCGTCCTTTAAAG
The DNA here is from genome assembly GCF_031878675.1 of Megascapheus bottae. Taxonomy (NCBI): domain Eukaryota; kingdom Metazoa; phylum Chordata; class Mammalia; order Rodentia; family Geomyidae; genus Megascapheus; species Megascapheus bottae. The sequence goes on along the minus strand of NC_143533.1, from coordinate 22,039,241 downwards.
AATGAATAAGTGTATGACTGTATGAGGTATATTCCCTAAGTGTACACACACACACACACACGCACACGCATGCACACATGCACACGCACATTCACAGTGTTCATACCCTTACTATATACACTACTTTGATGGAAGGGAGAGGCAGGGAATAAGGAAATGTCCCCATTGAATTCCCTTGCCAGCAATGCCCTGTTGTAGGGCCTCTCGCTACACTGGTTACAGGGCAACCTCCTAAACTTCCTTCAGGTACAGAGCTGCTTAGCCGAGGGTTCTCTGCACACTCAGTCTTCCCTGAGGTCAGAAGGCTGAAGCCACAGAGCAGGAAGAAGTCAGTTTGCCTCACCCATCACTCTTTCGCCATGGAGGCCTAAGAAGGACATGAGTTTCTTCTGCAAAAGGTGCGGCGCCCGGCACCCCTGACCAGCAGGGAAGAACGGACACCACACGAGGATCCTTCTCGATCACGCTTTATTAATGAAGAGCAACTCGTTTGAAGGGAAGGCTTGAAGCAGAGGGGCGCGGGGCAGGGAAGTGCAGCTGCTTATATACAATCAAGGAACGCGGGACTTTTTCCATTGGCTGCTGTGCTGCTAAGGTCTTTTTAAAACTCGGGATTGGTCAGGCCTCTGACGTCATACGCGCAGACGTCATACGCGCAGACGTCATACGCGCAGACGCAGCGGAGCGAGCAAAGGCTCTGCACTCACACACCCACTAAGGGGAACTAAGAAATTTGTATACAATGAGCGAGGCAGGGGACAGGCGCCGTCTTGGCTGCTCCGGCTCCCCACATCTCCCCCTTTCTGTTTTAACGCAGCAGGCCAACATACCTGTTGTGAAGAGAGTAGAGGTGCTGTCCTCCAAAGTAAAACTTGAGGTCCTACTCTAGAGGAGTGACCCAGGCGGCCAACCCTGGATCCCTCCCCTCCAGGTCCTCTTTTCCCTTTGTGGAGATGGGCTAGGGGCGCAGACCCATATGCTGACGCACATGCTCTCCCTGACCTGTTAGGGTCAGGAGTGGTACTTTGTCCATCATTTCACAACTCTTGACTGCCTATACTCCTATTCCTCGTGCAATAGACTAAGGTCTCGAGGGTGCAAAGGCAGTACAGGGCAGTTTTAGTTGGCCTTTAAAGCTGCAAGCCAAATTTTGGGGGAGTGTCCCTGCTCCAAGGCAGTGAGTGCATGAACAAGCATTGCTCTCTCTCTCTTATTGCGAGACCTCATTCAGCAGAGCAACCAAAGGCTAAAGACACAAAACCCAAAACAAACTGCAACAAACATTCACAGGAACTGGAACAAATGTAGGCAACGGCTCCAGCATTGACTCAATTTACACTCTATGGCAGAACAATTTAAAATAATCAGAGCGACCCAATTTTTGAGAAACCAGCCTAACACAGAAGGACAGATTTTTTGACAGGGTAAGGCATAGGGAACCTTGCAGTCCTAGGGAAGTTGCAAGGAAGAATTGGTGGCACAAAGGGGAAAATGGAAGAAGCATTAGTCACAGGCATTGGTAATGGAAAGGTCTTCATCACTGCCCACATCGTCCTTTCCTTGTTGCTTTTTCCCTTCTGTCTCTTCATCCAAAGTCGTGGCAGCAGAAGAATTATTAACAGGATTATTCCCAGGATTTTGTTTCGCATCATCCTCTTTAGGCGTTTGATTTTCCTCCAATATCCTTACGAGGCGCTGCGGCACCCAATGGGGGGATTCCTGTCCCTGTGGAAAAACACAAACAGCTCCCCTGGATCTCTGAATTACAGGATCCGGTCCATACCATTTGTTATCGATAACATTTTTCCACATTACTTTTTGTGTGGGTGGTATTGCCATTTTTCCAGCATGCCGATCAGCAGCTGATTGTCCATTGTCATCCACTGTTACATAATTTAAGGTAAACAGTGCAATGGCCAGCCTTTCTCTGGGGGAGGCATCTCGGCCTATTCCCTCCTTTTGTTTAAATAAAAGTTGTTTAAGTGTTCTATTGGCGCGTTCCACAATTCCCTGACCCTGGGGATTGTAAGGAAGGCCAGTAGAATGAACTACCTGCATTTGAGTGCAAAAAGAGCGAAATCCGGCAGAGGCATAAGGAGGTTGTGGGATAAGCTGTCCATTCACATCTTTAACTGATCTGCACTCATTTGCCCAATGTTTTCCTTTTTTACATCGTGGACAAAGTCCCGGTTCGCGAGGGGGCCTCTGCTTTGAATATTTTAAATTGGGACATTGCTTCTTAAAATGTCCTGGCTTTTGACAGTTGAAGCATAGTCCTGAATTAATTCTAGTGGTCTCAGCTACTGCAGCAACAATTTTATCCAAGCTCACAGGGGCTCCCACCTCCCGGCAGGCCCTAATCCAATCTTGTAAGGGCTTATCTCTTATAGGAATAATAGCCTTTTGGCATTCAGGGAGGCTTTGTTCAAAAATAATTTGTTGGATAAAAAGCATGTGATCCTCTAGGTCCCCAAATAATTTATCTGCGGTCTCTAGGACTCGCCCAACAAAGTCTGTAAAAGGCTCGGTAGGTTTTTGAACAACTTTAGTAAGGTTACCACGGCGCTCCCCCCGACTGGCAAGGGACTTCCAAGCCCTGTAAAAAATATTATTAATTTGTTGATAGACTTCATTAGGATACCCAGTCTGGTCCGCTGCATAAGGGCCTTTTCCTAATAACATTTCAGCTGACCAGTGAGGACAGCCCGCCAGTACATTCTCCCTATGTCTGGCAGCGGCCAAATCTGCTGCGGAAGCACAATAATCAAGGTACTGGCCATGCGTCAGGCAAGAACGTCCAACCTCATACCAGTCCGTTGGAGTCATGCTGGTGGTCTGCAATCGACGAACCAGTGCAATGGTGTAATTTGCAGAATGACCATAATTTTGTACAGCGGCCATGAGATCCTTTAAAGCTTTATAAGAAACTGGCTCAAAAACTCTCTGTCCCGTAATGGGATTTTCAAAAACAGGAAAAGCAGAGGCCAACCGAGACCAGGTGCGGGCTTTAATAAAGGAACTTCCCTTCTTTGGGATGTAGCGGGGTGGGGCAGAGGGGGCAGGTCGAGCCTGGCCATTGTCTGCACCAAATCCTCCCCTGGGGCTGTATCTGTCAGCCTCATACCTGGCAGCCTGTTCCTGTAACTCCTCCTCCTCCACTGAACTTTGTTCCTCCGGGGGCCCTTCCCCCTCATTATCTGTGCTTTGATCTGACTCTCCTGCATCCTGATAGAGGGAGCTCCTTGGTCCCTCCTGTTTTTTCTTTTCTCTTCTCTCCTCCTCCTGCACTGTACTTTGTGAGGGCTGCAGTCCCTCAATTCCATTCTTTTGTTTTCTCTTACATTTTACCCCACTCTTGGTGGTCCCTCCTTCCTTGTACGATGACTCCGAGAGACTATCCTGGTGCTTAATTAATACCTTCCTCCCTTCTTTAATAATCTCAGTATTTCTGCCCTCCTCCAAACAAGCGCGTACCATTCTCCATATGGGCAACGTGGCGCGGGAGACCCCTCCCTTTTCTAGAGCTCTATTCAGGTCCTCGCCTAATATATCCCAACAGGCCAGTGAGAGATCTCCAGACTCCGCAAACCATGGGGCGTGTATCTCAATATCTGTTAACACTCTATGTATTGTGCCCCGGGAAATTCTCAGCCCACGCTGTTTAAGAAGGGCCTGTAAAGGGGCACAGAAGTCCCTTATACGGCACACACTTCCTAAAGAGTTACCCATACTGATGTTTAAAGACCGAGTTAACACAAACCACAGAGGAAGAACGATAACAAGCACCCAGACAGGAACTTCTCAGAACAACATACCTAGAAGGAGTCCTCTTCACGTGTCAAGTTCTGGATCCTCTTCGGCCCCTCCGCAGGTCCCGGGTTTCGGCACCAGTTGCGGCGCCCGGCACCCCTGACCAGCAGGGAAGAACGGACACCACACGAGGATCCTTCTCGATCACGCTTTATTAATGAAGAGCAACTCGTTTGAAGGGAAGGCTTGAAGCAGAGGGGCGCGGGGCAGGGAAGTGCAGCTGCTTATATACAATCAAGGAACGCGGGACTTTTTCCATTGGCTGCTGTGCTGCTAAGGTCTTTTTAAAACTCGGGATTGGTCAGGCCTCTGACGTCATACGCGCAGACGCAGCGGGCGAGCAAAGGCTCTGCACTCACACACCCACTAAGGGGAACTAAGAAATTTGTATACAATGAGCGAGGCAGGGGACAGGCGCCGTCTTGGCTGCTCCGGCTCCCCACAAAAAGGAGAACTTGCGGGCCGGGAGTTTGGCCTAGTGGTAGAGTGCTTGCCTAGCATGCACGAAGACCCGGGTTCGATTCCTCGGTACCACATACATAGCAAAAAGCTGGAAGTGGTGCTGAGGCTCAAGTGGTAGAGCTCTAGCCTTGAGAAAGTCCAAGGACAGTGCTCAGGCCCTAAGCTCAAGCCCAGGACTGACAAAAAAAAAAAAAAGGAGAACTTGCACCAGGTCTTCAGAAAGTGTCCAGACCTGAGGATGGGGTACTTGGTTGATCCCATTGTCGAGGGATTCCTGACCGAAGCTTCCTACCTGGGCTCACACTTCTGTGAGGTCAGGCTGGACTCGAGACACCTGAGACAGAGCAGCTTGCTGGGGTTGGGTCTTCTCATTCCCTCAACCCTGCCCAATGTGTTTGCCTGCAGGGGACTGCTGGTTTCTCGCAGCCATTGCCTGCTTGACGCTGAATGAGCACTTACTTTTCCGAGTTATACCCCATGATCAAAGCTTCACTGAAAACTACGCAGGGATCTTCCACTTCCAGGTGAGCAGAGAAGAGAGTCAGCTGCAGGCCATCCACTGCTGGCCTCCTCACCTTGACCTTCTAGGGTCTCTAGAAAAGATCCCGCTCACCCTCCCGCAGTGGGCAGCAGTCCCCTTCCTGCTGCAAATCTATGGGGAAGCAGTTAGTTATGTCTACCCCCCTAAGCCCATGCACCATCCCTTGTGCCCTTGAAAAGCAGGAGGTCATCCATGCAGCATGCTCCACTGTGCAATTGCTAATCTCCCTCCTGTCAGAGGGCCCCTAGGGTTGTACTGGAGCTCTGTCAGCTCTACAAGTCTATCATTCATTCACCTCTGCAAGAATATTCTGGTAATTATGGGTGTCAAGCTTACGGTATGTCCCAGAACTAAATCTTTTGATTCTAGAATCAGAATTGCAAAATTTCTAGGCAAAAAAAAAAATTGTAGTTACTGGACTGGAGTTAATGACAATTCTGCATGCAGGGATCTTATACCTGTGGGGCTCTGGGGAGTCTGTCTGTCTCCAATTCCTAATGTCCAGGCATGACTCATCATTCATACTGGCCGCATGTCTCAGCACTGATGGCCTCCCACAGGGTCTGCCTGCAGAATGAGAAAGGCCCTGATTTGTGTCTCTTTCCCATGACAACACACTGCTATTTTCCTGCTGATATGTAAAGGTATTCTACCTAAAGGGCCACATATACGAAGATCAGACACATGGATGGCCTTTTTTTGCAAGGAGGAGAAAGGCACATGGGAGGGAGATTAGAGTGTATTTGACCTTCAATTCAAACCAATCTTAAATGAAGTGGCTGAACAGTGTTCTCATGATAACAAGAGCATATTGTGGGTTATACACTCCCCTCTCTCTCGTTTCAACCTTGCTTTGTCATCCAGAAATATGTAAATCCACACAGCAACTCTACTTACACGGGAGTTCTCAATCTTGGTGGCACATTACATCACCTTGGACAGCTAAAAAATACCTATACTTAGGTACCAGTCCTGACCTCAGTAACAGGGCAATGAAATCTCAAGTCCTATGATTCTCATAGGGCCCACCGTGCCCGTGAGTGGGCTGAACTCTACAAAAGAGATCAAACGGTGTTTAACTCACTTCATCCCCTCAAGAAGCTCACTTGGAAATAGATTTATTAGTCAAACCCAAAATGGGATGAACAGATACCAGGACACCAGGCCTTGGAAATGGTACTGATCTTAGATCAGAGTCCCCAGAGGAATTCAGGAGTAAGATTGAATTACCAGTACCAATCTAAGTATGGGACTGTGTTTCTTACTTGCAGTTCTGGCGCTATGGAGACTGGGTGGATGTGGTTATTGATGACTGTTTGCCAACCTACAACAACCAGCTGGTCTTCACTAAATCCAACCATCGCAATGAGTTCTGGAGTGCTCTGCTGGAAAAGGCCTATGCTAAGTAAGACAACACTTAAGAATATGAGGAAGGGGGCCGGGAGTTTGGCCTAGTGGTAGAGTGCTTGCCTAGCATGCATGATGCTTGGTACCACATACATAGAAAAAAGCCGGAAGTGGTGCTGAGGCTCAAGTGGTAGAGCTTTAGCCTTGAGAAAGTCCAAGGATAATGCTCAGGCCCTGAGCTCAAGCCCAGGACTGGCAAAAAAAAAAAAAAAGAAAAAAAAAAGAATATGAGGAAGAACTAGGGATAGGAAAGTGGATGGCAAAAGCAGAATGTGTATATGTGCATAATTGTGCATTTGGCGGGGGGACAGGGAGGTGTGTGTCTCTGATCCTAGGATTTTTCTTGATTCAAACTCAGAAGCTTGTAGCATATTCATAAAGCAATAATATCTGTCAATTTAAAAGCTCCTACTCCAACTGCTAAAGGCCATAGCACAGTCCTATCTCAGGGTTCCCCAAATGGAGGAAAAAAGAATGTAAGGAAATGGGATTGGCTGGGTTGGTTTTTTTTGTGTTGTTTTTTTTTTTTTTTTTTGCCAGTCCTGGGCTTGAGCTCAGGGCCTGAGCACTGTCCTTGGGCTTTCTCAAGGCTAGAGCTCTACCACTTGAGCTTTCCGGCTTTTTTCTATGTATGTAGTACTGGAATGGAACCCAGGTCTTTGTGTATGCTAGGCAAGCACTCTACCACCAGGCCAAATTCCCAGCCCTGGCCGGGTTTTAATGCCAGTTTTTCTGGCCTTGGGTGAGCCTCTTAGCTCCCAAGTCTATCTCTGCTATTTGTGAAGAAAGAGAATCATCACAACCATCTGATTAGCTCGCAGGGTTGACGGGGAATTGATGGGAGAACATCACAGATAGTTTAGGGGAACTGGTACTTGGTCGTGTTTCTTGGAACTCTGACTGCATAGTTGATGTTGTATTTCTTTCTCTCTTCAAGGCTCCATGGTTCCTATGAAGCCCTGAAAGGAGGGAATACCACAGAGGCCATGGAGGACTTCACAGGAGGGGTAACAGAGTTCTTTGAGATCAAGGAGGCTCCCAGAGACATGTACAAGATCATGAGGAAAGCCATTGAGAGAGGCTCCCTCATGGGCTGCTCCATCGACGTGAGTCAGGGCGGGGGCAGGGCGGGGACTTCACTTTGGTACTTTTTTTTTTTTTTTTTTTCTGGGATAACTTTCTTCTGTTCTAAGAAGTAGGAACTGTTTGTAATCTCATTATTTGGGAGTCTGGGTCAGGGGATTGAATACAAGGTCAGCAGCATTCAAGAGAGAATTCTCGATGTTGAAACTGAGGAATTAGGAATTTTTCAAAATCTTCCTGTTGATTTCAAAAAGATGGAAGAAGAGGAAGAGATGGTGGAAGTAGGTGGGTGGGGGAGAGATTGAGCAAGTATTAAACTCTAGAAATTAAATGGAACTAGGTCCAGAGGCCTGTGTCTGGAGATTACTCCTTTGGGTGGATTGTGCCGTCCAAGCATGCCCCCATAAGCTCACCATATTCTTGCTTATTTACCTGAGTTCACCATTTCCCTAAGAAAGCCTCAAAATTCCTAGGCTTGATTCATGGACTCTGTGCTACCTGGAAGGGTAGCCTGTAGTCCCCATTCCGTTAAACTGGTGATACAAACTGAGCCAGAAAGCAAGATGGCTGACTATGGCCGAGATTTTAGGAGATGCTTACTTGGATGGCTTCTTAAATGTACAATACTCTGTTTCAGTAATTCCTATCTCTCTTTCTCTCCCAGTACCTCCTGTGAATAAGAAAGCTTGCAGGGTTAAGTGGCACTGGCTCAAGGGGTAGGGTGGTAGCCTTGAGCTGAAGAGCTCAGGGACAATGCCAAATCCAACAATAGACCAAAAAAATAAATAAGGTATAATATTTAAGTCAGGTATGGTGGCTCACACCTATAATCCTAGCTACTCAGGAGGCAGAGATCTGAGGATCAAGGCTCAAAACCAGCCTGGGCACAAAAGGACTTGAGACTCTTATCTCCAATTAACCTCTAGAAAGTGGAAAGTGTGGCTTGGCTCAAGGGTAGGGTGGTAGCCTTGAGCTGAAAAGCTCAGGGACAGTGCCCAGGCCCAGAGTTCAAGCCCCATGACCCACCAAAAAAAAAGGAAAGCTTACAGGGTTTATTATAAAGCATCCCTTTTCTTCAGCTTTTCTCCATTCATGCTCTGTTAATCTCTCATCTTTTCCTTTGTCTGTCCCCTCCCACTTTCTACCTCCTTTCCCCTCCCTTCTTTTTGTGCTCTTCTCCCTCTCTCGGGTTGATCCCTGCCCTGATGGGTCTCAGGATGGCACGAACATGACCTATGGAACCTCTCCTTCTGGTTTGAACATGGGGGAATTGATTGCCCGGATGGTGAGGAATATGGATAACTCGCTGCTCAGGGATTCAGACCTTGACCCCAGAGGCTCAGATGACAGACCTTCCCGGGTGTGTACGCCTCTGCCTGCCCCCCCCACCCCACATGACACTGTGCCAGACTCCCTCACACTGTTCTTACTTTGTCCACTAGTTTAGTGGACAGAATCTGTCTCTTCATATGCTAGTACTAAAGAAGACCGAGGAACACAGAGAGAACTGAGAACACAGGAAAATTCAACCTAGATTTTCCCCAGTTGACTCAACATTTGATATACTTAAGGTTTTTTCCATGTATGTATTTAATCTATGTGTTCATTTATTTAACTTTTTTTTGCCAGTCATAGAACTTGAACTCAGGGCCTGAGCACTGTCCTTGGGCTTTCTCAAGGCTAGAGCTCTGCCAGTTGAGCTACAGCACCACTTCCAGCTTTTTTTTCTGTGTATGTGGTACTGAGGAATCGAACCTGGGTCTTCGTACATGTTAGGCAAACACTAGGCCAAACTCCTGGCTCCCCTATGTGTTTATCTTTTAAAATTTTATACTTATCGGTTTGTAGCCTGCCTTCTTCAGTTAGTTATATGTTCTTAATATGTAATTGATTACTTTATAATACTCTTTTAATAGCCATACAATGTTCTAGCATGCAGGTATGTTGTAATTTAGTAACTATATATCGTATATAGTTGGAGATTTTTTTTTTGCTATTATTTTTTTAAATGCTATATCAACAGATACATCTATGACTTTACCCCAGGACAGATTCCCAGCAGTAGAACTACTAGGTCATAGCAGTGGTATTCTTGGGTAATATGACAAAAGTCTTATTTCAGATATGTCACATGACGGAGAAGGGGGTCTCTCTAACAGCTCTTTCTTGGTCTGGATTATATGAAGACTAAAATCTGGGAGACAGATATCCAAAAAAACCCTGGTTTAACTTCCACCCCAAAAGAGGCTTCAGAAATTCTGTGGCCCCATATGGCTCTGGGAAGGTCCCTTGTGTTGTGTTAGTAGGCTCACTGATGTCTGTAATCTCACTGGGCTTTGGAGATCCTACCTGTTTTCCAAGGACCCCTGTCTGGATAACTTGAACATTTTTGCAAATGAAACAGCTACCCCTGTACTTTTAGGCACAGTCAGGCCTGAGCAGAGATCCACCACCTCATAATTCCTTCCCTGGGCACTGTGCCTATGGTTTCTTGAATGTCATGTTCTTGACAGGTATGGAGTTGAGGAACATAAAAAGTATACTTCCATAGGTTGCATTCAACCATTTTCTCAATCACTTAGTCAACTCTGGGTAAGCTCATAGGAAGGCAGGACCCCATATCTAGGACAGCTCCCATTATCCTCCTTCTCATTTGATGTGGCCCAGAGAGCAAAAGTAGAAGCAGAAACATACTTCCCCACTTGAGGCCTCTGGTGGTCAGGACAAAGCCTCTGCAGCCCTGGTCCGGGGCTGTGTCTTCTGGATGCTATTGAAGGGCCCATGAGGGGTCTGCTCCTCGTCATGCAGTACACTTTCAGGGGGTGGAGTAGTCCTTACCCTCTAGAACCCAAGAAGGACATACCACCCTGTCTTCAAGCAGTAGACCTCTCCTCAGCGCCTGATGGGCCGACCGGTTCTCATCCCACAGACGATTGTTCCAGTTCAGTATGAAACAAGAATGGCCTGCGGGCTAGTCAAGGGTCATGCCTACTCTGTCACTGGACTAGAGGAGGTGAGCCTGGTGGGGCTTGGCAGGGGATGGGGACCTACTTGGGTTGACCTCCCGAAGTCAGAATGTCACCCCTTTCTGGCCTCCTTCACCCACAGAGCTTGCCCTCTTTCAGGGGGCTCCATTCAATGTCCAAGCCAAGGGCCTGGGGATGGAGGGGTCTGTGGGAATGGTGGAAGGTGACACATGATACTTCACTCTCAGTGCCTACAATGGCCATTTCTCCAGTGTTTCTAAGAAATACTACCTTTGTCTTACCGAATCAGATTACTATATTACCATATGTCCCACTCTCTCAGGTTCAGTTACTGTGTTTTGTTCCTCTGGAGCTTTTGGGCTTTCCTAGGTCATGTCAGAAACAGGAATCTAGTCTGGCTTGTAGTACCCAATATGGAAGTTGTAAAAGAAAGAGAAGAGGCCGGGAGTTTGGCCTAGTGGTTAAAGTGCTTGCCTAGCATGCATGAAGACCCGGGTTCGATTCCTTGGTACCACATGTAGAAAAAAGCCGGAAGTGGTGCTGGGGCTCAAGTGGTAGAGCTCTAGCCTTGAGAAAGTCCAAGGACAGTGCTCAGGCCCTGAGCTTAAGCCCAGGACTGGCAAAAAAAAAAAAAAGAAAGAGAAGAACAAAGAGGCACTATTGTCTCCATCTTTTTTTTTTTTTTTTTGGCCAGTTCTGGGGCTTGAACTCCAGGCCTGAGCATTGTCCTTGGGCTTTCTCAAGGCTAGCACTCTTCCACTTGAACTGCAGCACCATTTCCGGCTTTTTTTTTTTTTTTAATGGGCCATGGGGCTTGAACTTGGCCTGTGCACTGTCCCTGAGCTCTTCAGCTCAAGGCTACCGCCCTACCCTTGAACTAAGCCCCACATCACATTTTCTGGCTTTGAACCTTGATCCTCAGATTTCAGCCTTCTGAGTAGCCAGGATTACAGGCGTGAGCCACCATGCCCAGCTCCAGATTTTTTCTATGTATGTGGTACCGAGAAATCAAACCAGGGTCATCGTGCATGCTAGGCAAGCACTCTACCACTAGGCCAAATTCCTGGCCTCCACACCATTCATTATCTTATGTATGCTCACTGCAGCAGATTGGAGGAAGGTAGAAAGACTGGAAAACTGGTTCTCAGAAGAACTAAAAGTGTCAAAGGACTGGCCAAAAAAAAAGGCGGGGGCTACTTGGGCAATGCCAGGCAAGACGGTGTCATAACAGGCTCATTCCATTCCTACCCTGGCCCCCTGCACAAGACCGGAGTTCTCCTTTCCAGACAGTCTCCAGGGTCTGAAGAATACTTTTTTTGTTCTTTACCTAAGGCCACATTCAAAGATGAGAAAGTGAAGCTGGTGCGGCTACGGAACCCCTGGGGCCAGGTGGAGTGGAATGGCTCTTGGAGTGATGGGTAGGTGGGACCCCGTGTGGAAACAGTGGGGCTGGAGTACAGCAGGGTGGAGTACTGTACTGTGAGAATGCATGAGGGTACCAGATCACCCTCAGAATCAAAGACCTGTTGAGGATGTGTGACAGAGTGATCGCCTCACGGGCTCACTTCCCTGAGAGTCCAAGTCCTTAGCATGCAAAAAGACCAATGAAAGGACATGACCTGTGGAGGGGGAGCTACAGGTCACACTGCCAGTCATAGCCAGAAGGAGGGATTTCAGAAAGCTTGGATAAATAAGCTCAAAGGGTTAATGATGGACAGTTTTCATTTCTGGTGTCTCTGTTGCTTTATCTGTAAAATGGTGGCCATATTAGTACCTTCAGGCAGTTATGAAGAGTAAATGTCACTGATTTCTGAAAAGAACTTACTGAGATTTTTCTCCCTCTCCTGGTCACCACAAGAACTTTACTTGGCTTATCACTAGAAGCAATAGTCTGCCAGGCATGGTGGCACACAGTTGTAATCCCAGCACATGAAGGCTCAGGTGGGAGGGTTGCCAGTTCAGGTCCAGCCTGGGCTGCATAGTGAGAATCAATCTCAAGGAAAGGGGTAGGAAATAGACTTGGAGCAATAAAAATAACCAATGTGAAGAATTTATGCAGGCTCTGCAGTGCTCTACATTCAACTCATTCACTGGTTCCAGATTGCCTCTACTGGAACCTTCTAGTTGGCAGCTGCCTGAGTTCCTACTTTATTTGGTCCCCAGAGGGAAAACCAGGACTTGGTAGTGAACATGGTAAAAGGCATTTTGATGGTTCACTCTGGCTGCAGCTTCGCTCAGATGCCTTCGGTCGTAACACACCAGGCCTTCCCGTCTTCGTAACACACCAGGCCTTCCCGTCTTCCTCCTCCCCTAATCTCTGTGCTTCACCACCAGCTGGAAAGACTGGAGTTTCGTGGACAAAGAAGAGAAGGACCGTCTGCAGCACCAGGTCACTGAGGATGGAGAGTTCTGGTGAGTGCTGGACCCCAGGAAGCTTGTGAAGAGGCAGGGATGAAGCAGAGAGGTGAAAGCTCAGACTCAGTCCCAAGGCAGATGCTGTCAGGCTCCAGCCCGGGGACATCAGGCCTTGCTCTCCTCCTCCAGTCAGAGGCCCGGTAGGGATGAGGTTCTGAGAATGGACTTCCCGTCACAGGGATGACTTACCTCAGGACCAGGCCATGTGGCCCCTATTCTAGCCACATTTGCTCCCTGGTACTAGCCTGGCTTTCTTGTAAGCTTGGTAAACTCTGCTCACCTACCCCCTCATCGCTTCACCTGTGCTCAGTCTTCAAAGGACTCCTCTGGGCCTCCCAGGACTCAGACACACTTACTTGTGATGTTCATCACCCTTCAAGTTGCTTGCTACATTGTCCTTTCCCACATGGTATCTTTTCCTACTGAGCCTAGCACTGTGCCTGGTGTACAGTTATGTCTAGCTCTTTGCCCCAAGACATTTGAGCTTTATTCCTAGAAGCCCTGGTTAGTAGTTTGGAGAAGATACATGTGTGTTTTCTCTAAAAAGAAAAACCAGCATCCATTTGGCCCTTGATCAAGTTCCAGAGAACTAACATACTATGCTGCACTCGTTCCAGAACCATCCCTTCCCCTGCCCTCTCCCACCTGCACCCATGCTGGTCTTTCTTGTCTTTCAACCTCTCAGGATGTCATATGATGACTTCATCTACCATTTCACAAAGCTGGAGATCTGCAACCTCACAGCTGATGCCCTGGAGTCTGATAAGCTTCAGACCTGGACCGTGTCAGTGAACGAGGGCCGCTGGGTCAGGGGCTGCTCTGCTGGAGGCTGCCGCAACTTCCCAGGTGGGAGCTCCTCTCGACGGGGGAGTGGTCCAAGCAGAACAGACTCCGGAACAATACTAACCATCATGTACTGAGTCTTTACTAAGCTCCAGATACCTGCTATCTTATTAAGTCCTTCCCATGGACCAGGAGTTTGGCCTAGTGGTAGAGTGCTTGCCTCACATGCATGAAGCCCTGGGTTTGATTCCTCAGTATCGCATACATAGAAAAAGCTAGAAGTGGTGCTGTGGCTAAAGTGGTAGAGTGCTAGCCTTGAGCAAAAGAAGCTCAGGACAGTGCCCAGACCCTGAGTTCAAGTCCCAGGACTGGCAATAAAACAAAACAAACAAAAAAGCGTCTTGAGTTTTGCCTAAGTGATAGAATGTTTGCCTAGCACGCACAAAGACCCAAGTTTGATTCCTTGCTACCACATACATAAAAAAGCTGGAAGTGGTGCTGTGGCTCAAGTGGTAGAGCCCTAGCCTTGAGGAAGCTCAAGAACAGTGCCCAGGCCCTGAGCTCAAGCCCCAGAAATGACAAAAAAAAAAAAAAAAGCAAATCCTTCCCTACCTACTGAGGTTTTGAGAGTTGGTAACAGTGTTTAATAATACTGTGTCAGTTTGAGGATAGTTCTGGAATAATTCAGGGGTCTGTAGACTACAAGTTTACAGGCCTCAAAACATGGGAAGCTGGTAATATAATTTTCCACTCAAGGCTAAAGGCCTGAGAACTGTGTCTAGTGTGTAAATCCTGGAGTTAAAACCAGAAAGTCTGAATTTATTATATCTGAGGGAAGAGAAAGGAAATCCTCTTTTCAGAGGAGAAAGCAAATCCATGTCTGGCCTTTTCGGTCTATCAGGATCCCCCAGCTGATCAGTGCTTGTTGACCTTGAGGGTGAATCTTTCCTACTCAGTCCTCAGACTCAGAGGCCAGTCTCCTTTGGAAAAACCTCACAAGATACTCTAGAAATAATGGCTTATTAGCCCCCTGTGCAGTCCATACTTGAATGAACCATTTACCGAAGGTATAGAGGACAGGTTCTCTGGGTCTCGTTTTCCTCCCTGTCCTTTATCCAAACAAGGGGTCTGAATGTGCATCTCCTTTCTGCGGGAAACAGACACTTTCTGGACCAACCCACAGTACCGTCTAAAGCTCCTAGAGGAAGATGACGACCCCGATGACTCCGAGGTGATCTGCAGCTTCCTGGTGGCCCTGATGCAGAAGAACCGCCGCAAGGACCGGAAGCTGGGGGCCAACCTGTTCACCATCGGCTTTGCCATCTATGAGGTATGCAGCACCTGGAAGCCCACCTTGGCAGCAAGGAGGGTTCCCAGAGTTCCTTCTGCCAGGCCTGCAGTGTTTGTAACAAGCAGAGGGTGGGGTGGGGTCAGGCCGGGGGGCGCCCTCACCCGCCAGCGCTGCATCTTCAGATCCTCCCGTCTGAGGCATCTTTCATCTCTTTCTCCTCAGGTTCCCAAAGAGGTACAGCAGTGGCCAGCAGCACTCCCTGGGGGCCCCGAGTCCATCTGTGGCTCACCAAGAATCTGGCTGGTGGGGTTCGAGGGTGAGGCTGTGGTAGGAGAGGATCCTGCCCATGTGATTTCAACTGCAGAACAGGTGGTCAGGGTATTGCAGGTTTGGGATGGATACTCTCCCTCCTCTACCAGACACTGCTCAGCTCATACCACTCCCCCCACACACACTCATTCTGGCACATGTTGGTAACTACACACACACACACACACACACACACACACACACACACACACACAAGTTCTGAGGCTGGGCTCTGGGATGGAGGAATCACCTCTTCTCAGAACTCAGGCAAGGCCCCTCTGCTCCTTTGGGGTCCTCCGCAGCCTGCGGGGGTTCGCAGCAGGAGAGCACCAGTCCTGGTAGGTGGCCGTGTGTGGCAGAATGAGAGACTCGGCCACACTCCTGAATCACAGCGAAAAAGGGCGAGGAGATGAGACGGGGAGCTTCAGTGGCGTTGAGCTTATTTGAGGGTCCAGATGTGAAGACGGACTAGGGAATTGGGAATCAACTCCCGGAGGGGACTGTGGACAGGCCAGGGCTGCCCTCCTCAGCCTCAGGTCCCACAGGCTCCTCTGTGTCCTAGATGCATGGGAACAAGCAGCACCTGCAGAAGGACTTCTTCCTGTACAACGCCTCCAAGGCCCGGAGCAAAACCTACATCAATATGCGGGAGGTGTCGCAGCGCTTCCGCCTGCCCCCCAGCGAGTACGTCATCGTGCCCTCCACCTACGAGCCCCACCAGGAGGGGGAGTTCATCCTCCGGGTCTTCTCCGAGAAGAGGAACCTCTCTGAGTGAGTACTAGCCTGGCTCTTCTCCCAGGGCCCCTTTCCAGAGATCAGACAGGATGAAACAGCTGGGTCAGTCTTCTTCAGGGTTCCTGGGATGTGTCAGCCAACTTCTGCCTCTTCCCTACTGCTGAGCTGTGAGAACTCCCTAAGCCATTCCTTCCTTATTTGTCATGGGCATGTCCCAGGTATTTTAGGTAACAATGGCTAGGAAGCGGACGTTTATACCTTTGTTTTTATTTACTTAGTTATTTTGGTCATGGAGCTTGAACTCTGGGTCTGGGCGCTGTCCCTGAGCTCTTCAGCTCAAGGCTACTGCCCTATCTCTGGAGTCACAGCACCACTTCCATTTTTTTCTAGGGGTTAATTGGAGATAAGTCTCACAGACTTTAGTGCCCAGGCTGGCTTTGAACCTCGATCCTCAGATCTCAGCCTCCTGAGTAGCTAGGATTATAGGCGTGAGCCACCGAGCCCGGGCATATGTTGCATTTTGAGATAGTGATATACACCTAAAATAAGGAGACACCTTGTGGGTGATTGAAGTGTTAGGTTAGGGTGGCAAGGCCTGCCAGCATGGCCATATCCTGCCCTTGGCCCTCACAGATATGTTTGCAGGCCCTGTCACTCTGATCTCTGTCCACGGAGGAAATGCAAGGTCTGAAGATGAGTAGCTGGGTCGTAGCTCTGGGGAGCTCTGGGTGGCACCAGTAAGAACCCGTGTGGTTGGCCTTGGCTGCTGGCAGCGATGCCTGCCTGTGGCTGGTTCCTGGGGCGGATGTTTAACCCCAGGGTTTCCCTTAAGTTAGTCCCAGTTTGTGCACCCGAGCAGCCATGCGACCGCGTCCTTCATGGCGTCTTGCTGCTAGTGTCGCTGAGACGCCTGCATGTTTGTGTTTTTCGCAGGGAAGTTGAAAATACAATCTCTGTGGATCGGCCAGTGGTGAGTGGTTGACTTACATGTGAGAAGGGCCAGGTGTGGGGGGATGGGGAGAGTGAGGACCAGCAGAGGGACGCGGGAGGCTGTGTGACCACATCACATCACCTCAACTTCTGCTGGGCATGGACAGAAGACGTGGGTCTCATACTTTTGGGCATTTTGTGAGTCAGGGCTGGGAAGATCGGGGGACAAATGATTAGAGGAAGGGAGCAGGGGGGTTGGGCAATAAGAGTTCCCAGGTAGCAAAAGGAAGTATACCTGCCCTGAACCCCCATCAAAACCAGAGGCACCACACACCTGGCCCCCTGACTCTGTTTCTCAATCTGCAAAGTGGGAAGAATAATAACGTGCCTGGCAGTGGTTTGTTTGACTGAGAGACAGCGTGGCTTGTCCACTCCAGCATGGGCAGACGTTGTCATCCACAGGTTTTGCACATTTCAAGGTATTTTCCACATGTGTTATCTCATTTGGTGCTTGCAAGTTTTCTGAGAGGTAGATGAGGTTATCAGCCCTACTTCTGGAGCAAGAGAGCCAAGTCTTCCTTGCATTTATGGAGCGGATAAGCGGCAGGCAGGACTGGAACTCAGATTCAAGGTCTGACTCAACAGTGTCAGTGGCTGGGCCTCCCCATATTAGAAACAGCCAGTGTATGCTGGGGGTCTCACGTGGAGGAGTCTTAGGGTTTTTAGCATTGGTTAGTAAACAGTCTTGTGCTCAGTGGTACGACGGAAGTGTTTTCCTGGTAGCGACAGCCACCATCACTGCTAGATCTCCCAGGGCTCCACACGTTTGCTTCCAGCGCCCCATGCATCTGGTTCTGTGGTTAACCTTGTGGATGGCTGCAGTCAGAGGCTATGCTCTCAGATGCTCCACCTCACGGAATAGAGCAGCAGGTGCAGGGCTTTGGGTGTCCCTCTGCGGCTTCTCAGATGACATTTGGCTTCTGTTTGGAGGGACAACTGGAGGGTGCAGAGGTGGTGGCCCAGGGGAGGACTGCTACCCGCGACGCTGCCAGCCTAGCAGCCAAACCTCACGCTTACAAAGGGAGCCCCGAACCTGGTTTTCCATGTTAAACATTTGCTCAAAAATTATTTTTAAACATTCCACAAGTCAAATTCATTTTCAGGATAGTTTGAGTGAGCCTCGTGTTCAATATTTTAGTAACCAATTATATATTTTTTTAAAAAGAGCCAGAGGTTTCTTTCCACACTTATATCCAATAAGAGAGACTTAATAAAACAAAGCCCCATCAGCTGGCAGTCTCTGATAGGAACGGGGAGGAATTCTCTTCTTTCTCACCCCGTGCTCTTTTCTGGAGCCAGTTCAGCTATTTGGACCTAGGCGCCTTCCCCCAAGCTTCAGATAAAATCTAGACATGTTCATTCATTCTCCATGTATTGTTTCCATTTCTTATACAGAAAAAGAAAAAAACCAAGGTGGGTGTAATGGGGGAGTGAGTAGAGCATTGTGCATGTGTGTGTGTGCATGTGTAAGTGCATGCAGGTATGTCTGTATCCAGTTTGCCTCTCCCTCACCTGCCTTCCCTGAGCCCTGGGGGGCTGTGTGACAGCGATGGCTGGGGGAAGGCTTTGTGCTGGGACTCTTCTAGCTGCTTTTCCTCAGGGACTGATTTCCATTTTAAGAGGGAGAAAAGGGGGCCAGGAGTCTGGCCTAGTGGTAGAGTGCTTGCCTAGCATGCATGAAGACCCAGGTTCGATTCCTCGGTACCACATACATAGCAAAAAGCCGGAAGTGGTGCTGAGGCTCAAGTGGTAGAGCTCTAGCCTTGAGAAAGTCCAAGGACAGTGCTCAGGCCCTGAGCTCAAGCCCAGGACTGGCAAAAAAAAAAAAAAGAGGGAGAAAAGGTACAAACTAACCTACGCAAGGGGGTCCCACTCCAGAGATCTGGGTCCTGAGTCACCAGACAGGATTTGCTGCTAATGTTTGTGGTGGCACCTAAAATGCGTCACCCCAGTTCTCAAGGTGGGGAGTCTAGCCCAGCCCAGGGCTCACACATAGCAGACACAGCTTCCCCAGTTATAACAACGTCTACAAAGTATGCACTGTCATTACTCCCGAGAGCACAGACGCAGAGAAGTGACTTGTTCCAGGACTCAGCTAACCAGTGGGACAGCTGGAGAGGGGAACCATCTCCACCTCCAAGCCCTGTGTTTCCTGGCCACGCTCCTGGTGCCCTGCCTCCTCTACTCTGAGGCGGTGTCATCCAGACCTGCGCTTGTATCTGTACACGCGTGCCTCGCAGGGTGCCATGTGGCCATGGCACGCCCACAGTCCCCGCACACAGGGGTCTCTGCTTGCTCTGGGTCCCCTGTAAGCTTCAGTCGCTTGTGCAAGCCCCTCCGGGGCCTGCCAGGTGCCAAGGCTGTTTCCTTGTCTGCTCACTTCAGCTACCCCAGACCCAGCTTGGGGACACAGGGAGCTCTCCAGCCAGGCTGCTTTTCTGCTCTGAGAATGCTTACTTACCCGCTGTTCACTGCACTTCCGAGGCCCTTGGCTTCCTCTGGCTTTCCAGACGTGCACAGCCCCCACCAGCGGGGCCTGACATGGCAGCTTTCCTTCCCCACCTCTTCATTTGCAGGAGCACATCTTTCCAGTCTCTTGTATCTGTGCATCACCTTCCCTGAGCCTTGAGCCCAGGCTTACATCCAGCTATGTCATCCGATCGCCGCAGAGCCCTCCCCATCAGGAGGAGAGACGAGTTTTACCCCTTTATGGCCGAGTGCACTGAGGCCAGGCCAGGCCTAGGGCTGCGGGTGGTCTGACCAGGCCGATGTCCGGCCTTTTCAGTCTGTACTCTGCAGATTCATCGGAGGCGCCTCACTGGCCACTGGAAAGAGTTTGACGATGAGGGGTGGGGGCTCTGTCTGCCTTACTAACCGTAGCATTGGAAGTTGTTTGGAGATTGTCCATATTGCCTCGGTTGGTCTTGAACTTGTGATTCTCCTGCCCCAGCCTCAAGGCATGTACGACCAGGGCTTATCTATATACCTATTCTAGGGAAGTGTAAAATGTTTCTATTGGGGGAAAAAATTCAGTAGTACTTGCAAATCAGTGTCATGGATCAAGCTGCTCTCAACATTCTTAGCATTTTCACAGGTCAGACCTCATTGCGCTGTCCCCACCTATCCTGAGGGGCGATGGACAGGCTTGCTGGGGAGAGGGGTGCAGACGGACTTCCTGCACACACTCAACCAGTAATCCTTGCTTCCTCCCTTGCCCTTGTCCACTCCCCTCTTCTCTCCAGCCCATCATCTTCGTTTCAGACCGAGCAAACAGCAACAAGGAACTGGGTGTGGACCAGGTGTCAGAGGAGGGCAAAGACAAAGCAAGCCCTGATAAGCAAGAGAAATCCCCGCAGGTTGTTGTGCATGTATTGCGAAGGGTGTGATGAGTGCACAATAAGGGGGGGTCCCCCTTCCCTCCCCCTCCCCCTCCCCCGTGCTCTTTGCGGTTGCCACGGGGCATGTCTTCACCATCTAGAGCAAGTTCCTCTAAACTCTGCTGCCTGCTAAATGATTGGAATGTGGGGCTCAGTTCCCGGACAGTGGCTGCAGGACGAGCGAAGGCTGAAGCAGACCTGCCTGAGAGCTAAGACTGAACAGTGCCTGTCTGTTCAGTCTTCGAGCTCTTGACTCAGGGGCCTAAGTATAGAAAATGGGGCCCTCCAGAGCCGAGGTCATGCAAAGCTTAGTGGAAGTGGGGCTGAGGGCAAAAGTGAGGTGCAAGTCTGCGTCCCTCGGTCTGGAGGACGTGCAGCGGGTGGAGTGGGCCTGAGCCTCCGTGACAGAGGCCGGTGGGAGGACGACAGTGGGCAGCTCCTTGATCATTTGGTTGAACGGTCGAGTTCTAAACACTGGAGAAGGCTGGGGATGGCGTCGCGGGGCACGAGCTGTCTGCATGCTGGCCTGGTAAGCGTGGCCAGGCTGATGAAGTAAAGAGCCGCGGAGGCCGAGGTGGTTCTCACTCCAGCTCACCAGATTGGACTAAGAAATCCCTGCCAGCTCCTGCTGCCGCCTGGGCTGTTTGCCTGGAGCGTCCTCCCGGCCCTGGTCGCCCACGCTTCCCGTGAATCCCTCCATTGTGTTTCCGCAGCCTCGGCCTGGCAACCCTGACCAGGAGCGTGAGGAGCAGCAGCAGTTCCGCAACATTTTCAAACAGATAGCAGGCGATGTGAGTATCTCCAAGCCCGGGACTGACTTCCCTTCTTGCTAAACTGCCAGCGACTGGCTATTTCTCTGCTGTCCAGAAGAGGGGGTTTGTGATGGACGTGTGCAGGACAGATGCCCACAAGCGCTTGGGTTTTAGACTGACATGTCCACTGGCTCAGAGCCCTCTGGTTTGAGCTGCCCACACAAGGTGGACAGCTGAGGGTACAGTATTGTGCACCGTCTTCCCCCAGAAAAACCCCAGCTTCTCATGACAGCAGTGCCAACTGGAACTTCACAAATGCGGACAGCTGGGATTGGCTTTGCAGAGCCTCTGCCCCAGCAGCTGCACTGCCCGCGAATGTAACGACTCCCCTCCCTCCCTCCCTCCCTCCCCAGGACATGGAGATCTGTGCAGATGAGCTCAAGAATGTCCTTAACACAGTTGTGAACAAACGTGAGCACTTTAGACCACACGAAGGGGGTGGGCAGGGAGTCGGGCTGTCTGGAAGCAGCTCCTCACTCTTGTCCATCCCCCAGACAAGGACCTGAAGACACAAGGGTTCACGCTGGAGTCTTGCCGCAGCATGATCGCGCTCATGGACGTATCCTTCCCACCTGCTATCATCTGCCCACAGGGGCCAGGAAAACGCTAAGGAATGGCCTGGAAGACAGAGCCCCAGCTACGCCCCAAAATAGACTTAAGGAGGGGCCAGGAGTTTGGCCTACTGGTAGAGTGCTTGCAGCTTCACCAAGACCTGCGTTCGATTCCTTGGTACCACATACAGAAAAAAAGCTGAATGTGGTGCTGTGGCTCCAGTAGCAGAGCTCTAGCCTTGAGAAAACCCAAGGACAAGTGCTCAGGCCCTGAGTTCAAGCCCTACAACTGGCAAAGGAGAGAGAGAGAGAGAGAGAGAGAGAGAGAGAGAGAGAGAGAGAGGGAGAGGGAGAGGGAGAGAGGAGAGACTTAAGGAGACCCTGACTCAGAATATCCTGGTTGCTGGTTTGAAAGAGGTTGTTGGGAAAGACAATGGGGGGAATTGTGCCCCCACAGATGATAAAGCTAGCAGGAGGGGTGATTGTAGAGAGGAAGGCTACACAGCTCCACAGGGTATCGGGTGAGAAGCTCCCCACCCCCAGCCCAGAGCCCTCCTCAGTCCCCCAGTGCAGGGGGAGTTCACTGTGTGCCCTTGGCCCTGACATCCCTCCTCCAGACAGATGGCTCAGGGCGGCTGAACCTGCAGGAGTTCCACCACCTCTGGAAAAAGATCAAGGCCTGGCAGGTGGATGAGAGCGAGGTGGGGGCGTGGAGGGGTTGATGCGGGGACTCCGTGTGTCACCTGTCTCCAAACGCATTCTCAGAAAATCTTCAAACGCTATGACACAGACCATTCGGGCACCATCAACAGCTACGAGATGCGAAATGCGGTCAACGACGCAGGTGAGGGGTGGCCGGCAACTCGAGCCTAACCCGGGGGAAGCGAGGCTGCCAGGACCGTCAATAAGAGAAGGGAAGAGTCCAGAGTGGGAAGAGCAGGGACATGGAACTCCAGCTCCTCTGCTGTGGCCTCCGCAGGGTTCCACCTCAACAGCCAGCTCTACGACATCATCACCATGCGCTACGCAGACAAGCACATGAACATCGACTTTGACAGCTTCATCTGCTGCTTCGTCAGGCTGGAGGGCATGTTCAGTGAGTGGGGAGCGGCGGGAGGAGCGTCCCCAACTCTTGAGCCTTCCCTGTCCTCGCCCAGGGGACATGTGGGAACCTCTGTCCAGGCTGAACAGACCAAAGCTGCTCTCTGTCTGGGAAAGGGTGGCGTGGGGAGGGATTCTGATTATGTTACCTGCAGGTATGTGTGCTGGAGGACCAACCCTTGGCACACATTCCCTTAAGACACATGATAGCAGGGAGGTGGGGGGTGGAGCACGTCTGTAACTGACCTGTGCGTTCTTTATTACACAGGAGCTTTTAATGCATTTGACAAGGATGGGGATGGAATCATCAAACTCAATGTTCTTGAGGTAAACAGCCACATCCCTCCTGTACCCAACACTGCAAGACAGAATGCTCCTCGCTTCTAGACAGTGGCGGAGGGATGGGTAGGAAAGGAACACAACGGGGGAACCAGCAGGGACTGCAGCTCATGGAGCTCATTCATTAGCAGAAAGCTCCAGAAAGGCCTCAGCTCGCCCCGCCCCACCCCGCCCCAGATGTCTTCATGCGAGAGGACATGTACCTGTCTACTAAGAATGTTGGGAATGAGGACACTGTGAACAGGCTGTGCCTCTGAAAACCTTGCTGGCATCTACTCCCTCTCCCTTAGCTGGAAGATTCGCAGGGCTGGGCCGCTGCCCTAGTCTGCGTTCTGATGCCGGGACTTCCTCTTTCAGTGGCTGCAGCTCACCATGTACGCATGAAGCAGGCTGGCCTTGTCCCGGGCCATGCAGGATCACTCAGGATTTCAGTTTTATCCAATAGAGCTAGAGCCATTCACCGGGCCACGACTTAGATGTGTCGCCACTAGGTCTCCAGGTACTTCCTTGGTCTCGGTCCTCCACCTTCCTTCATGCTGTCTTGATGCTCAGCCTGACTCTAGCAGCGCAACTCTGTCCTTCTGCAAGGGTTGGCCTCTGCTAGGTGCAGCCTAGTGCAGAGGTGTGCTGGCACTGAAGCAAACGCTCTCCTGCAGCTTGTGTGGGGCTGTCTGCAGAGCAGAGACTGGAATCCCATCACCTGTGTGCCCTCTCACCCAAGGGGCAATGGCCAAACTTGTACTTGGTTCCGTCTGACTGTTTTAGGACGGGCTAACGAGTCCACGGGGACAGGGCCGGACACTTTGGGTTGTCTGACTCCTAAGTTTAGCTGCATTCAGAGAAAAGAAGTTGATCTAAATAAAGCATGTGTACCGCTGGTGCCCCCTGTGTTTTGTATTCTCACATTTAGACATCAGCCAGAGCAGGACTAAGTGTCTTCAAGTAATAAACTCACCTATACAAAGCCCCAGTCTCAAGTCTACAGCCATCCCCTGAATGAACCCAGAAGCCAAGCAGAGCGGGGCTGCCTGGTTAGCACTTGAGTGGAAGGAAGCCCTGGTTTTATGAGAACACCAACACACAGAAACCTCACCTCTGAGCCCTTGGCTCAGGCTATGGCTACTTAACTATAGTAATGACTGGGGTAAGGGGGAATAGATCTAGCTCTACTGAATAAATTGGTGGTGTAAGAACACAAGAGTGAGTGAGGAAGCTTTTGTGGGTTCCTGGAAGGAGGGGCCACGAAGCAGAGTTTACTGTCCAGGCTGGCTTCGAACTGTGACCCTTAGATCTCAGCCTCCTAGGAAGCTATGATTACAGGCGTGAGCTGGGCACCTGGGTCAGAAATTCAGTCATGCATGGGGCTTAAACTCGGGGCCTGGGCGCTGTCCCTGAGCTCTTCCGCTCAAGGCTACTGCCCTACCCCTGCACCACTTCCTGTTTTCTAGTGGTAAATTGGCAATCCTCAGATCTCAGCCTCCTGAGTAACTAGGATTACAGGCGTGAGCCACCACACCGGGCCAGAAATCGTTTTTGATCCTACTTCTAATGCCACTGACCTGCTCTGTGATATCAAATGGCCAAGTGCAGCCGTGTGTCAGCTTTACCTGAACTGCAGCGTGTAGCACAATGATAAGCAGTAGATCTCTAAACATCTTGTGTTTTCCCACAACGTTTCTCACGTTCTATGCCAGCTTGCAGAGAAAAAGGCTGACTATGAAGATGCAAACAAGGTAATGAAAGTAAACAGTCAATTAGTAAAAGTACTTTATTCTCCTCTTATAATTGCTTTATACCTCGCTTTACAAAGTTATGAAGTTCACAGCTTTTGTACCAAAATGTAAGAAGACTAGGCTATTTGTTTAGAAACATTTTTGCAGTCAGGTGTCATCATCTGACTTCTTCCTTCTAACCCATACTCAATAGTGAGGAAAAAAAAATCAGAAACCAAGGAGTAGCTCTAAAGTCTATTACTTAACAGATCTTCAACACTTTCCTCTTCAACACTGTTCACTCCAACTCAGCTGCGTTACAACCTTGAATTCAGAGCAATTCAAGGGAAACCCTAGGCACAACGTGGCTCTGCAGGGCCACACACTTCAATCTCTTCTCCACTGAATTGTCTTCCATAAAACACACCACGCCATTCATGGTTTAGGTGCACACCTATCCCCTTGCCCACCAGCCAGCCAGCCACACACTGTGTCACACGCTGTCCACTCGATCACCTACCAGGAAAAATGACAAAACCTTTGTTAGGTCAACAGTCACTTCAATAGCAAAGAGCAAAAGAGACCGCCTTCAAGTCACATGTGGGTCAGGAATTAAACACTCAACTGAGAGGGAAAAACATTCTCCCCACAAAAGCAGGAGTGTGGTAGTGAGATCACCTCTCAAATTCAAGGTCAAGGTAAGTTGCTATTTTTGTTTGCACTGTTTAGAACCGAGCACTGTTTAGAGGAGCCTATTTAACTTTTACATAAAACTGAAAGTGACTGGTGTAATCAGTATAAATGATGTAGGGGGTATAATGTATAAATGGTAGAAAGAACAAGCACATGGAAAGATGGATTCTGTGGTTTCCTTGGCTTTGTGCTGTCAAGAATTCTAAAGATGGCCGCCAGCTACTGAAAAGAAATGCGCGGGTTTCTGTTGGGTTACTGGACATAGATCCTTTCCTTCCTTAGCTACTGAGCTGTGCAGTCACTACTGACGTGAGCCACCACTGTGAGCACAGCGAAGGCCGGTTCGTGGTGACACACAGACAACTTACTTTCCCGCCAGCCCCACTCTGCAAACTTTCAAGACACGAAAACCACAACCCAACCCAACAAAAGGAGCCACCACGTGGGTGGTTCCTTTATTTCTCAAGATGGCTGGAGTGGGTCATTCGCCATCACACATGATTAGCTCAGTGCCATAAAGAAATTTCTCGTTTTTGAGAACACGTTACTGCGGCTGCTTCAAAGAAGACCCTTGTGAAATGAGGAAAAATAGAATCTAGGTGGCCATCTGGACCACGCGCACGGCGGAGTTACGATCCCCAGGCCTCCCCGCCTGCTGGAAATGCTTCACAGCTCCACAGGCGCCTGGCTGACAGAGCACTGCAAGATTCCTTACACCCCTCCCTGCCAGCCAGGGAAGAGGACAGCTGCAGAGGTAATTCCCGGTGGACTTCTGGGAAGCCACTATCCTCAGGGCCTCTGGGAAGAGCGGCTTAATCTCCCACGGACACAGCGTGAATCCACCTCATCAACACGATCGCAACATCAGACAAATCTAAGCCATGTGACTCCCAAGTCTTCCCGACGACAGAAGTGCACGGCTCGTGGGGCCATCCACTGTCTCTTAAGAGTAGCTCTAGGCTAGCGCTTAATGTTTTCTGGGCCAGTAAAAAACCACTGGAGCTTTTCCTGGGAAAAAGCACACATTCTTAGTCTCCCATTACAAGTGCCAAGGGCTCGCAGATGCTTGCTCTTGTGGCCTGGTGACCCAGTGGCTCCTGGTGAAGGCCCCTCCCCGCTGGAGCCCCAAGCTCCGCACGCAGTCCCCAAGGGCAGGCCCACTCGCGCAAGCCATGGAAGTGGTAAGTGGCACAGGGCTCCCCCATTCGTCTTCTCTCGACAATCAGAGTTTTAGAATCCAGTGTACCTTTACTGATCAAAAGCGTCCAGAGAAAACCCCTCAAATCCCATAATGAAAGTAGCCCCTCTAAGGCTTTGTTGGCCTGGGTAGGGAAGCAGGGGAGACTTCCTCTAGCTGGCTGTGCTTGTAGGCCATCGCCCTGCTCCCCAGCCAGCAGGTAAGTGAAGACAAGGATAGTGGCTTCCAAAGGTCTCTGGGAAGCCTGCTTCAGTATCTGAAGACCGTATCCAGATGCTTCGGTCTAACTCCCTGACCTGGGGTGCTCTGGGCGGGTGGAAAGCACCCTGTGCGCCCAGAGGACGAATGGCTGCCATAGCTCTAGGCACAGTTACAGGGTAGGAGAGGTGTGGGCTGGCAATACAGTAAACCAAAATGTTTCAAGGAGACACAGGGGACGCCCCCAGACCAAACAGCCATAGGCACCTGTGGCAGGGACCCACAGCACAACGGAAAGGGAGACATTAGTCCAGCTGCTGCCTCACACCACGTGCTCTGCCACACCCGCACACAGCTCTCCAGGAGATGCTCCTGCAGGGACTCGTCAAGACGGGACTTGCTCCCCGAACCCTCAAGCTCCAGCTGTTTATCAGTCATCCACCCTGCGCCCGCTGCACTGAAAGCCAGCTCTGTCCACTCACAAAGGCAGGGAATATGTAAAACACATTACAAGTAAGTGTGAAGAAAGGGAAGGTATACATCCAGTTTTTACAACCGGATCTTGAAAATGTAGCATCGGAACAAAGCTGTGCTAAAAAGCTTGACCCTCGCTGGTCGAAAGCATCGTGAGAAACATAAACTAGAAATCACAAGCTAAAACTGACAGAAGGGTGATCAGGGTCAAACCACGGAACCAGTTAAGAGCGGGAGTTTTAATAAACATGGAAAGAATGCTAGTTGCATGAATCACTCATGTCCCAGAGGAGTATGGTTAGCCTTAAAATCTGTTTCAATGTCATCACACCCTCCTGCTCCAACTTGAAATGTAACCTCTGACCCCACAGAGCTGCCCAGGCTTTTGCTAGTTGGTAAGCCTGGCTTTCTCCTTCCTCACTTCCCTGGGGAAGGAGGGAGAGAGGTCTGTGTGGAGAGACCACAATGAAATGGTGTTGGTAGTGACATCCCAACATGGGAGGCAAAAATCTTCACGAATCAATTTTGCTGTCGTCGTCAGCATGTCGTTCGATGTGTCCAGCGGCATCCTATGAGAAGGACAGAGGGGCCATGAGATACAAATTGGCTGGAGCAATGGGACTGGAGCAAATCACAGCCAAGGATAGCTAACTCAGACAATGTATGCCTTTAGTGGTAAGCTCCTATCTTACCAGAGGGCAGTAGGATAAATGGGTAGGTTTAGTTACTGGATTCAGAAATATCTAAAAACACTCTCTACGCGCTTCCTCAAAATCTACCACATTCTTCCTTAAAACCCTGGTTGGCTTATCCCAAGTCTCAGAATAATAAGGAAGAAAAAATTCCTGGAACACTCTTACTACAGCCCAACCCTCTGCCCCCGCCTGGGCTGGAAGTGGAGATACCTGCTTGGATCCTTTCCGCGCAGTGAAAAACGCATCGCAGTTCTTCCAGCGGCATTTCAGAGTCTGGAAGTTCGGATTAGTGTGGTCAGACAGCAAGTGCTGTTTTAAGTGATCTACCACGCCGAAGATCAGAGAGCAGCCATGCCACTGCGAGAGAGAGAATGGGGGGCCAGCTCAGAATGACAGCAGGCCAGAACCAACAACAGCAAACAGCACAGAAAACGCGCAACGTTTTTCTCCCTTGCTTTTGTCCCTCAGGTACCTTGGAAGCAAAAAGACCCCCATTCTTCAAGTTATTCTTAGCTACAAAGTGTAACAACACTAGAGGCTAATACATTAATGACCAACATAATAACAAGGACCTTGAAAATAAAGAGCAGATGCAGGAAATGTGGCTTTGTGGTAGAGTGCCTGCTTAGCATGCATGAAGTCCAGGGTTCAATTCCTCGGTACCACATCCACAGAAAAGCCAGAAGTGGTGCTGTGGCTCAACTGGTAGAGCGCTAGCTTTCAGCAAAAGAAGCTCAGGAACAGTGCCCAGGCCCTGAATTCATAAAGACTGCCATAAAGAAAGAAAGTAAAGGGCTGTGAGTTTAGACTAGTGGTAGAGTGCTTGCCTAGCATGCATGAAGAACACGGGTTCGATTCCTTGGTACCACATACATAAAAAAAAAGCTGGAAGTGGTGCTGAGACTCAAGAGGTACAGCTCTAGCTTTGACAAAGTCAAAGAACAGTGCTCAGGCTCTGAGCTCAAGCCCAGGACAGGAAGGAAGGAAGGAAGGAAGGGAGGGAGGGAGGGAGGGAGGGAGAAAATAGACAATACGTTCTCCATTTCCCTAGATAAAATTTCTATTTGTGTATCTTGGCTACACAAATTTTGCTTGCCTTTACTCACAAGACTAAAAAAGCAAAGACAGTAATATATAAACAAGCTGGAAACAATTAGGTTTTGGATAAGCTTAAAACCCAGTTTAAAATAAAAGTGATAAATTTATTCCATGAGTAATGAGAAGATTAGGGTTTGAGGGAAAAGACATTCAATACCAGAAACTTCTCTTTGCATGAACAATATCAGAATGGATTTTAAAGAAGATTTACAAGAAATAGTATTAAAGGTTTAAGAACTAATCAACAGTCCCCATCCCAAAAAGTAGGGGTGGGGGAAACCACACACAACTTAGATTGGTGCGTTACAATAAAAATCCATTAAAACTAGTGGCACAGGGGCTTGAACTCAGGGTTTCAGGCTAGCTTAACACCAAGCTTCCAGCTGTGTTTTTTATGATTACTTTGGAAACAAGTATCATGGATTTGCTGCCTGAGCTAGCTTTAAACTTTGACCCTCAGATCTCAGCCTCCTGAGGAGTCAGGATTATAGGAAGCCACACAGGAAGACTATCAATTTTTGTCTCTTCTTTAGAAACCAATAGGGACATAAACCATTAGCTACTTGTAGTCCTTGAGGAATGTGTATATTATAGGGGATGGGCCATAAAATTAAAAATTTTACTTATTTCATATATTATGCTTGAAATTTTCTAAGCATATACATATATATAGCAAAACAAAAGTTAAAACCACATAGGAGACAATGTAAGATAACAATATATAGTATACTTCCTATCTTTCTTTTTTCTTTTCCTGGTGGATCATGGGGCTTGAACTCTGGGCTTGGATGCCGTCCCTCAGTGTTTCAGCTTACAGCTACCGCTCTACCCTGAGCCAAGCCCCACTTCCCATTTTCTAGAGGTTAACTGGAGATAAAGAGTCTCAGGTCCTTTTGTGCCTGAGTTGGCTTTGAACCTTGATCCTCAGATCTCAGCCTCCTGAGTTGCTAGGATTCCAGGCACGAGCCACCTCACCCAGCTTCATATCTGATTTTTAAATAGACCTTTCAATAAAGAAGTATAACCTTGACGGCGGTGGTGGCTCAAGTGGTAGAGCGATGGACTTGAGGAAAAATGTAAGGACAGTGCCCAGGCCCTAAGTTCAAGCCTCAGGAATGGCAAAAAAGAAAAATTAAAAAAAAAAAAAAAAGGTCAATTTGCCAACCTGCAATATATAAGACTATCTCAAAAAGATTATACATATAAAAAAAAATCACAAAAGCATTTATTTGTGATTCTAAGTAAATGCCTACTGTGAAAGCCTCAGCAGACACTTGCTGCTAATGCCAGATTATGAACACAGGGTGAAGAACAGCGTCACACTTACCCAGCAGCGGTAATTCTGCATCAGATTGAGCCTCACAGCCTGAATGCTGCCATCGTAACAGCCAGTGTAGATCTGCGCAAAGAGGTTAACAGCATTAGGCCAACATACGGAGACAGCTACAGAACACTCTCAAAAGAAATGAAGTCTAGCCAAGAGTTTGGCCTAGTGGTAGAGTGCTTGCCTAGTATGCACGAAGACCCGGGTTCGATTCCTCAGTACCACATACGTAGCAAAAAGCCGGAAGCAGTGCTGAGGCTCAAGTGGTAGAGCTCTAGCCTTGAGAAAGTCCAAGGACAGTGCTCAGGCCCTGAGCCCAAGCCCAGGACTGGCAAAAAAAAAAAAAAAAAAAAAAAAAAAAAAAAAAAAAAAAAGAAGTCTAAAGCAAAACTCACCTCCCAAGTACTAGACTGAGAGTGTAAATTCTAGTTCCTTGAACATGTGCTCCTTAGAGAGCCTTGGAGGCTTCTTGGGGAATGGCATTTATTTCCTAACTGCTGCTGTCTATCAGGAATCTGAATTTCATTCTAAGGCAGGGTTCTGCTATTAAAAACTTGAGAAGATCCACTGTGGCGCAACGTCGTAAATTTTAAAATAAAATAAGTCGAAGCACAACAGAGCAGTGAGTTAGCATCTACTTGTAGGCCTGCTCGAACTATGCCACAATGGCCAAGTCCTGTTTCCTGACTCTATTCCACTGTTCTGTTCTCTTTGGATCATGTCTCTACAAAAAGTACCGCTTGGGGTTGTTTTTGTTTTGTTTTGTTTTTTGAAGCATCTTAAATATATCTTCTAACTACAGATGGCACTAGGTTTTCGCTGTACTTCTAGTAGCCATTGGTAGAAATGGAATATTCAGCTCTGCTGCTGGGTTGTTCGGTTAGGACAGGGCACGGAGGCACTGAGAGGTTGCGGGTGGCACCGCAGGCAAGCACATTGAAAAGCGCCCGCCTGGCACAGGGCTGTTACTCACCATGCTTTTATGGATGGTCATACACATTATCATGTCTTTGTGTCCTCCATAGACCTGCAGTCGATCGTGGGACTGCAGAAGGAATAGAAGGAGAAAGAATCAGGGGATGATTTCCCTTGTGTTTAAAAACTCTGGTCCTTCAGGGACTCGCGGGGTTTAAACGATTCCTGAGGCATTAAGACAAAGCACCCACGTAGCATTCATGGAAAGAGGGAATGGAGTCCTCTTAGTCAATCCCCACAGGCGGGAGGTAGAACTGGACAGCTTAAGACTCAGCTCACAGTTCTCTCTAGAAACCAAGTTTGGGCCTCCAGGAAGCAAACCTGAGAACGGTGGTTCTGAGCGTGGCCCACACGAGCCAGCCGCTTCATCCTTAGCCAGTATGTTTGTGAAAACACACCCCAACTCTTGCTGTGGCAGAAATCCACACCAAACCCAGGCAGGCTGTTCTCTCCCAAATTCTTTCAGCGAAGCGCCGGGGGCAAGGCCCACCTGCAGTTCGTAGACTCGAACAAACTTGTCCAGGCAGGCCGTCACCATCACTTTCCCCAGGATGTTGACCACGGTCACGGCGTGGTTGTGGCCTTTGTAGATGCGCACGAGCTCCCCGGTCTGCACAGAGAGCAAGAGTCACTAGCCGACGCAAACAGTCGCCCTGGGGATGCTTGAATCCTAGGAAGCCACAGGCGAACATCGCAGCTGTTCTAACAGCGTTTGATGTTACAGGAAGTTCGTGAAATGGGACTATCGTTACAGAATCTACTCTCACCTCTGCGAGCACAATCCAAGCATTCCTCATCTAAAACCCTGAACCCCAAACACTGCAAAGTCAAAAACTTCTTGAGTACAAATGCAAAAAAGCCTACAGACCCCGGGCTCCTGTGACAGATCAGCCAAAATGCAGGAACACTAAAGATTGTTTAAAATTACTGGGCCAGGAGTTTGGCCTAGTGGTTAAAGTGCTTGCCTAGCATGCACGAAGACCCGGGTTCGATTCCTCGGAACCACATACATAGAAAAAAGCCAGAAGTGGTGCTGAGGCTCAAGTGGCAGAGCTCTAGCCTTGAGAAAGTCCAAGGACAGTGCTCAGGCCTTGAGCTCAAGCCCAGGACTGGCAAAAAAAAAAAAAAAAAAAAAAAAAAAAAAAAAAAAAATTAAAATTACTGCAGGCTGTGAGATGTGAATAAATGTTGTGCTGAGACTTGGGTCTCTGTAGACATCTCCTGTGTCTTGGTCAATGCTGTAAGAATTGTCCCTGTCAGGTAAGGGCTGCTCAGCCTGTGCCCGCCATTGCCACACTCACACGGATCACGGGACTGCATGCACCCGCGTGCAGACCTCGAACCAAGCTTCAGAAACTGACCGCAGTACTGCCTCGTGGCTGTTTTCATTTGTTCTATTTTAAACTCCGTATGACAGAGCTGCCAAGAGCCTCGGCTGCTTGACTTACGTTGAAAAGAGGCATTCAAATAAAACCTTATGAGTCTGTCCTGGATTAAAAATTTTGATGAGGGCAGAATTTCTAGATTGCTCCATGCTATCCAAGAGCAGAGCAATTATTATGCTTCTTTTCCGAAGACAGAGGTCTGGGAGCTGTCCTTGAGTTGGCTCGAGGCCAGTGCTCTACCACTTGAACCACTACTCCACTTATGGCCCTTTTTTTTGTTTTTGGTATTTAATTGGTGATAACAAGTCTCATGGACTTATTGGCAAGGCTGGTTTCAAACAGCTACCCTTGGATCTCAGAATTCTCAGCAGCTAGGATTCTAGGCAGGAGGCACTGGCACAGGCTTTCATGGGCCTTTTCTGGAAGATTTCCTGCATCCCCCCCACACGGCTTACATGGATGTTGTGGGCGTGGACTGACTGGTCACTGGAGCCACTGAAAACAAGGTCATTCACCACCTGCATGAGAAAGACTCAGTGAATTAGGCGCTGTGCAAGCATCTCAGTTTCCTCCGACATGCAGCACGCACCGGCAAACTGTAATCACCATCTGACTTCAAATGAACCCAAAGGGGGAAAATGACATATTTGGCAGACTAATGATCTCAACTGCAATTTTCCACCCTGTCAGCAGGCACTCTGATGAACTGGCCATACCCCGGGACGTCTGTTACCTCTCTCTCTAGAAAAAGCGAGCAGCAGCCAGGAAGGGCCTCAGAGCATCCCTCTGCCCCACAAAACACCACACTTCACTGTTTCTCAGTGATTATATTTAAAAAGCACTTTCCCACTCTGTGAAGCAGGCATAAGCGAAAGGACTGCAGGCTCTTTTCAAGGTAGCCGAGCATGCCGCACGCCACCGAGAGCCCTCGAGTCCGTCTCCGCAGGATACTCGCCTTCATGCACAGGATGGTTTTGCTGTGGCCCTCCAGAGTTCGCAGCAGCAGCCCGTTGCGCGCGTCGCGTACGCTAATGGTGCAGTCGTAAGAGCCCACGACCAGCAGCTTTCGGGCCCCTTCCTGAGCTGTGGCCAGACAGCTGACTGCCCGGGGGCCGTGGCACTCGAAGATCTCCAGTCTCTTGTTGTTCTGCGAAAGCAACCCCCGTATGGAAAGTCAAACCAACTCCTGTCAGAATACTTCAAAATCACCCCGAGCGATACCATCCCGCAAGGCCCCCGCCTGTGCTCAAAGGCTCAGGGCTCTCGGGAATCCCCACCTCTCAGCCTACCAGGCCCCTCATGGGCACTTCACTGTGCCCAGTATCTTCTTCATACCCCACCCAGCGCGGGCAAACTCGTACCTGATAAAGAGCTTTACCTGCAACCCTCATCACTCTGAACCTAACAGAAATGGATTCTTCCTGATGCTCTTTTCACTTTCCTCAATGTGAATATAGGATCAACCTTTCTCCATATTCTACTACCTTTTCCATGCAACAGACCCAAGAACTCTCTCTCTGATTGATGCCATCTAAAATATATGCCATCTTGGGGCCAGGAGTTTGGCCTAAGGGTAGAGTGCTTGCCTAGCATGCACGAAGACCCGGGTTCAACTTCTTGGTACCACATTACATAGAAGAAAGCCAGAAGTGGTGCTGAGGTTCAAGTGGTAGAGCTCTAGCCTTGAGAAAGTCCAAGGACCGTGCTCAGGCCCTGAGCTAAAGCGCAGGACTGGCAAACAAACAAACAAAAAACGTACTAAAATATATGCCATCTTGTCATGCTGTCTCCAAAGCTCTCTATTGAGAACTACCTTATTAAACTTTTTTAGTTTTTTTTTGGGGGGGGGGGGAGGGGGGGGGCTTGAACTCAGGAGCCTGAGTGCTGACCCTGAGCTCTTTTGCTCAAAGTTAGTGCTCTACCACTTTGAGTCTCAGCACCATTTCTGGTTTTCTGGTGGTTAACTGGAGATAAGAGTCTCATGGATTTTCCTGCCTAGGCTGGCTTTGAACTATGATCCATAGATCTCAGCTTCCCGAGTAGTTGGAATTATAGGCATGAGCCACCAGTATCCGGCTCGAAATAATTTTATTAAGTCTCAAATTCTCCATAGACTTGTTTCTTTGATGCTCTTCTGGGCTCTCATTCTGTGTGATCTCTCATAACAACATTATGGCTGCATTATCATAATTATCCTTCTATGATCTATTCATAGTCGTAAGTAACTTTGCATGTTTATGGTATGGAAGAATCTTCAAGTCCAATTTAAAGTCATTAACCACAATGTATTTTACAGCATCCTTTAGATAAGTTTCAAATGGCATGCAAAATTGGGAAGACACTCAGCATACTGCTAGCAAATTACCAGGGGATGTGATACTACTAAGTAGTAATAAAATCCTTCCATACTGTCTCTTTCAAAGCCTCATAAATGAGCTTCCCGCCTCTAACACTAACCTTTCCCACTCTCAGCCCCACACTGACCTCTTATATTGCAAAGCCTACAAGATGAAGTTTAATTATGAAAATAAAACCCTAAGAACCTCAAGAACTTCAAATCTAATCCTAGGGAATAGCACAAGAAAGTTGTCAATGAAGATGTCAATTCATTTGATTAACAAACTGATTTACGTTAGCCTTCATAAAGAAGGCTAACAGGACCTGAAAGAAAACCTCTACAAGTTAGGCTCAGTGGCTCATGAATCCTTGCTATTGAGGAGCCTGAGATCTGAGGATGGCGGTTCAAAGCTGCCCAGGCACAAAAGACCATGAGAGTCTTATCTCCAATTAATCACTTAAAAAACTAGGAAGTGGGGCTGTGGCGCCAGGTATAGGGCAGAAGCCTTGAGCTGAAGAGCTTAGGGACAGTGCCCAGGCCAGAGTTCAAGCCCCATGACCCACAAGAAGAAAAAGAAAATGAAAACCTCCACAAAATAGGCCATCCTCAAGATGTCCAAATGAAACTGTCCTACACATGGGACTCAGAATCTTTTCTCATGGTGTCACGCTCACAATGAACAGACGGGTTTAACCTGTGACTCATAATTTGGCCCCCAATCTTCAGGCTCTCCTCCACTAGTATAATAGCTCCACTGTGGTCTTGGCACACAGGCGTCTGAGCAGACAGAATGGAAGTTGTAAACAGCAGCTGGTTGTGTTGTCTCCTCACACAACACCGCAGCAATGCCGACTGGCAACCTCTGCCCGCCCCATGCTCATTCTTCAAATGCAAGGGAATTCAGCCCACTCTTCCTCAGCACTAACCTTTATGTTGAAGGTCACCACTGTGCCATTTGCCAGGCCAGCGTAGAGGACTCGCCACCTACTATGAAGGCAGAGGACCCGGTCTTCCAGCTGTAACTGTTCCATGCACTCTCGGGTCTGGAAGAAACAAAAAACCCACACATCTAAGTAAAGGAGGGCAGTGGCGAGTGAGGTG
Source organism: Megascapheus bottae (assembly GCF_031878675.1). Taxonomy (NCBI): domain Eukaryota; kingdom Metazoa; phylum Chordata; class Mammalia; order Rodentia; family Geomyidae; genus Megascapheus; species Megascapheus bottae. Next base: position 22,003,057 of record NC_143533.1, on the reverse strand, counting down.
TGAAAACAAGCTCTCCACAAAGAGGAAGAAAACATGGTAATAATATATCGGAGACTGCCTCTGGGTCTTTTAACTTGTTGCCTAGGACTTTTAATATGATAGGCTTAGCAAAAAGCTTTAAGCTGCTCTGCTCTGTGTTAAGAAACATCTGGGCTGCTATCTTGACAGTTGATTTGTAGACCATTCTGATTTATGTTAAAGAAATGTTTGAAGTGTTATCTCGACAGGTCGACTTGCTCCATCTTCTGTCTTCCCAAACCCCCTTTCCTGCTTATAATGAGATTCCTGCAAACCCCCTTGTCCTGCCTATAATGAATCCTGCAAATTAAAAATTCCGCTGCGCTAGCCCTGCTTTAGAGCCCTACATAAACCCCCTCTGACTTTCAATAAACAGACCTTGATCAGAGCACTGTCTTGGTCTCATTCTTTGTGTTTGTCTGTCCCACTCATTTAGGTACGGTTCACTCTAGGGTCTCAGTCGATTGAACTCTGCGGGCCAGGGAAATTATACATATATATATATATATATTCTTTTTTTGGGGGGAGGGGTGGGTCATGGGGCTTGTACTCTTCCTGGGCTGTGTCCTTGAGCTCTTCAGCTGAAGGCTACTGTCCTACCCCTGAGCCACAGCCCCACTTCTGGTTTTCTGGTGGTTATTTGGAGATAAAAAATTTCACTGACTTTTTAGTGGCCAGGCTGGCTTTGAACCTGGATCCTCAGATCTTAGCCTCCTGAGTAGCTGGTATTACAGGCATAAGCCACTAGTCTCCAACCTGGAGCACCAATATGGATAGTGAGAAATGAGTAAATACAGAAAATGTGGTTTATGTCTAAGCCCGATAGCACACCTGAGGTGCTCTCAGGGTGTTAGCCTAGGCTCAGAAACAGAAAGAACACAGTGACAAGGACAGAGTGAAGCAGCTGGGTGCTACTTCTCACAGTAAGTAGCCAGGGTTCAGTTCGGTGCCTTCCTTTCTCGGGCCATACCCACCTTGGCATTGTAGCAGCGAATGGTGTGGTCACTGGAGCCCGTGTAGAGGGCCGCGTTCTTCCCAGAGGTCTGGGTGAGCAGGAGGCAGTTCACTTTGGAGGTATGACCCTCAAAGACACCAGTACATTTCCGACTCTAAAGTCAAGCAGAAGGAGACTGTCAGTGCGGGATCGAGGTCTGTTCCCCAGGGAAAAGGGACAGCAGTGGAGCACACTGGGACACTGATGAGGGCGGTGTCTAAACTCGGGGTGGTGACGGAGGGAAGGATGGGAGAGAGTGAGCGAACAGAAGACACGGCACGAAAGGAAATGGACTCCTTCCCTGACTCATGGAATTGTAATCCCTCTGCACATCCCCTCTGCAATAACTACCAAGCAAATCAATTTAGGAAAAAAACAAGGAAAGGAGCATCAGCAGACACAAGAGGCTGTGGAGAAGCGCTGCTCTCCTTAAGAACTGGCGCAGGTGGAAAATGCTTCCTCTAATTCTTCCCCAGCCTTGCCCTGAGCGACCCTTTCACCAACACGAGGGGGGAATCTGTCTGACCCACTCTGCTGGTGAGTTCCCACCTCTCTTTGCCAAAGGCCACAGCACAGACATTTGCTGGTGGGGAGAGAGGCACCTGACAGAATCACCTTGCAGGAAAGCTGAGGGCTGAGAAGGCAAAGCTGAGAGATAGCAAGAGAGTCCCCCACAGGCCCCCCAGGTGACCCTGTTGAGATGCTGGCTCAGCTACCTCCACAGTCAGTCTTCCAGATGGCCAGAACGTCCCGGGGTTTTCTTAAGCAGCAACCAAAAACACTCATCAAAAAAGTTACATTCACTTACCACTAAATTATAAACCCGAACCGTCGTATCTGCTGAACAGGTGTACAGTAAGTTTCCAAATATCTGTATTGCATTCACTGCTGCTTGGTGGCCCTCGAAGCTTCCTTCTGTAGGCTCATCATCCTCGCCTGGCTCTGAAGATATTTCTAGAAAACAAGAAAGTGTCTACAGACAAGTGTGCTACAATCGGAAAAGATACTCATCAAAACATCAAAACCATGTGCCAGGTATGGTGGCATGCACGCCTGCAATCCAGACGATGTGGGAGGCAGAGATTGGGGGGGGGGGGGGAGTCCTTATCACTAAGTACAACACAAAAGGGAATCAAATAAAATATCAGAGGAGAGTGTAAAAGTTAAAAGGGTCAGAATGTCAAGATTTGGCAGCGACCAAGGCAATGCTTCCGGTGCCACACCCAACACCCCAGCTTCTGTTCTGTAGCCAGATTTTTTCCTATGGCTAATTTTCAATGAAGCAATTACCTGAAGAGTTTTTTGATCCTTTTAAGGAGGAGATCACCGTCTGAGTTTCAGCCACACTATAAAATAAGAGCAAAAGTTTTCCTTAGTGTATGAGAACAAGACAGCCAGCAAACGAAAAATATCCTGGGGACTAGGTAGAGTGCTCACCTAGTATGCACGAAGACCTGAGTTTGATTCCTCAGTACCACATACATAGAAAAGCCAAAAATGGTGCTGTGGCTCAAGTGGTAGAGCTCTAGCCTTGAGAAAGTCCAAGGACAGCACTCAGGCCCTGAACTCAAATCCAAGGACTGGCAAAAAGAAAGAATGAATGAACGGAAAGAAGAAAAGAAGGAAGGAAGGAAGGAAAGAAGGAAGGAAGGAAGGAAGGAAGACCCTAACTCAAAACATTTCTCTTGAACAACAGACTATGTAGCAATGGTAAGAAACTGGATTTTCCCACTGAAATTTCTTTATGAAAAGAAATAAAAGCACCATGAAGAGAGTGATTACTTAAAATGAGTCAGGAGAGAAAGCAGAAACATCTCCAATTGCCAAGAGATCATTCGTCCATGTCCCTCATGTCTTCTCTTTTCACGTAAATTTAACTTTCTAAATAAATTCAAACAAAATGAAAAACAGGGGCTGGGAGTTTGGCCTAGTGGTTAAAGTGCTTGCCTAGCATGCACGAAGACCCGGGTTTGATTCCTTGGTATCACATACATAGAAAAAAGCCAGAAGTGGTGCTGAGGCTCAAGTGGTAGAGCTCTAGCCTTGAGAAAGTCCAAGGACAGTGCTCAGGCCCTGAGCTCAAGCCCAGGACTGGCAAAAAAAAAGGAAAAAGAAAAACGGATGAAAGCCGCTCTGCTGAGACCCGTACAACATTCTCACCTCACCGGGGTGCCATCCTTGTAGCGAGTGCCGATCTCACTGGTGGAGCTCACTTCATCACACCCAGAGCGAGAGGTTTCCAGCAGGTTTGGCTCCGCAGAGTTCCAAACATCTTTTTTCGACGGGCTGTCTGGCTTCTCCTCTCCAGATTCAGACGATTCAATGGCGACCACTTCTAACTGAGGATTAGGCACTTCCAGGACTTCCAGAGACGAGTCACTTTCCTGTTCATCTCTGACGCTCTCTTGCTCGGGTCCCGGTCTGCTGTCTTCCCAGGTAGAAGTTGTGACTTTGCCCCCTTTAGTGAATTTCCCCGCTTTTACCTTCCTGACAGGCTTGGCAGTGAACACATCCTGCTCGGTGTCGCTGTTCTCGGGAACGTGGGCAGCCCGGAGCGTTTTCTTCTTCCGGAGTTTCTTCTTCTTCTTGTTTCCCCTGCTCTCAGCAGAGGGCAGGCTGGACTCTGCCTGCTGCTCGGGCTGCTCCGCTGCACAGTGAGCTTCCTTTTGCACAGGGGGTTCTGAACCCTGCGATGATCTCAGGATAGAACTGCTACAGGCTTCAGACGCACCCAGGCCCTTGGCAGACGTGTCACCTTTGTGTAGATGCGGAAGGTCAGGTGACTGAGAAGATGGAGAGTTTCCTCGGCTTCTGCCACTTTCCTGTTCCACAGAAAGTTTCAGATCTTGTTTGGGGTCATTGCTGCTCTCTGACGTCTCTGAAACACACTGCCCTGCAGGGACGACTGGATAAACTGGACAACTGGCATTTGTCTCTCCTGAATTGAGAAGAAAAAGAATCCTTTAACTTTTTATTTGCTGCATATAATCTTAATCTACAAATTACTTACCACGGACTAAATCTGTGCCAAAGAAGGTTCTAGTCACAAAAACGGTGACTGTTAAAATTGTTAACTCATCCCTTAGGTTCTCATAACCCACACAGCACATTCCTAGCTGATTGACTTTACTCATGTTGATCTCAAAAACAACTGTTAAAAGATGGGTGTTGCTGGTTCATGCCTGAAACCAGTCCTAACTGCTCAGGAGGTTGAGATCTGAAGGATCACAGTTGAGGAAAGAGGAAGGGAGCATGGCCCAAAGCGTAGAATGCCAACTAAGTAAGTGCAAGGCCCAAATTCAAACCCAAGCACCACCAACAAACAAAGAAAACAACATGTAAGTACCTTGTGTCTTATTCCTACAAAAACTTGTATGACTGGCATAGCACTGGGATACAATCTCACAAATAAAAGTGGGGGGGTGGGGGAGATTTAAAAATATATAAAAAGTTTAAATTATACAACAAAATAACACGTCCACCTTTTTGGTTTTCCTAATTTTTTTACACTGAGAATTAGTTTTATAATAAAACAAATCTAATAAAATGATCTTCCTAAATTTATATCAAAAAAATTTTAAATCACTATAATTTTTGATTACTATATACAAAATTTGCGGGGGGGTCTTTTGGGGGGGAATGCCAGTACTGGGGCTTGAACTTGGGGTCTTGTGCTTTCAGTAGGCTTTTCCTCCCCCCCCCCCACCCTCTACCTACCAGTCTTGGGGCTTAAACTCTAGGCCTAAACACTATCCCTGAGCTCTTTTTTGTTCAAGGTTAGCATTGTACCACTTGAGCTACAGAGCCACTTTGGGCTATTTCTGGTGGTTAATTCGAGATAAGAGCCTCACAGCCTATCCTGCCCATGCTGGCTTTGAACCATGATCCTCAGACCTTAGCCTCCTCAGTGACTAGGATTACAGGTGTGAGCCACCGGCGCCCTGCTCACTTGGCTTTTTCATTCATGACTGGCACTCTATCATTTGAACCACAGGTCGACTTCTGGTTTTTTGCTGGTCATCTGGAGATAAGTTTCACAGATTTGTCTCCCTAGGCTGGCTTTGAGCCAGGATCCTCAGATCTCAGTCTTCTCAGTAGCGAGGATTACAGGTGTGAGCCACCATTGCCATAGTTTTCAATTTTTAAATAGTAAGCACATGAACATAACTGTATATTCAATATGGAAGATAACATACATTTGATACTGGTAAATAGATTAGCCTTTAAACATGGTACTGGTAGCAAAACTAGGGCAATTCTTCAGACTTTCCCTTAAAAAAAAAAAAATCACAATGTCCGTTTGCTTTGACTTTATTTTCAACATGGCATTGCTGTGCTTGTGAAAACTTCTAATAGGATTTTACAAAGCTAAGAAATTATTCTGAGCTGGGCATCAGTGGCTTACATTGTACTCCTACCTACTCTCAGAAGTTGACGTCTGAAGATCACAGAGTCTGTAAAACTCTTATCTCCAAAACTCTCATCTCTTCACCACGAAAAGAGTGCTAGCCCAGAGAAAACCAATTCAGGGACAGAGCCCAGACCCCCCAGGTTTGGAAAAACAACAACAAAATTATCCTGATGTGCTAATCTTATTACTTTATTATGAGAGTATAAACCTTGGCTTATTCCACAACACATCCAAGTTCCTGTCAGATGTCCTAGTTCAGGATATATGCTGAGCCTAGAAAACCAGCTGAAACATTTCAACCTATTATTCATCACAAAAACCAAATAAATGCTATCTCTATATCCTCAAAATGTTAAAACTACATACGCCCTTTAGATGTTAAAATAAAGTTGGTGACCTTAAGATTACAGACAATTAGGAAACAGTTATGGGTATTTAAATTATATTTCCAAACGTATGTTAAAAGACTCCTCCTAGATGAAAGGGCATTTCAAAGACAAATGAATTGTAACAACTGTAGTTTCGCCACGTGTGTATGGTACATACTGATGCCTATTTGTCCTGAGATTGTCCCCGCCCTTACGGTACCCTAACGAACAGGGGAGAAGCCTGCTTACGGTGAGTGTGCAGTGATTCCTTGGCCACGCTGAAATCAGAGCCCTGGGAGCCAGAATTCCCACTCCCCTCTTGTTCAGGGGACATGGGCTCTTGTTTAATATGAACCGATGAATCTGGAGCAGAAATGCTGCCCTGGGCTGGGAAAGCAGGAGAAGTGGCTATCTGGAGAGTGGCTCTGGTGGCGGAGGGAGACGCATGGGAAGGAGTTGACTCCAAGAACAGGGGGAAGAAGGGGTTAGGCGGCAGCGTGGTATCAGCAGCGCTCTGCGATCTGCTTCTTGCTTCTTGGGGAAGGCTGCTGGGAACCTGGTCCGGCTGCTCAGAAGGTTCATAGGTTTCTAGAATGGGGGGAAAAAAGCACAAATGTAAAAAATGCTACCTGAAAAGTCACTTGTTTTAAACTGTTCTCCGTTGTTTTTTTTTTAGATCAGAAAAGAATTTTAAATTAATAACTACATGAGCACACTTCCTTTTAATTCTTCAAAACAATGTCATAATCTCTATGACCACCAGTAGTACGAGTAAGGCAGACTTCAGTATTTCAAGTCTCCAAATTTTAAATGACTTATCCAAAGATACATTGGCACTAAAAGAGTCAACCTGGCGGGAGTCAGTGGCTCACACCTACAATTCTAGCGAATCAGGAGGCTGAGATCTGAAAAACACGGTTCAAAGCCAACCTGGGCACTAAAGTCCATGAAAACTGGAAGTGTTGCTGTGGCTCAAGGAGTAGGGTGCCTTGAGCTGAAGAGCTCAGGGACAGCGCCCAGTCCCAGAGTCCAAGCCCCACAACTGACCAAAAAAAAAAGAAAGAAAAAAAGCAAGACAGAAAGAAAAAGAAAATTCTCAAGCACAGTGGCTTATGTGGTACAGTGCCTCCCTAGTCTAGACAAATACAAGGTCAAGAAATCAATCCTCAGTACTAGGGGTGGAAAAGGAAAAATAAGAAAAGGACGATTTGACTGAATACCTGCAATCTAGGTATTTTGATTCCTAACACCAAAAGCTACTGTCTTCAATAGTAAGAATTTGTGAGACACACAGTCCACCAGACCTTCACAGATGAAAACCACGAGGATGTCATGTGATCTCATCACCACCTCTCTTTCCTCGACCTAAAGGACAACAATGCATAAAGGGCGTGGTTGCGCCTACCTTGTAATCCCTGTAGAATTTGTATGCGATGGGTCCTCAGTGCACTCATCTCCATAGTTATCTACAAAGAAAACACCTTGTTAGGGGTTCCGAAGTCCGACTTCTGAGGGGTTTCCCTTAGACCAGTAGACCAGCCCAAATGCCGTTACCTGCTGCTTGAGCATGAGCAGCCTCTGAACTTCCATGTACGCTGTCTGCAGGGCTGCGCGGGCCTGCAGAAGGTTGTTGTCCATGCACTGAAGTGATTTGCTTAGCTCTTCCTCTCTCAAGGAAATACTCAACAGCTGGTCAACCTGAGAACGTTCTGCCGAAAGAAACCGTAAGGCCCCACTGAATAACCAGATTCCCTTTAATCATGCAGGATTTAAGGTGCATCATGAAATAAACACAACAGTGCCATGAGACTTCCGGGCTTATAACGTCCAAGAGCTATGACCTTAGCTTACGGGTCTATATGGTATCATGTAACGTTTTCTCTAACTATAACTACATATATCAGGGAATCTAATGGTGCTCTTGAGCACAGTAACTATAATAACATTCTTCTTGTATGGCTAATATATGCTAATAGGAAAAAAACCAAAAAACATGCAATGGAGTGTGTCTGATGACCACAAGCTATGTTATGGCAGGCTGAAAAAAAGGTGTAAGTACTAGAAGAACAAGTTCCTGTGTCTGGAGTGTAGCTCAATCCATGTGCGGTACTGGGGTCCACCCACAGATCACACCCCCCCCTTTTTTCTACCAGGATATTCTGCACCGTACCTTTCTTTCCTTTAATTTTCCTTCTTTTGTTTTTTCTCTCAAGACTTGGGAGTTCAGGAGAAGATCCATCCTGAGATGATAAAGACAATTGAGTATTAGATTGGAAAAAGTTAGTGTCCAAGTAGGAAAAAAGAAGAAAGTTTAAGTCATATACTGTCCTTCGCTTACTACCATCTCTACCAAAAGTATACTACACACAGTCATAGTTAAACGAAAGTATCCTTTAAAAAACAGAGGGCTGGGGCCGGGAGTTTGGCCTAGTGGTAGAGTGCTTACCTAGCATGCACCAAGACTGGGGCTTGATTCCTCGGTACCACACACATAGAAAAAGACAGAAGTGGTGCTGTGGCTCACGCGGTAGAGCTCTAGCCTTGAGAAAGTCCAAGGACAGTGCTCAGGCCCTGAGCTCAAGCCCCAGGACTGGCAAAAAAAAAAAAAACCCTAAAACAACAACAAAAAAAACCAGAGGGCTGGCGGAGAGGCTCAATTGATAGAACACCTACCTAGCAAGCCTGAAGTCCTGAGTTCAAACCCCCAGTACTCCTCTTGCCCATCTTCCAAAAAGGAGGAAAAAAATACACTAAGGTCACAGCGTTCCCAGCTTCCTAGGGAGGTAAATCCCATGGGGCACAGGTACAGCAATGGCACGCCACCCAAGTGCCATGCACACGGAACGACAGAGCCAGTGACATGTAACAGGTCCCCTGGCTGCACCTCAGTACACAACTCCACTCAAAATTCAGCCAGCAAATCTTTATAAGAAGCTAAAACAAAGCTGGGCGCGGTGGCTCACAGCTATAGTCCTAGCTACTCAGGAGGCTGAGATCTGAGGACCAAGGTTCAAAGCCAGCCCGGGCACTGAAGAACCTGAGACTCTTATCTCCAATTAACCTCTAGAAAACGGGAAGTGGGGCTTGGCTCAAGGGGTAGGGTGGTAGCCTTGAGCTGAAGAGCTCAGGGACAGAGCCTAGACCCAAAGTTCAAGCCCCTTGACCCAATCCCCTTCACAAAAAAGAAGCTAAAACATCCATAAGAAGAACATCAAAATATTTCTTTTTCAAAGAGAAAGGGGGCTAGAGGCATGGCTCAAGTGGCAGAGCACCTGTCTAATAAATGCCAAGACTGAATTCAAACCCCAGTGAGAGTATGTGAGCTAGAGAGAGAAGAAAAAAGTCCACTTTCTACCCTAAAGTACCTAACAAGATTTCCTACAGTGTCTAGCTCAAAGGGACAGAATTAAAATGTGTTGGAATTTTCTGATTATTATTTTCTGATTATCATTGTCTGATTTTAGCTTCTAGCCACCTTCTTTTTAGAAAGGGTCTTGAGAAGACTAAAGTGACAAGAATGGCACATGACCAGAAATCGCACCACTGAAAGATTGTTAAAAGGACACTAAGTAAAGGACAAAAGATAAGCTATGAAGCTTAAAAATATTTCTGTTATCGGCCGGGAGTTTGGCCTAGTGGCTAAAGTGCTTGCCTAGCATGCATGAAGACCCGGGTTCGATTCCTCGGTACCACATACATAGAAAAAAGCCGGAAGTGGTGCTGAGGCTCAAGTGGTAGAGCTCTAGCCTTGAGAAAGTCCAAGGACAGTGCTCAGGCCCAGAGCTCAAGCCCAGAACTGGCAAAAAAAAAAAAAAAAAATTTCTGTTATCATGCTCATATTTATGCCTTAATAATCCCACAACACTTTAGAATTAAGCCTCTCAATTAAGAATCTAACAACCATATACATCCTGCACTTGCAAAAGTAGCACTCCTTTCTGGAGCAGGACGGAGCACTCCTTGAAAAACAGATTAAGTTACAGCTGAAGATACGCCGTACCCATGGTCAGGTGACACAAAGAACCACTGGGCTGTAGACTCCTTTTAGCAATGACTTCATATTTTCCTGGTACTGTACATTCGTATTACATTACATCTAATTTAGCAGACCTACTAAAAGCAACCCATGGCATGAAAAAGTGAAAGCTCACAAGTTTTTCTGTGCCTGCGTGGGAAGAAACACAATCCCGAACTGGGTGCTGAGTGCATACGCCTGTCATCCTAGGTACTCCGGAGTCTAACATCTAAGGATTGAGGTTCAAAGCCAGCCCAGGCACCAAAGTCCATGAGATTCTTATCTCCCATTAACCACCAGAAAACCAGAAATGGCACTGTGGCTCGAAGTGGTAGAACACTAGTCTTAATCAGAAGAGCTCAGGGACAGCAGTGCAGGCCCAGAGTTCAAGACCCCTGACCAGGAGGGGAAAAAAAAAAGATACACAATCCCTCAAAACAATCAGTTAAAACTTCCTTTAGCAACCACTAAGTCACAAGAGAAGTCTCTAAAAGGCACAGGAACTCATACTCACCCCCGTGGCCCTTCGTTTCTTCCTAACACTCTGGCTGTCGTTTTGTTCGGTGCCAGAGGTACAGCTACTGTCTGTGGCAGGATCTGCTAAGGTGGAAATGGCGAGGGCTGAGGACGCATTTGATAGAGAGTTTCCTTCTCCATTACTCTCCTGGGCATTCTGTTGCTCTGACAAGGGTGCAGACCTCTCCTGGCTGGCCAAGTCTTTGGCCAAATGCATCAAAGGTATTCCAGGGTCTGTGGGCAGCTGTGCACTATGTCGCCTCTGCGTGACAATGTTCTCGGCCCTCTCACCTGCTCTGAGGGAGGCAGCCAGAGGGACCACTTCCTGTTTAATAAGGCACACGCTTGCTTTCTGGCTCTTCGAAGCAACAATGTGTTGTGGCTCGTTTTCTTTGCCAGTATCCTCCTCGCTGAAGAAGTTATACATGGAAGGGGCCCGGTCCACGACCACGCTGCTCTCAGAAAGACTTCGCTTCCTTGCCAGCCCAGGGGATGAACAAATGGAAACACCTTCCCAGTGGAATCCTTCTAGACTGGACAGATCGGGATCCTCATCTAAATCCAAGGCCTCTTGCTCATTTTGAACCAGAGGTACCATTTCTATGCCAAACCTTAAAGAAAAAGAAAAACACAAACACAAATCAGACACAATTGTGAGGAGGGACAAAGAGCCGGGCTGTTAGGTATGGTTCCACAAAAGCATAAACAAGACAGACTCGGCCCACCTACAGAGAACCATCTGGTTAAGTGGTTCAGACAAAAGAGAGTATAAATACTACAGCGTTATAAGTAGTAAATGAGACACGCATATACACATACAAAAATATATGCGAAGGAATAAAAACTGAGGTTATTATATCCAAAGGAGCTCAAAATCAATCATTTAAAAGCAAACAAAACAAGTAAAAGAACATGAAAAAGCTGACAGAACATTCATAAAATGCCAAGCACTATACTAAGAACTTCATACCTATAATTTCATGTACTAATTCCAGGCCTGGGCAAGTGAAAGGTTTTAAAATAAATCATTTCAATCAGGACAGAAACTCCCTAAGCCTGGGGACTAGATCTATTAGAATACTGCAGAATTAAGAGTTTTCAAGTAGCAGATCTATACTAACATCCAATCATAACTCGGAACAGGGCCTCGACAGAAATTTGTTTCGAGAAAGTATTCTATGATCTTCGGCAGAGTACCCAACTCCAGACAACAATGTACTCAACTACCTACAGATTCTCACTGAAAGATCCTAACAGTTATACATAAAAGCTGTACCACTCATTCTGAAATCAGAATTTAGAAAAAAAGATAACACGCTTAGAGACATACAGTTTTATGTTGTCACTTTCTAATCCCTTTAAACCCAAAGTGATAGGATTCGGATGTATTCTCTGGAGACTTCATTCCTCCTGTCACAATCTTCCAGTCATGCTGGTTACTGTTGGCTCGCACCTGTAGTCCTAGCTACTCGGGAGGCTGAAATCTGAGGACTGCCATTGCAAGGCAGCCCAAGCAGGAAAGCCATGAAACTTCTATCTCCAATAGACTACCAAAAATCCAGAAGTGTAGCTGTGGCTCAAGTGGCACAGGGTCAGTACCCAGGCCCCGAAACCAAGCCCCAGGACCAGCAGAAAACACACTTTTTTTAAATCTTAAAAAAAAAACCCAAAACCTAAAAATATATAACAATTACTCTGATATTAAAGTAAATCAGACATCTACAATGGGTATTTTTTGGCAAACATTTAATTAAATGCAGCAGGCGAATTCTCTTGATCCAAGCCAAAGGGCGACTTTAAAAGAACGTAAGAATGAACAACGGGTATTGGAAAAGGCACACACCTGGGTAAGCCTTTGCCTAGCTCTTGCTTTTTCTTGGTTACTTGCTGAATGACCTGCTCCCAGTTGACGTTTCTCCGGGAAGCATTGAGAATTTGTCGTAGGGTCGGCTTGAGCCCAGATTCCTTCTCGGTTTCACTCTTCCGATGGCCACTGATGTTGCGAATACGCCGGGCGCTGTTGAGGTTTGGCTCAGGCAGGTGGGCGCCACTTTTGCTCTTCAAACTAATGTGGCGGGTTAGATCCCTCTGGAGTGAAGCTGGGAAGCCCAGCTTGCTCAGTTCAGGCAGAAGAGGGCCCGAGGATTGACTACTGTCGTTTTTTTGAAGCTCTGCATCCAGACCAGCATTCTCAAAGCTCTCCGTTTCAAAGAGTGCGTGAGACTTGGCGGGGTGGTCGCCCTGTGCGTCTCCTGGGGCAGTTTTCGAGTCTAGCAGAAGGCCAGCGTGTGGACTGGCTGCCCGGGCCGCCTGCACGTCGGATTCTTTCTGATGAGGCGTGGAATGACATGGGGAGGTGGAAGGCTTCCTACACGTTTTCAGGTTCTGCTCGTCTCCTTTCTCGTCAGCAGGGTGAGTGCTGCAGGACAAAGCGTCTGCCACCGCAGAACCCACAGCGGTCCTGGCTTTTGGTTGGTGATTTTCGGTGTCTGACGCCTCCCCATCGCTTTCATCTTCGAAGGCAGGTACTTCAAACTCAATCTTCTGTGATCCCTTCTCAGACTCTTTCCCATTCCTACTTGCCTTCTCATTGTTCTTGGTCCTTTTAGAAGAGCTGGGGAGCGTCTTGGGACACGGGAGCACCTCCTGGACTTTCTCTAATGTGTCACTTAGATTCTCCTCCGGTTCATTTAGTGTGCCAGATGTCATTTTATTCCCTCTTAGTCCTCGAGGACACGGACTACACACCTTGGAGACGTAAGAGCCCCGCTCGTCTTCTAAAGGGGGTTTGTCTAAGGGGGTTGGATGTTCCTCGGGAAATCGAGAATGGGCCTGGGTGGGTTTTGAGGGCTTCTCCGAGTCCTGTTGGTGAGGACCGGCTTTGACTGCGGGAAGTGGGAGGAGAGGGGGTTTGGGCGGCGCGGTCTTCTCCGGGTTCCGCTGGGGTTCGGGTTCCTGCTGGGGTTCGGGGCAGTCTCTCCCCTCACTAGAAGCAGCAGCGCCCTCAGAAAAGGCTTTGTAATTAAGAAACCCAGCATGGGTTTCTTTGTGCGGTTTCAGCACTGGGGAATTGTTCGTTTCATCCATTGGATACTCGTGTGATCCTGCCATTATCAGGCTGAAGTTAAAAAGAGGCTTCTCTGTCTTTTCTGACTTGTTGCTAGTGACTTCTTTCAATCCTGACAGTAAATCTAGATTTTTCTGGGAAGGGTAGGGCGTCCAGCGGCGGAACTTTTCCCTCGGCACGTTGCCATTCTTGCCATTCATTTTGGGAGCTGGGAGGTCTGCTTGTTTAGTAGTTTGGCTTTCTGGTGGCTCGAACCCGAACTCAAGCAAACCTTCTGAAGGAAATGTATTGCTTGCAAAGCCTTCAGACGGACCTCGGTACGTGCTAGCCGCCTTCTCTTTTTCCTGCCACTGCCATTTATAGCGCTCTGAATTGTACTTTCCGGGCTTGCTCAGTTTCTTGTTCCACGGCACAGTCTTGTCTTCCATTTGATAGTTTGTGTTTCTGCTCCGGCCTTGTTGGAATTTGTCTCCTGGGCCGTTGTAATTCCAGTTATTTGTACTACGTCCATTGGATTTCCAGTTTCCGTTGTTGTTGTTCATATGCCAACTGGGAAATCCACCTGTTCCCTCGGAATGCCAGTTGGAATTTCTTCCTGTAGGGTTGTAATTCCAGTCTACCACCCCACTATTCGGATGCCAACCACCACCAGAATTATTGTGGTTGTGGAACCAGCCTGAGGAGCCTCTCCCAACACCTTTATGCCACCCAGAACTTCCTCTCTGCACACCGCTGTTCCTCAAAGAATGCGAAAAGCTATTTTTCCTAGTATTATTAAAGCCATCCTTTTCCCATTTCCAGTCCCGCTGTGGAGGGCCCCGATGATGCCTGGCTGACTGAGCATAACTCTCTCTGTCTTGATAAGGGATTCGGTCTTCTCGTCTCCACTGGGGTTGCCTGTCGTCTGAGTTTATTTCCTGGCTGCTTTTTGAAGATTCGTCTTGTCTGGGGAAGAAAAAAATATTTCATTAAAGGAATTCTGTTTCCTTTTAAAGGCATAAAGTATAAAACAGTCCCCTTTATCTCCCCCCTCACCCTCCTTACATTATGCAGCCACCTATGCTGGTTTCTAACAGTGGCTGCTTTCTGTCTTCAGATGAGCTGGTTAAATTTACTTACCTCTATTAATTAACATAAAAGTAAACAATGCAATACTTCATGTATCCTCTTAGAAATACTGAAAGCTTGGGACCAGAACTTGTACTTGCCTAGCATGCAGTTGGGTTCAATTCCCTGGTACCACCTATATAGGAAAAGCCAGAAGTGGTGCTGTGGCTCAAGTGGTAGAGCCCTAGCCTTGAGAAAAACCAAAAACAGTGCTCAGGCCCCAAGTTCAATCCCTATGACTGGCAAGAAAGAAATACTGAAAGACTGAAAGCTAGACATTACCCTCCTTTTCTTGGATCTGATTTATTTTTTGGGGGGGGGAATGTTTTGGCATATTGTTCCTATTTCCCTGTGATTACTTTTATATCGTATGACTTTTTCAAACTAAGAGCAATTACAGTTTGTAGTTATGATGAATATTAATTCAATTATATATTCATTCAACTGCCCTTCAAACCCGATTTCTCTAGTTACAAGTTCTTTCTGAAAAAAAAAAATTCAATTCCTTAATCCTATTTTAAATGGCTAGATTATACTCTGTATGGCTTCTTTCATGAATACACATTCTATTACACCCCTATTCAATGGCTATCAGCAGAGTAAGAAAGCTTCTAATTGTACTTCCTGTCCATGATGTCTTAAAAGCCAAGGAAGTCACACATCGGCGTGAAATGCACACGCCAAGTGAGTGAGGAGTGCTCAGAGTCAGTGCTGCATGAAGCACCATGAGTACAAAGAAGCGACAATTGTTTGAACAGAATCAATGTAAATAAATGGAGAAAACACCACAGCAACAGATACCATACCACCTTCCTTTACAAACCGTGGTGTGCCTCAGGTGCTGAAAATGCTGGCACGGGTATTATAATTCACTATGCATCCAGTAAGTGTCAGGTAATGCTGAGCTCTGTACATAGATTATTTGTGTAACTTTTACAATCCTGAGATGAGGATTCTTTTTGGGTTTTTTTGGCCAGTCACTTGAGCTCAGGGCCTGAGCACTGTCCTTGGGCTTTCTTCAACACTAGTGCTCAATGACTTGAACCACAACACTATTTCCAACTTTTTCTAAGTATGTGGTACTAAAGAATTGAACCTGAGTCTTTAGCACTCTTACCACTAGGCCAACCTCCTGGCCTCAGGAGACAAAGATTCTTATTAATCCTATTAGATGGCTGACAAAATGGAAGAGTAGGGTGATAAACCAATTTGCCTAAAGTAAGACAGTCAGAAAGTGGCAGAGATTTGAAACTTGGCACTGACGGCAATGTTTATGTTCCCTAGCACTAGGCTTTATCAGAATAAAACATTTCTGCTGTTTTCTTTTCTCTAAATTTGACTTAAATCTTAAACTTGGAACTGACTTTCTTATTTTTTTCTTTTACTTTTCTTTTTGCTACTGCACTTGCTAGTCAAGTGCTTTGCCACTGCCAGCCACAGCACTGACTTTAATTTGCTTGAAAAGCACAATTGGAATTATTTTCCTTTTTATAAGATGGTACTAAAAGTCAATATGTGAAAGGCCAGGCACAGTGGCTCATACCTGTAATCCAAGCACTCATGAGGATAAGGCAAGGAAACTGGCAGTTTGAGACCTGACTGGGCTTCACGGTGAGCCTGTGACCAACGTGGGCCAGATAGCAAGATTATCTCAAAAAAAGTTAATACATTTCAAAAAGTCCAAATGCCCACTTACATTATCAGTGACTAGACCCAGGTCTAAACACATGGCCTGAGGTTAGCACATGTTGTTCCACTCGTTAACAGCAGTTTTCATTGCTGTCATTAACCTAGCTGCTCTTGCCATTTTGTCTTTTAATTCTTTTTTTTTTTTTAAATTGCCAGTCCTGAGGCTTGATCTCGGGGCCCTCTTGTCATTTTCATTTCTAAACAACTTTCATTTTTTGACATTCAAAAGGATCGGAAAGCAAAGAGTTTCCCCAATGACCAATGACTCTGATTACTAGCATAATCAAAAATAAGCAAATTTGAGCTGGGCATGCATGGTGACTCACATCTGCAATGCTAGCTACTCAGTAAGCTGAGATCTGAGGATCATGGTTCAAAGCCAGCCTGGGAACTAAAGTCCATGAGACTCTTATCTCCAGCTAACCACCAGAAAACCAAAAGCGGTGCCAAGGCTCAAAAGAAAAGAAAAGAAAAGAAGCAAATTTGGGAGAAATCAATCACAAAGTGCCCAGATTGGAGGGATAATAGCATCCCCCTTATGAGGGGAAAAAAAAAAACAAAGAAGCAAACCCCCACAAACTAAAAATAACTTCATTAAGAAATATGAGTGAGGGCCAGGTGTGCTGGCTCTTGCCTATAATCCTAGCTAAATAGGAGGCTGAGATCTGAGGATCAAGGTTCAAAGCTGGCCAGGGCACAAAAGACACAAAAGGGCACAAAAGACCATGAGACTCTTATCTCCAATTAACCTCCAGAAAATGGGAAGTGGGGCTTGGCTCAAGGGTAGGGCAGTATCCTCAGCTGAAGAGCTCAGAGACAACACCCAGGCCAAGTTCAAGCTCCATGACCCACCAAAAAAAAAAGAAAGAAAAGAAAGAAGGAAATAAATAAATAAATAAATGAGTGTGGGCCTGAAATGCAGCCTAGTGGTAAAGTGCTTGCCTAGCATGCACAAAGACCTGGTTTCGCTTCCTAAGTGGCACAGTGCTAGCCTTGAGCAAAAGTGCTCAAGGACAGTGCCCAGGCCCTGAGTTCAAGCCTCAGCATCAGAACACACACACATACACACACACACACACACACAAATAAACACACCAGCTGTAGTAGTACAATCCAGCACTTGGAAGGCTAAGAAAAGAAGATCTCAAGTTCAAGGCTAGCCTGAACTATAGAATACAAGTTTAAGGCTAGCTTATAATACATATGGAGGCTTATTCCTCCAAAACTAGATAAGTAAACACAATTTTTTTTTTTTTTTTTTTGCCAGTCCTGGGCTTGAGCTCAGGGCCTGAGCACTGTCCCTGGATTTTCTCAAGGCTAGGGCGCTACCACTTGAGCCACAGCACCACTTTTGGCTTTTTGCTACGTATGTGGTACCGAGGAATTGAACCCGGGTCTTCGTGCATGCTAGGCAAGCATTCTACTACTAGGCCAAACTCCCGGCCTAAACACAATTTTTTTAATTACAAGATTTTATATAAAAGGTCTTCAAGGAAGCTTATAAAAGTTCAAAGAACATTAAGTATATCAATATCTAATTATTAAGATGCTTCCTGTCCCCCCCCCACTCCCTATCCTGCCCCAGTCCTGAAGCTTGAAATCAGGGCTTGGGCACTGTCCTTGAGCTTCTTTTTTTCCCTTTTTTTTGGTCGGCTGTGGGGCCTGAGTGCTGCCCTGAGCTCTGCAGCTCAAGGCTAGCGCTCTACCCCTTGAGCCTTGGCACCACTTCTGGTTTTCTGGTGGTTAACTGGAGATTAGTGTGTCACAGTCTTTCATGCCTGGGCTGGCTCTGAACTACAAATCTCAGAGCTCAGCCTCCTGAGTAGCTAGGATTACAGGCGTGAGCCACTGGCACTCAGCTCTCTCTTTTATTTATTTTTTCCTTTGTTTTTTTGTTCAAGACTAGCACTGTACCACTTGAGACACATGCCACTTCTGACTTTTTCTGTGTATGTGGCATTGAGGAATCAAACTCAGGGCTTTATGACTGCTAGGCATATACCTAGCCTATGCTTCTTGTCTTCTGACAATTTTTAATCATTTACTGAAAAGCTAATAATGGCATCCAAATGTGTAGAAACAAGGCAAAAGACAATGTCTCAGAGGCTCAGCTTCCAAAAGCAGGGGCGTGAACTATATCTGTACTACAAGTACCAAGAATGTCCTTTGAAGGACTGAAGGACTAAGCATGCAATGATCCAAGAGCCAGGCTGTTACTGACATTTTAAGACCAAGTCTTTAAGACTTGATTTAAAAAAAAAAAAAAATTTTTCTCTACCTATATTCAAACCTCTAAAAAGGAGGTAGACAAGTATAATTGGCATTCAATGAGAAAATTTTGTTTCTGAACTTGAAATGTTTCTCATTACATTTTAAGACCTGAAAAACTACCCTCTCATAAATCACTCTTGTACTCATATCTGAAAATTCTTCTCTATCTAATGAAACTCTTTAGGCCACACACAAAATCAGTGAAGTAAAATGACAAGTGCCTGAACTTGAATACATAATGCAAGTATAAAAGTATGCAGTACAACTCAGAAAAAGTTATGTAGTTCTAACAATGTGCTAAATTTAAAATATAAATTTATTCAATAAAGTACTTTATAAAAAGTACTTAAGAGGGCCGGGAGTTTGGCCTAGTGGTAGAGTGCTTGCCTAGAATGCATGAAGACCCGGGTTCGATTCCTTGGTACCACATACATAGAAAAAAGCCGGAAGTGGTGCCGAGGCTCAAGTGGTAGAGCTCTAGCCTTGAGAAAGTCCAAGGACAGTGCTCAGGCCCTGAGCTCAAGCCCAGGACTGGCAAAAAAAAAAAAAAGTACTTAAGAGTAAATCAAGCACTGTAGTGTCACCGGAGATTCAAAAACAAAGAGAATCAGATTTGACACAAGTGGAATGCTAGTTTACAAGAGACATATTCGTAAGAGATATCATTTTGGCAATTAAAAAAAAAAACCTATCTAATTTACTCAATGACATTTTTTAAATGTGGATACCAATAAAATATAAATTATGTACGTGGGTAGGTATGTACCTAGTTTATCTATGGACAGTACTGAGTTTGGGTTACTTTTAGAGCAGAAAGCATTTCCACTGTCCCTCAGTTTTCAAAGAGTAATATCTAAATAAACCTTATTAACTAAGGTGAGTTTAAATGCTACAGACTGAAGAGTTTAAAAAGAGTAAAATATATTTCCTATTTTCTATTACAGACAGGCTTATTTTGAAAATTCAAAATCATTACTTACCGATTTTGTTCTTTCCTTTGTTTTATTAACTGAACGAGTTCCTTGTCAAAATAATCTTCTTCTTCTTCCTCTCCCTTTCCGTCATCTTCTCTTTCCTGGGCATCAACGTTATCTTTGTGCAACTGGCCAGAAATGTGCTTTGCATAGGCAGAAAGGCCCACTTCTGTGACCCCACACACTCGGCACTCATGACTACTGTCCCTAGGGAAAGAGGGAGATGAGGGACATTCAATTCTCCCCACTGGCATGGCACACTCACCAGATGTGCTAGAGTTTCCTCTGAAAGACAATGCACAAGTTGGCACGGTGAAAAATCAGTGCTAATCAATTCCAATGCTCCTTTCATCACTTTTAGTAAGTTGGCTTGTGAAGTTACTTTCTAAATGAATTCCTTGGTTTTGTTTTCCCCAGCAATCAAGAGGCAATAAGCTTCAGATTGATATTCTTTAGGAGGAGAAATCTTCTTGAATTGCTGGATTTAAGAGTCTTGCCAGAGGAAACATGGTGAAAGGGAGGCAGGGCGGGGGCCCAGAGCAAACGCGAGTTGCTCTAGAGCACACCCATGGTGCCAGCTGCACTCAGAAGGCCTGGCAACAGCACTTCCATTTCATCTCCAGCCCTCCAGCTGTCTTCCAGTGAAAGTCAAGGGGTGGAGAAACCAGTAGGTGGTGCAGCCAATCCCATCGGGGTAAGCAAATGGGACCAGCTGGCTCTCTGCCTGGAATGTGTAGATTCCAGGCCTTGACGTGGGGATGGCAGGAGTCATCCCAGAGAACTTTTTTGGTCTGGATGATACATGCAGTCTATACTCTGCAGCAGCAGGTCTTATTTTAAAAGGAATGGAAGGCGTTTCAGTTGTAGGAAGCTGACAGCTGTGCTAGACAAATGTTTATTCTCAAGTTTCACAAAAATGCTATAGTTCAGAGAGAAGAAAACTGTATTTCTATCCAACAGGGCAGACTGGAAAGTTGTCTCACCAGTTCTACTCTCCACCCACCACACACACACACACACACACACACACACACACACACACACACACACGAGAGAGAGAAAGTTTTTCTGGACATGCTTAATGGTAAAAATTCCCTATTTGGCCAATCTTAATGAGTTAAAGGTCTTGAATCTTCTTCAGACCTCTATCAGATCAATAATTCACCTGCTTTTCAGCTTCCTCCAATCCTCTGAGTCATTGGGCTGTAAAGTCACTTTGAAAAACAAGTGAAAATCACTGATGTGAACATTCAATAATCCAAACTGGCATAATCCAGTGTCACATGTCTTGAGTTTTAGGCTAGTGGTATGTCTGTACTTCTTATGCCAGTCTATATTATACAATCAACATAAAAAGACTTGTCTTTGGCCAGACAGAAACACACGTTCAAGTGCCTCTGTTCCATCTTTTATCATCTCTCCCTAACCAGACATGGGCTAAATTTATCTCCAATGGAAGAAATACTCTGGCAGAACTTCTATTTACTACAAGACAGTTTCTGTTACAGACCACTTGAATGTTCACTTAAAAAAAAAAAAAAAAAAAAAGAAACTGGGGGCCGGGAGTTTGGCCTAGTGGTTAAAGTGCTTGCCTAGCATGCATGAAGACCCGGGTTCGATTCCTCGGTACCACATACATAGAAAAAAGCCGGAAGTGGTGCTGAGGCTCAAGTGGTAGAGCTCTAGCCTTGAGAAAGTCCAAGGACAGTGCTCAGGCCCTGAGCTCAAGCCCAGGACTGGCAAAAAAAAAAAAAAAAAAAAAAAAAAAAAAAAAAGAAACTTTACTGAGCAACTGCTAAATGCCAGGCACCACGTTATATCACCAAGGTGACAAAGTACGAACTCATAAACACACAGCACAGTGATAAAGCACTTGACTAGTAGATACGAGTTTTGGGTTTGATCCTCAGCAGTGGAATAACTTAAAAAGATAAAAATCCAGGGAGGTGGGAGTGTGGTCTAGTAGTAGAGTGCCTGCCTAGCAAGCTTGAAGCCCTGGGTGAAATTCACTGGTGTCACGTACACAGAAAAATCTGGAAGTGGTGCTGTGGCTCAGTGGTAGAGCTCTAGCCTTGAAAAAGCTCAAGGACAGTGCTCAGGCCCTCAGTTCAAGCCCTAGGATTGGCAAAAATAAAAATAAATGAATAAATAAAAATAAAAAACCCACTACAATACTGTTTCTTACTTTGTAAAGATCATAGAGAGCAGAAAAATGGAGAAATTTTACCCTTTTCACCTTTTGGGGGACTTCGTAATTAATGTGCTTATATACATATTTTTGTTGATGTGGGGGGGGGGATCGGTTGTGGGGCTTGAACTCTGGGCCTGGGCACTGTCCCTGAACTCTTCCGCTCAAGGCTAGTGCTCTACCACTTGAGCCACAGCTCCACTTCCAGTTTTCTGGTGGCTAACTGGAGGTAAGAGTCTCCTGGACTTTTGTGCCTCGGCTGGCTCTGAAATGAAATCCTCAGATCTCTGCCTCCTGAGTGGCGAGGATGACAGCTGGAGCCACTGGTGCGCAGCCAACGTGCTGATAATAGTTTAAACGTTCATTTAATGGTTCTGACCAGGTTCCTTCACATGAGCAGTATTTGATTCTGAATATCAAACTTTTAATTCCTGCTCACTTCAGAGATAGCTTTTTTTTCGGGGGGGGGGGGTGCTGATTCTAGGCTTTGAACTCAGGGCTTTACAGCACGTGCTCAGCTGGTATTCTTGCCATTTGAGCATGCCGTAAATCTTTCTTTCTGCTAGATATTTTGGAGATGGCGACTCAAGGACTTATCTAACCTGGGCTGGCTTCAAATCACCATCCTCCTGAGTAGCACTCCTCAGCTGCTCTGAGCACCAGCACGGGCCACCTGACTTCTCATGGGTACTTTGGGGTTTTTTTTGAGTTCAAGTCCAACGCTCAGGACCTGAGCATTGCCCCTGAGCTTTTCTGCTCAAGGATAATACTCAATCATTTGGCCACGACTCCACTTTTTGTTTTTAGTGGTTAACTGGAGGTAAGAATCTCCCGGAACTTTTCTGCTGCCCGGGCTGGCTAAGGACCCAATCCTTGATCTCAGCCTCCTGAGTAGCAAGAATTACAGGCGTGAGCCACTGCGCCCAGCTTCACGGGTCCTTGTAAATACACGGTTCTGACTACATGTATATACCTACAGAACGTTCTCCAGTGTGCTGGGATGGCCACCCTCCTTTAAAGCAGCTAAACTGACATTAACTTATTCTGAGTGGACACTAACTTGTAATAGAAAACAAGGAGGCTAAAAAAAAGATATGACTATTTCTCCACGGTAGGCAGCATCAGAAAAATCAGAAATCTATAATCAACTTAGAATGCTTAAGTTACACCACAGTAAAAATTCAAATCAACTTAATTTTCATCATTACATTTTTCTGAAACCATGGAAAAATGTCTGGTCCACTTTTCCACCTAAGACCTTACAGAATGATAAACTGAACACTGCAATGTCAACACCATCACTGAAGCAAGAAGCTTTTACTACAAATCTTGAGTGATCTCTAATCAAAACAATCAAAATGCCTGATGGTTACTGTTTTTTTGTTGTTGTTCCTACTCCCTATTATTGTTATTTCTAAGAACCAGAGTACTTTTCTGATGTTCAAGGTTTCAACTCTTTTTTCATTATTTATTTATATTTATATTTAGTTTTGGTGATTCGTGGGGCTAGAACTGGCCTGGGCACTGTATTTGAGCTCTTCAGCTCAAGGCTACTACCGCCCTACCCTTGAGCCAAGCCCCACTTCCTGTTTTCTAGAGGTTAATTGGAGATTAAGAGTCTCAGGTCATTTTGTGCCTGGCTGGCTTTGAACCTTGATCCTCAGATCAAAGCCTCCGGAGTAGCTAACCACTAACCACGCGTGGCGTGGCTTCAAGGCATCAACTCTTTAAAGATATCAACAAGGGATGGGAAGGTGGCTTAGGGCTAGAGTGCTTGCTTAGCATGCAGGAAGCACTGAGTTTGATTCCTCAGTACCACATAAACAGAAAAAGCCAGAAGTAGCGCTGCAGCTCAAGTGGTAGAGTGCTAGCCTTGAGCAAAATTAGCTCAGGGACAGTGCCCAGGTCCTGAGTTCAAGCCCCAGGACTGACACAGAGAGAGAAATGGTAGAGGTAGGGGGAAAGGGAAGGAGGTATCAACAAGGTTGGGGTGGAACTCAGTGGTAAAGTGTTTGGGTTCATACGACCTGAGCTCATTCCCAGCACAAAGACATGGGCAGATAACTGGAAGGTCAGACCCAGCTTTTCAGTATTAAGAATGTAATCCAAAGAAGGCCGCATTCAGTTTCAATAAAAGTGATCACCTAGAGCCAGGTCCTGGTGGCCCTGTAATCTAAGCTACTCAGGAAGTTGAGATGTGATGACAGGTTCAAAGCCAGCTCGGGCATGTAAGCAACAAAAAGCCTGAAGTGGAAATTAGCTCAAATGGTAGAGTACCAGTCTTCAGCAAAAACAATGGACAGCATTAAGACCCTGAATTCAAGCCCAAGTACCGACACACCTCCACACACAAAAGTAACCATCCGTAACCATACATCCACATACTCTGCAACCCCCAAAGAACCAGGACATGCCAGGGACTCAACAGACATTAAACACTATTTAAATACCTTTGGGCCGGGTGCTAGTGGCTTATACCTGTAATCCTAGCTTCTTAGGAGGTTAAGATCTGAGGATCAGAGTTTGAAGCCAGCCTGGGCAGGAAAATTCATGTGATTCTGATCTCCAATTAAACACCTCCAAACAGGAAGTGAAGCTGTGGCTCTAAGTGATAAAGGGCTAGCCTTGAGCAAAAAGGCTCCAGTACACCACCCAGATCCTGAGTTCAAGCCCCACTACCAACAAAATACCTTTGTGAGGGAGAATATACCACAGTTCCAAAGCTGACTGATAGAAAAATTAGCAACCCTGCCCGGAAGGATACAAAGTGTCACATAAAAGTTAATACCAAAAATGATCTTATCCAAAAGACACAAAAAAAATTCTTAACATTTTTGTATTTGTATCTAGTTTGAAAACTTGGTAAGAAACTTTTGAAAGGAGAGAAACTATAGAGAAGAAACAGGGTGAGACAACAGTACCTTCTAAAACCTCAGTGTGTCCAGAGCAATCGAATAACCCTGCTGAGTACACATGGATGCTCATGCTTTTCCATGCGGTGTTCAGAAAAGGTAACTGCAAATTAAATAACACTTTCTTGGGAAATAATTTACTTTCCAGTTCTTTTGCTAGCAACTGGCTTAAACACTTTATGTAAATGAATAATGGGAAAATGAATGTTTTATAAAAGGAATAATCTTCCTCAGGGTACTTAAAAGAGCCTAAATTAGCTCCATCCTGTGACCACACCATTTCCTCTCATGTATGAAAGGCAGTCTTAAGATACTCCACATAAGCTTTTCTTTATTAAGCCTGCTCTAACTATACCACAACAGCTGCTTGATAAATAAAGGTTTAAGCCTTTTAATAGCCTCTATCTGGAGAAACCACACATCTGAACAAATATATTAGGAAAAAGTAGGGAAATGCTGCAGATGTCCAAAATTGTGAACAAGAGAGGCCCGGTTACTTATTTCTCATTCAAGTCGCATTCAAAACGTTTAAAATACGTACCTTACAGTTCTGAACCAGGTCACAACTGACCATGATAGATGCTACTATAGCCAGGAAGTTTTAGTATTAGAAGGATAGTAATTGGAAATCATAAACTGGGGATCATGGGAAAAAAGAACGAGCATTGCTGAGTATTTTTCCCCATCCTATAAACGAGGGATGACTGTATTTAGGTTAAATGTGCCAAGGCTGTGAGCTATGTTTGAGCTCTGATAATTCAAGTAACTATGTTTACTGACCTCACTGTTATAATTATACTGTAGTACATATGGGACAATAAATAGCTCAGAATAGGGTGAACTCCAGAAACAAATGTGTCAGAAATGAGATTTATAACTATTAAAATAATCCTGACAGGAACCTGGAATGTAGCCTAGTGGTAGAGTGCTTGTATAGCATGCATGAAGCCCTGGGTTCGATTCCTCAGTACCACATACACAGAAAAAGCCAGAAGTGATACTGTGGCTCAAAGGTAGAGTGCTAGCCTTAAGAAAGCCCAGAGACGGGGCCAGGAGTTTGGCCTAGTGGTTAAAGTGCTTGCCTAGCATGCATGAAGACCCAGGTTTGATTCCTTGGTACCACATACATAGAAAAAAGCCGGAAATGGTGCTGAGGCTCACGTGGTAGAGCTCTAGCCTTGAGAAAGTCCAAGGGCAGTGCTCAGGCCGTGAGCTCAAGCCCAAGACTGGCAAATAATAATAATAATAATAATAATAATAATAATAATAATAATACAATCAAAAGTAAAGGCATTTGATAGGTTTGTAATACAAATGAGAGAGATTACATATAGTTAAGGCATTAGGGTAAGGGCTCCTCACATTAAATCGGAATGAAACCCTCTTAATACGGGCACTGATCATAACCATTTCTAACATGCTAAAGAGAAGCTGAAAATTGAATAACATACAACCTAAAACCCTATGTCTTACAATGACCCAGCCTAATGAAAACTTTCAGCTGTTACTCAGGGGATGAAATATAGTCCATAGCTCTCAGGTTCCCAGTACGAATGTTCACTCAGTCTCCACACTTCAATCCACTTCAACACACCAGGAACCACCACGATGGAAAAAAGGAGAGGGACTAAGCACCCCTACACGCCTCTTTAAAGCCTGCCTACTTATTATGCCGGCTTCCCGTAATCATCTCAAGCATTGAGTCACACAAGAGAGCATCCTAACATACACTTAAGGTCTGCCACTTGAAGAGATTTAGTATGGCTCTGGCCTTTCAGAGTATTCTGGCAACAGTATGTAATAGTTTTGTGACACTGCTAATGCAAAAGTAAGAAGTGTGTGAGTTGCAAGGCGGCTCTGTAGGAAGGAGAGGGGCATCCCAGCTCACCCTCCTGATCATGCACTTGCCAGACACTGTGGATTCTACTCGCTTGTGGATGATTCACTATACCCAGGGGTTTATCCCAAGTGGCGGCCCAAAGTGTGCGGCTGGCATTAACATAATCATTCTGCGCCGGAAGACCGTGTTCACGACGAGGGCTTTGCATATAATGAGCTGACTGGCACCACCAGCACTCAGATCCCCCACAATGTCAAGCTTACGGAAGGAAGAGAGCCGTTCCCATACCTGCCCTTCAGGTTCTCAAGTTCCCTGTGATGCAACATGCTCCGCATGTGTTCGTCCATCTCCTTCAAAATTAAAGAAAGCAGATTAGGCTAAGCGGGACAATCTCTCCCTGTTCCTATTCAAGCACTATCTGGGGATCGAGAGGTTGGTGTCAGGGTTTTGTGAACACGTATAACTACCGAACAAATATTCAAAAACAAGGGCTGTGGTAACACTTCTAAATATAATATTGATATCGCTTCCTTATTTAAAAAGTCTCCACTGTGTGGGGCGCTGGTGGCCTGTGCTTGTAATCCTAACTACTCAGCAGGATGAGACCTGAGGACTGCAGTCTGAAGCCAGCTCAAACAGGAAAGTCTGTGAAACTTAATTCCAATTAGCTGGCAAAAAAAAGCCAGAAGTAGAGCTGTGGCTCAAGTGGTGGAGCCTTGAGCTTTGAAAAAGCTAAGTGACGATACCCAGATGGTGTTTCTGACCTATTCCATTTTGCAACAAAAGGAATTCCTTACACTTTTTAAGTGGCTCTCCACTTAAAAGTATTGCTTTGGAGGGCCAGGAGTTTGGCCTAGTGGTTAAAGTGCTTGCCTAGCATGCACAAAGACCCGGGTTCGATTCCTTGGTACCACATATATAGAAAAAGCTGGAAGTGGTGCTGAGGCTCAAGTGGTAGAGCTCTAGCCTTGAGAAAGTCCAAGGACAGTGCTCAGGCCCTGAGCTCAAGCCCAGGACTGGCAAAAAAAAGAAAAAAAAAGTATTGCTTTGGAAAGCAAGGGTTAAAGCTGGGTGCTGGGTGGCTCACCTGCAATCCTAGCTACTCAGGAGGCAGAAATCTGAGTATCGCTGTCTAAAGCCAGCCCGTGCACAAAAGTCTGTGAGAGGCCCGGGAGCATGGCCTAGTGGTTGAGTGCTTGCCTAACATTCGTGAAGCCCTGAATTCTAGTCCCCTGTACCACATACACAGAAAAAGTGGTGCTGTGGCTCAAGTGATAAGGCTCTGGCCTTGAGAAACTCAAGGACAGTGCTCAGGCCCTGAATTCAGCACCCCAGACTTGGGGGGGCAGAGGGGAAGGGGGAAAAGGTTAAAAAAAAAACACAACTCACAAATCACTTAACTTTTCAACAATTTGGCTTTTAGTCATACTTTTTTCCCTGTTTAAGAGTTTCTCGGGGCCGGGAGTTTGGCCTAGTGGTTAAAGTGCTCGCCTAGCATGCATGAAGACCCGGGTTCGATTCCTTGGTACCACATACATAGAAAAAAAGCCAGAAGTGGTGCTGAGGCTCAAGTGGTAGAGCTCTAGCCTTGAGAAAGTCCAAGGACAGTGCTCAGGCCCTGAGCTCAAGCCCAGGACTGGCAAAAAAAAAAAAGAGTTTCTCAAGAATAAGCTACAACTTCTAAGTTTGGCTAAGTCCATCAGTTTCCAATAAGCATTTGTTGAATGAATTTGGATGGCTATATCAAAACAAGTTACATGTTCACAGTGTTTTACTAACACTTTATGGGTTGAAGATGAAGTTCAAAGTCCTTGGATTGAAGCTTAGGAACTCAGCAATTCAATCACTACTTTATTTTCACTGCCTAGTCCCTACTTCCCAAACTGATTTATTTGAAGCTAGTAGAAAGACCATTTTCGAGATTCTGTAACCCAGGGAGAAGAAAATAAAATGCGCGGAAAAGCTATCACTTAAATATATGCTCACAGGGGCCGGGAGTGTAGCCTAGTGGTAGAGTGCTTGCCTAGCATGCACAAAGACCCAGGGTTCAATTTCTTGGTACCACATAAATAGAAAAAGCCAGAAGTGGCACTGTGGCTCAAGTGGTGTAGCACTAGCCTTGAGGAAAAAATGTCCAAGGTGTGAGCCGTGGCTCATGCCTATAAACCTAGCTACTCAGGAGGCTGAGATCTGAGCATCACGGCTCAAAGCCAGCCCGGGCACAAAAGGACCTGAGACTCTTATCTCCAAATAAACTCTAGAACATGGGAAGTGGGGTTGGCCCAAGGGTAGGGCAGTAGCCTTGAACTGAAGAGCTCAGGGACAGCACCCAGGCTGAGTTCAAACCCCACAACCCACCAAAAAAAAAAAACACAAAAAACAAAATGCTCACAAGCTGGGAACTAACTGGTAGCTCACATGGTGGCTCAAATCCTAGCTACTTAAGAGGCTGAGATCTTAGAATTATGGTCAAAGGCAGCTTAGGCAGGAAAGTCTGTGAGACTCTTATCACCACTAAAGTACCAAAAAAGCCATGGATCTATATATGGTAGAGCACTGGCCTTGAGCAAAAGGTGCTCAGAGACAGCATCTAAGCCCTGAATTCAAGCCCAGGAGCGCGCACACGCTGTGCACGCACATGTACCTACACACACATACATGCTGGGGCCGGGAGCGTGGCCTAGTGGTAAAGTGCTTCCCTAGCATGCACGAAGCCCTGGGTTCGATTCCTTAGTACCATATATACAGAAAAAGATGGAAGTGGTACTGTGGTTCAAGTGGTAGAGCACTAGCCTTGACAAAGCTCAAGAACAGTGCTCAGGCCCTGAGTTCAAAGCCCCAGGACTATTTCCCTCCCCCGCCCACCCCAAAAGTTACTCAAGACTAGATGTAACTGTCTTTTGACTTTCAAAAACACTTCATTGGGGCTGGGAGTTTGGCCTAGTGGTTAAAGTGCTTGCCTAGCATGCATGAAGACCCGGGTTCAATTCCTCGGTACAACATACATAGAAAAAAAAGCTGGAAGTGGTGCCGAGGCTCAAGTGGTAGAGCTCTAGCCTTGAGAAAATCCAAGGACAGTGCTCAGGCCCTGAGCTCAAGCCCAGGACTGGCAAAAATAAATAAAATAAAATAAAATAAAAAAAAAAAACCACTTCTTTAAGTCTTTCCTAAAGTAGTATCTAAACTCTGCTCCAGCTCCAACAAATCAGTGTTAGTGACAATTGTTTTCCAAATAATTAGACAAGTTCCCCATTGTCTTAAAAGAGAACTTCAAGTCCAGAAAGAAAAAAAAAAAAACAATCTTTTAATTAGCTGAATCTTTTCTTTTTTCTTTTTTAGATGCCAGTATTGAGGTTTGACCTCACAGGCTTGCTTAGCTTAGTCTTTTTCACTCAAGGCTGGCGTTCTACCATTTGAGCCACAGTTTTTCACTCCTGGCTTTTTGATGCCTAATTAGAGATAAGAGTCTTTCAGATTTCTCTGCCTAGGATGGTTTTAAACTCAGATCCTTATAGGTGTGAGGCACTGTGGCCAACAGATAGGTCTTTTTACCAACATCTACAACTGTCTACTGCAGTCCACCTCCGTAGGAGAATTCTTATAATTCATAGAGCTCTTTTGCTTTGAACAATACCTCCACCTTGTGGACGGATATGTAGCATGCTCTAAGATCACTTCTGTTGTAGTGTACTCTTGGAATTTTATAATGTCTCTGAAAAAAACTATTACTCATAAAGGCTCAGACACTTCCCACTTCCATTATTATTACCTTTTTGGAGCTGTACACAATGTGGCACAATATGCATTTTCGTTCTCGTACCATAGTGAGCAGATCTGAAGCACTCAACGTCATACCTGCAACGAGGACGTGACATTTAGTAACCCTTCCCTCACAGAAACCTTCTAACATACATCCTAACCTGGGCAAAAATGTAATTATCATCTTCCTTAGGGCCACTCACCTCTGACCCCAGGTTTGGGACATCTCAAGAAACAGAAATCCCAACTCTCCAGGTCCTAAGCTGGTTGACAATCATCCCTTTCTCATCCCGTCGGCCTCCCTGCCAGCAAACATCGCCAGTCCTACTCCAACCACCTCTCCCTGCCTACCACACTGACCACCTCTCCCATAGCCTCTTCCATGACCCGACTCCCTGTCCTGTTGTTCTCTTATATTCTAGAAATTCCAGCCAAAGTCTCAAAACGGGAAGCTTTTCAAATTCAGCCAGATCACTTTATTCCTTGGCTGAAAATCTCTCAACAGCTTCCTATCCTGCTCAGAAAACTCAAATCCCCGCCATCACTACCAGTCTGTTATCACTTCCTGTACAACTCTTCGTCTTCCCTTGGTCCTGCCTTACTGGGGAGGCCTTCTCTGAACCCCTATAAAATTCTTCTTCTTTTTTTTTTTTAGTCCGTTATGGGACTTGAACTCTGGGCCTGAGTGTTATAGCTGAGCTCTTCAGCTCAAGGCGACTATTGCCCTACCCCTTGAGCCACAGAGCCATTTCCACTTTGTTTTCTGGTGGTTAATTGGAGATAGAGTCTCACAGACTTTAGTGCCCAGGCTTGGCTTTGAACCACAATCCTCAGATCTCAAGCCTCCTGAGATTACAGGTGTAAGTCACCACACACGGCTTTTTTTGCCAGTCCTGGGCCTTGACCGCAGGGCCTGAGCACTGTCCTTGGGCTTTCTCAAGGCTAGAGCTCTACTACTTGAGCCACAGCAACACTTCCAGCTTTTTTCTATATATGTGGTACCAAGGAATCAAACCTGGGTCTTCATGTATGCTACGCAAGCACTCTACCACTAGGCAAAACTCCCAGGGCCCCTCATTCTTTACACTGTCTCCCCTCCCTCACTCTTCTGACTCCCTCTTAATCTGCTAATGAGTCGGTTGTGTTTCTACAGATCGTCAAAAACATATTGTCATTTTGCCACCACCTGCCCAAGACTTGTCTGATTCCCCTCCTGTGGTAGCCGTGATCAATACAGCAAAAGTGATACTGTACAATTTCTGAGGCTGAGCTTTCAAACATCGGCAGCTCCTAGCTTTGCCACTTGTTAACACTCCTTCTGGGAACCCCAAACCAAAGGAGAAGACCAACTGAGCATCCAAACAGCAGCGAGTGCCATGCCTGCCATGAGAGTCACAAGCCTTCTCAAGGCTTCTATATTGATAATTACATCCTCCTGAGTAACTGGCTCTGGATCATTAGGGAATGATCTCATTTTCTCTGGCAATACTTTGTGTTGGGGGCTGGGGAAGAAGAAAGGGGTTACTGGAGCTTGAATTCAGGTCTTTGTCTTGAGTACTATCCCTGAGCTTTGTCATTCT
Source organism: Megascapheus bottae (assembly GCF_031878675.1). Lineage (NCBI taxonomy): Eukaryota > Metazoa > Chordata > Mammalia > Rodentia > Geomyidae > Megascapheus > Megascapheus bottae. The sequence goes on along the minus strand of NC_143533.1, from coordinate 21,971,348 downwards.
ACCACTTGAGTTATAGCTCTACTTCTGGCTTTTGTTGTTGTTGCTTAATTAGAGATAAGATTCTCATGAACTGCTTTGTTTTTGTTTTGTGTCAGGTAAGTTTTGAGGCCCTGAGCTCTTCACCTCAAGGCTATGGCTCTGAGCCACAGTGCCACTTCTGGTTTTCTAGTGTTTAATTGGTGATAAGAGTTTCACAGACTTTCCAGGCCCCGCTGGTTTTGAACCTCAGATCTCAGCCTGCTGAACAGTTAGGATTAAAGGTGTGAGCCACCAGTTCCTAGCCTCATCCCTTATCAAACTTCTTGACAAACTGGCTTTGAGTCATGACCCTCAGATCTCAGCCTCCCGAGTAGCTAGGATTACAGGCATGAGCTAATGTAGACCTCTTCAGCTCGCTTATGCTTACAGCTTGTACAGCCATCAGCACTATTCACCTCATGCTAATTTTGTCCTGTGAAACTCAAAACTCTGTATCCATGAAATCGTAACTTCCCATCTGTCCCCTTCTCTAGCCCCTGGCAACCAAGTTCTACTTTCCATCTCTACAATTCTATCTTCCAGGGCTGAGAGTCTGGCCGAGTGGTACCACATACATAGAAAAAGCCGGAAGTGGGGCTGCTGCTCAAGGGGTAGAGCACTAACCTTGAGAAAGCCCAAGGACAGTGCCCAGGCCCTGAGTTCAAGCCCTAGGACTGGCAAAAAAAAAAAAAATCAGTCTTTAGTGCCTGGGCTGGTTTTGAACAGTGAACCTCAGATCTCAGCTTCCTGAAAAGCTAGGATTACAGGTGTGAGCTTTTTTTTTTTTCAAAGCAGTAAGAGGATTTGAATTCAGGGCCTTGAGCTTGCTAAACTGTTCTCTCTCACATTTCCTTCCTTGCTTTTTTTTTTTTTTTCTGGTGGGTCATGGGGCTTGAATTCTGCCTGGGCAATGTCCCTGAGCTCTTTAGCTCAAGGCTACCGCCCTATCCTTGAGCCAAGCCCCACTTCCCATTTTCTAGAGGTTAACTGGAGATAAGAATCTCAGGTCTTTTTGTGCCTGGGCTGGCTTTGAACCTCGATCCTCAGATCTCAGCCTCTTGAGTTGCCAGGATTACAGGCATGAAGCCACCATGCCCTGTTCCTTCCTTGCTTTTTAAAATTTATTTATTTGTTTTGCCAGGCCTGGGGAATGAACTCAGGGCTTAAGCACTGTCCTTGAGCTTTCTCTAGGCTAGAGCTCTACCACTTGAACCACTGCACCACTTCTGGCTTTTTCTATATATGTGTCACCAAGGAATTAAACCCGGGCCTTCATACATGCTGGGCAAGTACTCTACCACTAGGCCAAACTCTCGGCTACTCTTTTTTGCTAGGTTATTTTGGCCAGAAGAGCCTAACTGAATTGATCTGCCCAGGTTGGCCTGGAACCTCAATTCTCCAAATCTGAGCCTCCCTCAGGTTTCTCATAGCTAGAATTAACAGGTACTATTGCTTGGTTTGAAGTCTCGTTTAGACATTTTAAAAGTGTTTTAACTGGGGACATGGGTAAAGTGGTATACAGCACTGAGTTCAAACCTCAATACCACCAAATAAAGAGAGATCATGCAAAAGAAAACCCAAACCATAATAAACTATAAGCCTTCAATTAGCAATTCATTCAGCACACTAGCTATGTAATTAAGGATTCTCTAAGCTATTTGTCTAGGTACCTTTATACAAATGAATCTTAAAGTTTTCATTGTTAATCTAATTGCAAAACACAATATTTATACCTCTCACAGGTCCCAGAATCACGTCTACTAGTATCTACCACTATTTTTTGCTTTCTTCTTCTTCCTCTTTTTTTTGGTCAGTCATGGGTCTTGAACTCTGGGACTGGTCACTATCCCTAGGCAATTCAGCTCAAGGCTACTGCTCTAGTACTTGAGCCACAGCACCACTTCTTGTTTTCTGTTGGTTAATTGGAGGTAACAGTCTCAAGGACTTTTGTGCCTGGGCATGATCCTCAGATTTCATCCTCCAGAGTAGCTAGGATTACAGGCATGAGCCTCTGGCACCTGGCTTATTTCTTGCTTTTCTAACATAGCTTTTAGAATAGATACACACACACACACACACACACACACACACACACACACACACACACACACACACACATACAAGCTCTAATCTAGATGTATGCTAATTAGCACTTTTTCCTTTTTTTTTTGGTCAGTTGTAAGGTTTAAACTCTGTGCCTGGTTGGTGTCCCTGAGCTTTTTTTGCTCAAGGTTAGTGCTCTACTACTTTGTTACCTGGGGTTTTGAGTGATTCATTGGAGGTAAGAGTCTCATGGGGGTCAGGAGTTTGGCCTACCTCTAGACTGCTTGCCTAGCACGCACGAAGACCCCGGGTTCGATTCCTCGGTACCACATACATAGAAAAAAATGCCAGAAGTGGTGCTGTGGCTCAAGTGGTAGAGCTCTAGTCTTGAGAAAACCCAAGAACAAGCCCAGGACTGGTCCCCTCCCCCCCCAAAAAATACGTCTCATGGGATTTTTTGGCTTGTGCTAGCTTTGAACTAAGACCCTCAAACCAAAGCCTCCTGTGGAGTGAGGATTATAGGCATGAGCCACCTGATGTCCAGATGTTAAATACCTTTAACCAGTTTAATAGATTCTAAACTAGGGCCGGGAGTTTGGCATAGTGGTAGCGTGCTTGCCTAGCATGCACGAATATCCAGGTTTGATTCCTCGGTACCACATACATAGAAAAAAGCCAGAAGTGGTGCTGAGGCTCAAGTGGTAGAGCTCTAGCCTTGAGAAAGTCCAAGGACAGTGCTCAGGCCCTGAGCTCAAGCCCAGGACTGGCAAAAAAAAAAAAAAAAAAAAAGATTCTAAACTAGCCTGATCAGATTCCTTCACACTATCTCCAGGACAGTTTGAAATTCTCTTCAAAACTACCTAAGGCCAGGGGTGGGGGTGGGGGGAATGGCTCAAAGCAGTAAGTCATGAGTACAAACTCCAGTACCATAAACACAAAAGGAAAGGAAAAGGGGGGGAGGGGCACAGGCATTGGTGGCTCACTCCTGTAATCCTATCTATTCAGGAGGCTGAAATAGGTTCAAAGCCAGCCTAGGCAGGAAAGTTCATATAACCACACAAAAAAAAAAAAAACAGTAGAAGGAAAAGGAAAAGATGGAAGTAGAGCTTGGATTAAACAGCAAAAGTGCTAGCCTAAAACTAAAAAGCCAATCACCAACGATAATGTGCCTGGCATCACACAGAGCAATCCTACCTACTCAGGAAGTAGCAGCAGGATCACAAGTTCCAAGCCAGCTCAGACAAAGGCAGAGGAAAACCTATTTCTAAATCAAAATACAAACAAAAGGGCTGGGAATGTGGTTCACATAGTAGAGTACTTTAAGCTGAAGGCCTGGCTTTAATTTCTAGTAGAAAGAGTAAGAAAAAAAAGTTCCTACAGCCTGAGTAATGGCATGCACATGAAATCTCAGTCCTGGAAATTGAAGCAAAAGGATCTTGAATTCAAGGCCAGTATAAACTACCTTGAGTTCTAAGCCCGACTGAGTTGCCTATTTGTGTGTTTCTCCTTCCATTCTGATTTCACTCGAGAAACTATTTTAACCATTTCTTTTCTCACTACAAGTGCTTAGAACACCTAATATCCACTTAGTTATAACAGAAAAAAAAAAAAAGGTTAGCTTCGGCAGACTATCAGATTAATTTTATAAATTACCCTTGCAAGACAGCAGAATCTCAAAGACCTCAACTGAAATATGCTGGGGGAAAAAAAAAGACCACTTCTCTTTACAAGATCTCGTTAAATTTCTGTGACACACCTAAGCCTACTGGCACATGTCTAGTAGGTGACAAGTCCGAGTTTCATTCTGGGACAAACTTGACTCCAGAGCTTACAACAACTTTTAAGATCTCCCATGGAACTGAGTACCATGCCTAGACCCTTAGCTAGCAACCTGAAAAATTAATCTGTGGCTCCAATGAACTCTCGCTGTAAAACCGTAACTGTGGATAAAGCAACTCATTTGCTAGGGAAGAAGAAGAAAAAAAAAACTTGTTTCCATTTCCTGGAGTTGATGTGGATAAGCAGTAGGGTGTATGATCAGATGCACGTAAGGTATCTTTGTGTTCCTCCCGGGGGGGGGGGGACCCAAAAACTTCTTTTTAACTATCAAGGAGGCCTATCCCAAGTTTGGCGGGTGAATCTCCAACTTCACAATCGCACAGCTCAATTGCACTCTCCAAGAGAAATCTGTCACCAGGCTGAAGAGCATTTCTTCCCCCTCCGTCATCCAGAGGGTGCTGCTCCCCCTGAAATGCACACCGGAAGCGCTGCACAGAGAGTGGCTATTAATCCGCACTCAACGAGCAGCGAGGATGAAAAGGAGAAAAAAGAAAGAGCCAACGGAGGGCTGTCGGCCTCAGGAAACCCGCCCTGCCCGAGGCTCCCCGGGTGCGGCCGCCCCCTCCCCCCCAGCCGGGAGGAGGCCCCGGGCTCCCTCCGCGACCTCCCCGCAAAGGTCGAGGCTTCCGAGCCACGTTCCCTCCCCGGGGTGGGGAGCGGAGTCGGAACGCCCCCGAGAAGAATCCGCACCCCGAAGCCCCAGGTCCCCCCCCCCGCGCGTGGGAGGCGGCCGTGGGGTCCCCCGCGTCCCAGCCTGCCGGGACGGGGAGCCTCCACCCCCCCGCCCCCGCCCGCCGCACCCCTTCACCTCAGGGCAGACCACCCGGACCCGCGCCTTCCCACAGGCCGGTCCCTCCCTACTCACATTCACCAGCCGATCCTTCTTACTCCATCGGGCCGCCCAGAGTCCCGGCGAGGAGGCTCCCAAGCCGACACCCCTCTCTCTTTCAGGGTCCCGCGGCCCGCCCGGGACCCGCTCCCCCACTTCCCCGCTTCCCCACTTCCCTCTTTGCCCCCCCCCCTCTCCCCGCCGGGCACTGAGGCCGCCGCCACCAGTGCGCAGGCGCACACTGCCGCCGCCGCCGCCGCCGTCGCAATTCCCCGCCTCCAACCCCGCCCTCTTCAAATACTCTTAACTTTATTTGAACTCCGAAGAATGGACAATGGACACAGGGGATGGGGCTTTATTCATAAAGGAATGGAGGACGTGGAAGGCCCCACCTTGGATCTAACCTTTAAATTTTCCTGGTTCTTTCTGGTCCCTTCCCCCCCCTCATTTTCTTTATTTTCTACTCTTTTTTTTTAAACCAAATCTGTCATTATTTGCAGTCACTTTTAGGTTGACATTCCCAAACCTCCCCTGTGAAACTTCCTGGAGTTTACAGTTTAAGCACATCAGACAGACCTAGCTAGGAATCTTTTTGGGGCTTCGGATAAATCACAAGTTTTCTTGAAACCTCGGCTTGGTAAGTTAAAAATTAGGATAACAGCTTCCTAGCTCACAGGATGTTGCTGGGATTAATGAGAATGAGGTCTAATGTCTATCAAAGACCAGACATTTCACAAATACTAGTGACTATATTCTTACCCCAAGATATGTCTTTATTATTAAGCCTATTCCATTCCCTGGGAACCCTATTTTACTGACTAAGACTAGTCAGGTAAAGTTACATTAAGATGGCTACTAATATGAAATGAACATACCATCGAGACTAAGATGTTTCACTAGAGCTTCAATGCCTCAAATCAAAGCAAGCAGCCACACTCATCTATGTGTAAATTCCGATTGCCTTCTGAAGGTTTAGAAAACTCTTCCAATTCTGTATTTGTGACATCACAAGTCCTTGGACCACTCAAGGTCTATGGTATGCTTCTTAGTCCACTCTGGTGTAAAGGCATGCACCAGAAGTGCATGGGACTATGAGCTCAGGGCCAGAGTCCAAGGTAAGGCCTATAGAAAGTCAAGGTCGGATGTTGGTGATTACCAAGATCAGTGTTCTTCCATCTTTAGGACATTTTTTGGAGAAGGTAGTTCTTTATTGTCTCCTGTGCTTTCTAAGATGTTTAGCAGCATCTCTGGACACTCATTGCCAGTAATACTCCACGTGCTCTTCTTATCATCACAGTAATCAAAAATGTCTCCAGACTCTGCCAACTATTCTCTGAAGACTAAGTAGTCCCCGGTTGAGAACCATGATATATCCATGACTGTGCCAACACCAAATGAACTCACCTCTACCATCAAGCACAGATTACTGCTTGGGAAAACTACACAGAAGAAAAATTGGTGAGTATGTTCCTACCAGTCTTAAATATTTAAGTCCTAAACTCTGCAGACTAATACTACTGTTTTTTTCTGGTTAGTTTGTTCTATTGCTTTCCATGCCAGTATTCCAAACCTTCTTAGCTTCCTTAAAACTGCCAGTACCACCTCTGCCTCTTTATACTTTTAAGATACTTAGAGATTGTGCTAACACTTGAGCTATGTTCCCAAGCCCTTTCCCTTCCCCTCATTTTTTTTCTTTTGTCAGTCCTAGGGTTGGAACTCAGGGCTTGGGCACTGACCCTAAGCTTATTTGTTCAAGAATAGTTCTCTACCACTTTAAGCTACAGCTCTCTCTCTCTCTCTCTCTCTCTCTCTCTCTCTCTCTCTCTCTCTCTCTCTCTCTCTCTCTGTGTGTGTGTGTGTGTGTGTGTGTGTGTGTGTGTGTGTAATTGGAAATAAGCATCTCAGTGACTTTCCTGCCTGGGCTGGTTTTGAACTGTGATTCTCCTGACTAGCTAGGATTATACCAGCAACCTAACTCTACCTTTTTTTTTTTTTGCCAGTCCTGGGCTTGGGCTCAGGGCTGGCTTGAGCACTGTCCTTGGACTTTCTCAAGGCTAGAGCTCTACCACTTGAGCCTCAGCACCATTCTGGCTTTTTGCTATGTATGTGGGGTACCGAGGAATCGAACTTGGGTCTTCGTGCATGCTAGGCAAGCACTCTACCACTAGGCCAAACTCCTGGCCTCCTCTACCTTTTTTGAAGTAGGTTCTTATTGACTTTTTCTGGCTGACTTTAAGCTCCAAGTCCTCCTGTTTCCACCTCCTGAGTGTGTACCACCCCAGGGTTCTCATTACCACTATCTTAGCAGATGATCTGTCTCCTATTTCAAAGAGAATTTTAACTTCCTGTTATTAATCCTACAAGCTTAAAAATAATTCCTGGCGGGGCCGGAATTATTCTTACTCTTTTCTTGTCTGTTGTAGGGTTTGGGCTCTGGGCCTGGGTGCTGTCCCTGAGCTCTTCAGCTCAAGGCTACTGCCCTACCCATTGAGCCACAGCGACACTTCCCAATTTCTAGTAGTTAATTAGAGATAGGAGTCTCTTGGTCTTTAGTGCCCAGGCTGGCCTTGAACTGTGATCCTCAGATCTAAGCCTCCTGAGTAGCTAGGATTACAGGTGTGAGCTACCTCACCCAGCTATATTCTTACCCTTTCAGGACCTTTATCTACTGATTATCTGTATTTGTGGGTTTGCTTGTTTATATTCTGAGGCTTAAACTCAGTGCTTTGAACTTGCTAAACAGGCACCTAAGCTTTTTGCACTTTAGGTTTTTAGGAATACAGATTTTTGTATTCTGTATTGTTTTTGCCAGTCCTGGGCCTTAAACTGAGGGCTGGAGCACTGTCCTTGGGCTTTTTCCTCAAGGCTAGCAGCACTCTACCACTTGAGCCACAGCATCACTTCTGGCTTCTTCTATGTATGTCGTACTGAGGAATTGAACCCGGGTCTTCGTGCATGCTAGGCAAGCACTCTACCACTAGGCCAAACTCCCGGCCTCACTGCTAGCTTTTTAAAACTCATTTCCCCTTCCATTCAAGAATAGGCGTTCTAAACCTCTCCCAATGATGAACTACAAGAAATTTCCAGAAGTCACCACACTGTTGTTGTTTGGGGCATTAGATTTGATCCCAAGACCTGAAAAACTATTTCCCTCCATCTCAGGTTCTTGGGAGGTGGGGTTGGGGGGTGGGACCTCCTATTTACCTATCATTACTCCAAAGTCACTTTTTCCTCCCAATAACTCTTCAAACATCTCACACACGTAAGCATTCTGTTCATTCTGAGCCAAGGGTGCCTTGGATTTGCTATTTGCCAGGCTCCATCCCCAATCCACTATCATCTGTGTTCGCATCTATGGACTTAGCATACACAAAACCTCTTGTTGTCAGGGAAATCATCCTGACTGGCTTTTCTCGGCCGTGCACGCCTACTTTGAAGCACCGAGCAGGCACCGAGCAGGCTGCGGGATTAGGATCTCTCCGGTTAACGGGTGAGTTCCCAGGCTCGCCGCTTGCGTGGCAGGGAGATTTAAACCCCTCGCGCGGTGATTGGCTGGAGCTGTCAGAGGTGGGTGGGGCGACCGCGGCGCCCAAGAAGTGCGCGTGCGCGTGCTGCCTCCGCGCGCAGGCGCGACGAGGGTTCAGCGCCTGAGTCTGGTCAGTGTCCGAGCTTGCGGCGGCTGAGGAGAGGAGTGGCCGGAACCGCTCGGTGAGCTTCCACAAGTGGGGTCCGAGGGAGCTGGTTGGGCGGGTGTGTGTGTGGGGAGGGAGGTGTGGTTGTAGGGGGGGGGATTTGGGGGTATTATCGTGAGAATGTACCGTGTCGGTTGTACCGTACCGGGGTCTGGCTTAAGGGGAGGAGGGGGGCGCTCAGGCCCAGACTCGAAGGGTTGGGCCCGGAAGGAGGAGGACGCCGGGCGCTCTAGACTCTGGAGGGGCGGGCGAAGACTGAGGGGCGAGATGGGGGTGAGGGGGGGTCCCTGTAGAGTCAGGGGGTCCGGATGGGTGGCCCAGCGGAAGCTGGGGGGCCAGATGGGGTCCCCTGGAGGGGCCGGCGGACACGGGAGCGGACCTGGGGTGGGGTGGGGTGGGGGCCTGGGCTCTTCCTGAAAGCCAAGCGAAGATCACCTCTCAGGGCCTCACCTCCAAGCCTTGCTGTGTTGTGTGGGCTCGTTCCGTGATCCCGCCTGATGAGCTAGATGATAGCTCTGGGATCATTGGAGGAGGGGGGCTCCTGGGGTTCGTTCGTGCCATTGCACTTTGCTCGCCGTCTAGTGAAAGTCCATCCAGGCGCGCACAGAGAAAAGGGATCAGTTCCAGAGCGACTTTTCCATTCTGGGTTGGATTAGTATGTAGTGTGTGGGTATATGACTGTGAAAGCACTGTTTCATTTTATCAGGGTTTTTCCGCCCTTAGTCATTAGTCACTTGAATATTAGGAAAGTAGCTGATGATAGAAGAAACCGAAAGGGAAGGGAAATAAACCGAGGAGAAGGGCTTATCGTTTTATTATTATCACTATACTTTGCTGTTTGTCATTTAGAGAGGGGTTAGGGTTGGAGGGATGGTGACTGGGCCTGGAATTTAGATACTGGCAGCTTTCTGAAAACAATGTTATTTAAAGAATGTTGTTTTAAGAATTGAAAGGATCTCTTCTGCGCCCCCCCCCCCCTCCTTTTGCTAGTCCTGGGACTTCAACTCAGGGTCTGGGCACTGTCCCAGAGCTTCTTTTGCTCAAGGCTAGCACTCTACCACCACTTTCAGCTTATTCCGTGTATGTGGTACTAAGGAATCGAACCCGGGGCTTTATGCATGCTAGGAAAGCATTCTACCACTAAGCCACATTCCCAGCCTCTTTTTTTAATCTTAAAAGTATTTTATAGCAAGATTTTAAAAATGAACATTTGCACCACAAGCAAAAGTTGATGCCTAAGTCAGGTGAGGTGGCTCACGGCTGTACTCCTAGCTACTCAGGAGGTTAAGATCTGAGGATCACAATTCAAAGCCAGCCCAGGCACTAAAATCCCTGAGACTCTTATCTCCAATTAACCACTAGAAAATGGGAAGTAGGGCTGAGGCTCCAGGGGTACAACGGTAGGTAGCCTTGAGCTGAAGAGTTCAGGGACAGCATCCAGGCCCAGAGTTCAAGCCACATGACCTACAGGGGAAAAAAAAAAAGTAAATATTAGCAAATAAAAGAGACATTTTTTCATTTGCCATACTCCTGTGACAGTGATCGCAAAGTAAATTAACTGTAAATCTGACTTAGCTTAATATTTATCAGTATTGTTAGGTGTTCTGTTTTGTAAAGTCCAGGTCAGCCTCAAACTTGAGATCCTCTTGCCTCAGACTTCTGAGTGCTGTGATATAGGCATGTAGCACCGCACCAGCTTTTTTTTATTGTTGTTGTTCTTGGGGCTTGAACTCTGGGCCTGGTCGCTATACCTGAGCCCTTTAGCTCAAGGCTAGTGCTCTATCACTCTGAGCCACAGTGCCATTTCTCATATTTAATTTTAAGATGCATATAATATGTGGATGCACCAGAAAATTTCTTTGTCCTAATTCCAGAACAGGAATGACTTACCATGCCATGTTTTCCTAATAGTATTGCACTCTTTCCTATGACCAATAAAACTTCTATATTCATCTTGGTGTTTGCTTCTTAAACTCTGGATGAACTTAAGTAGGATTCACAAACTCATGTAACTAAAGGTTATGTCTTTTCCTATTATTCAGACTATAAGTAGGAAGAAGTCATGTAAGCAAAAACAGTCCCCTGTGCTCATGTGAGAATTGTCAGTCTTCACTTAGAAGTCACACTAGAACTACAAATTTTTCATTTGGAGTATTGTTAACTGTTTTACTCCTTTTTGTTTGTTTTCTTCTGGAAATTGAATCCAGGGCCTTGAGTTCTAAAGCACTAAGGAGGTGCTTTAATGCTGAGAGTTATACCCCACAAGCCCAGATTATTTTATTTATTTATTATTATTATTTTTTTTTTGTCAGTCCTAGTGCTTGACTGAGGGCTGAGCACTGTCCTTGGACACTTTGCTCAAGGCTAGTGCTCTGCCAGTTGAGCAGTGCCACTTCTGGCTTTTTTTGTATATATGGTACTGAGGACCCCAACCCAGGTCTTCGTGCATGCTAAGCAAGCACTCTACCACTAGGCTGTGCTCCTGGCTCTCGGACTTACTTTAAATGAGCTTAAAAATATTACTCTTTTCCAAAATGAGAATTATTATTATTATTATTATTATTATTATTATTATTTTGCTAGTCATGAAGCTTCAACTCAGGGCCTGTTCACTGTCCTTGAGCTTTCTCAAGGCTAGTGCTCTACCACCTGAGCCATAGCACCACTTCTGTCTTTTTCTATGTATCTGGTATAGAGGAATTGAACCTAGGGCTTCGTGCATGGTAGGCAAGCACTCTACCACAGCCCTGGCCCAATAAGAACCTTTTAAATTAATTGATTTGGTATACCTTATACTTTTTTGAAGGGAAGTACTGGATATTGAGCTAAAGCTCTTATGCTTGCTAGGCAGGTGCTCTTCAACTTGAGTCACATTCCAGTTGTTTTTGCTTTTTTGGTTTGGTTTTCAGATAGGGTTATACTCTTCTTTAACTTCAAGGCAAGTCCAAGACTTCAATACTCTCTGTCCCTCCTGAGTAGATAAGATTACATGTGTATGTGCCAACACATCTGGGTTGAGACAAGGTTTTTATTTTGTAGCCCAGGCTGGGCTCAAATTCTTAATCTTCTTGCCTCAGCCTCTTGAATGCTGGGATTACAAGTTTCAATCACCATGGCCAGATATTTTATACTTTTTTCTAGGACACATTATAATAATATGTAATTAGTAAGTGCATAATTATCTGTATGTAACAACTAAAAATCATCTTGTGTTCTTGCCCTGTACTTTGAAAGAAATACTGCTTTGAGCCTAATCTCATATTTAAAATAAAATGAAGATTAAAATTTGTCTAGTTGGCTAGAAAATTGTATGAGCAGAGGATATTCATTATGTGATGAATTTATTTGCCTGGTGCTATTAGATGAAAGCAAAGAATAGTGTTGGTGGGGGAGGGAAAACGTTTCTTTTTTGGCATTTTTTTGTGAAATCAGTTGCTTTTTAGTTTATTTTTTCCTAAATTAAGGTTTCCCTCTTTTCCTACTGTTGTTTCTATGTCTAAGACACCCTAGAAATGTTTTTACTGTTTGCATTATGTGTGTGTGTGTGTGTGTGTGTGTGTGTGTAGTCATTTATGATGTATGAGGTTTGCATACAACCGTGCTGAGCTTTTTAATTGTAGTATTGTATTAGAGCATCAGATGACAAAGATCGATCTTTTTTGGATAAAGTGTGAAACAGATGGACCTAGCGCCTCCGACAATTGGAGGAAGTTGATTATGGAATCAGGAAATAGCGTGTACTGAACTTTTTGACAGTGCTGGGCATGAACCCAGGGCTTCATGCACGACAGGTAATTTACCATTAACTATAACCCAGACCTCTACCTCTGTTAATATTAGCGTTGGTAGAGACTTACTTTGCACTGATTTACATTTACCAATGATTTGGTTTTAGTTTAGGTTCTGTTACTGCTAAAATAGTGATCATTTTTCTGAAATCTCTTCATTTTATTTTAGTGAGCTCTAAAGCTTAAAATGGCTTTAAATTTATTTTGACAATTGAGATTACTTTGGGTAAGGGATGGGGACCTTTTTTTGGGCCAAGAGCCGTGTGTGTGTGTGTGTGTGTGTGTGTGTGTGTGTTTTGATTACCAGTTCTGGGGCTTGAACTTAAGGCCTGAGCTCTATCATTGAGCTTCTTTTGCTCAAGGCTAGCACTCTATCACTTGAACTACATCACCACTTTCAGCCTTTTCTCTTTGTGTGATACTGAGAAATAAAACCCAGGGCTTCATGTATTCTAGGCAAGCACTCTACCCCTAAATCACATTCTCAGCTCGACCATTTAGATATTTATAACATCATTCAAAGACCATAATTATGGGCAAATGGTTGAGGGACAACTGTAGTAGAAACACACAAATCTGTCCTTTCCTATACAAAGCATTGATTTTACAGAACTCATTCGACCCACGAATTGGACATTACCCATTCCTGGCTGTTTGATACTGGCAGTTTATCTCTTATCTGCCATTTTAAGCTATCCTGCCCTCCTACACATAAAACATAGACACAAAGCTGGTCACCTATGGCTAACACCTGTAATTCCAGCTACTTAGGAGGCTGAGATTTAAGGATTGCAGTTAGAAGCCAGCCAGAGCAGAAAAGTCCCTGAGACTCTTATTGCCAATTAACCAGCAGAAAACCAGACGTGTGGTGCTAGCCTTGAGCAAAAAGCTCAGTACCCAGCCCCTGGGTTCAAGCCCCCCACTGACAAAACAAAAATATAGATACACACAGAGACTTCTGCCAGTCTAGTCCTTCTACAATAGTGACATTTAAAAAATGACCAAAGGGAGCCAGGCGGCCATGGCTCACTCCTGTAATCCTGGCTACTTCAGGAGGCTGAGATCTGAGGATTGAGGTTCAAAGCCAGCCCAGGCACTAAAGTCCATGAGATTCTTATCTCCAATTAACTACCATAATGCTAGAAGTGGCCCTGTGGCTCAAATGTTAGAACAGCCTTGAACTGAGGCGCTCAGGGATAGTGCCCAGGCAGAGTTCAAGCCCCAGGACCAACCAAAAAAAAAAAAAATTTCCAAAGGGTAATCTAAAATCAAAAGTTTTTCCCGAAGGGTAATCTAAAATCAAAAGTTTTGCTGTGCAATAGTACAGTACCTTGAGCTTAGAGCCTTATGCTCTTGCTTGGCTTTTTCATTCCAGGACAGAGCTCTACCACTTGAGCCAGTCCTCCACTTCTGGCTTTTTGGTGGTTAATTGGAGATGAATTTTACAGGCTTTCCTGCACAGGCTGGCTTCAAATATAGTAATTCTCAGATCTCAGTCTTCTGAGTAGCCAGGATAATAGACAAGAGCCATTGGTACCCTGCTCAAATGTTTTTCTTGAGATGTTTACCCAGAGCTACAGGCAGATCACTGGTGCACAATTAAGAACATGATCAGCTGCTATACCCTAATGAGGAATGAGGGACTTCATTTTCCTATTAACATAGTATCTATTCTTAGTTCTTGGCTTTGGGTTCTCTCCTGCCTTTAATGTCACTAACTCAGTCAACTCAGTCTGCCTGACAGTCCATTTCCTCACCTTATTTCTTTCTTTTCTTTTCTTTTCTTTTTTTTTTTTGCCAGTCCTGGGACTTAAACTCAAGGCCTGGGCACTGTCCTTGGACACTTTTTGCTCATGGCTAGTGCTCTGCCATTTGAGCCACAGCACCATTTCTGGCCTTTTCTGTATATGTGGTACTGAGGAATCAAACTCAGGACTTTGTGCATGCTACGCAAGCACTCTACCACTAGGTTATACTCCTGGACCCATCCTTAACCTCACTTCTAAGATGCTGGTGGCACATACCTGTAATCCTACTTAAAAGAGTATTATCTGAGGATGAGAGTTTGAAACCAGCCTCAGCAAGAAAGTCAATGAGAATTTATCTATCTGTCTGTCTGTCTGTCTATCTATCTATCTATCTGTCTATCTATTTATTTACTGTTGGTTGTACGGCTTAAATTGGGCCTGGGTGTTAATTCTGAGCTCAACTCAAGACTACTGCCTTACCCCTTGAGCACAATTTCTTTCCTCTTTTCCCATGGTTAATTGGCGATAAGAGTCTTGAGGACTTTAGTGCCCGGGCAGCTTTGAATCGCAATCTTCAGATCTCATTCTCTTGAGTAGCTAAGATTACAGGCATGAGCCACTGCACGCATCTTTCCATGAGTCTTTTATCTCCAAATAACTACCAAAAAAACCAGGAAATGGAGCTCTGGTTCAAGTGGTAGTGCATTAGCCTTGAACATAAAAGCTCAGAGTCCGCACCCAGGCTCTGAGTTGAAGCCAGGACAGGCACCAAAAAAAGTCTGTGATAGTTCCCTCTTATCTGTACTTTCATTTTCTGCACTTCCTGTTACTTGTGGCGAACTTCTGTCTGAAAATATGCAGAATATTCCAGAAATAAACTGTGTGTATGTGTGTGTGTGTGTGTGTCTCTGTGTGTGTGTGTCTGTGTGTGTGTGTGTCTGTGTCTGTGTATGTCTGTGTCTGCATCTGCGTGTCTGCGTCTGCGTGTCTGCCTGCCTGCCTGCCTGCCTGCCTGCCTGCCTGCCTGCCTGTCTGTCTCCTGGGGCTTGAACTCAGAACTGGGCACTGTCTTTAAGTTTTTTTGCTCAAGGTTAGTGCTCTACCACTTGGGCCAAACTCACTTATGGCTATTTGGTGATTAATTGAAGAGTCTTAGACTTTCCTGTCTGGGCTAGCTTTGAACTTCAGTCCTCCAATCTTAGCCTGTTGTGTAGCTAGGATTACAGGCATAAGCCACTGGTAGCTGATTTTTTTTTTTTTTCCCCCAGAGCTGAGGATTGAACTCAGGCCTTGCACTTGCCAGGCAAGGGGCAAGGGCTCTTACACTGAGCTAAATCCCCATCCCCTTTTTTGTTTTTGAGTTAGGGTCTTTTTTTTTTTTTTCCAGACTTAGGGCTTGAGCTTTCTTAAGGCTGGCACTCTACTACCTGAGCCATAGCACCATTTCCAGCATTTTCTGCGAATGCAGTACAGAAGAATACAACCCAGGTCTCCGTGCATACTAGGTAAGCACTCAGCCAAACTCCCAGCCTCTCTGAGCTTCTTTTTGCTCACGGCTAGGGCTCTATCACATGAGCCACACTGCCACTTTCAGCTTTTTTTTTCCCCTGTTAGTCGTGGGGCTTGAACTCTGGACTTGGGCACTGTCCCGGAGCTCTTCAGCTTAAGGCTAGTGCTCTGCCACTTGAGCTATAGTGCCACAGTGCCACTTCCGGTTTTCTGGAAGATTTTTAGTGCCTGGTCTGGCTTTCAACCACGATCCTTAGATCTCAGCCTCCTGAGTAGCTAGGATTATAGGTATGAACCACTGAGCATGGCTAAAATAAATGTGTGTGTGTGTGTGTGTGTGTGTATTTTTTTTTTTTTTTGACCAGTCCTGAGGACTGAACTCAGGGCCTGAGCACTGACTTTGAACTTTCCTCAAGACCAGTACTCTACCACTTGGCCACACAGCACTACTTCCAGCTTTTCTATGTATGTGGTACTGAGGAATCGAATCAGAGTCTTCGTGCATGCTAGGCAAGCACTCTACCACTGCACCAAACTCCCAGTCCCTAAATTACTTTTTTTGAAAAAGATAGAATCTTGTAAACTAGCCTCAAACTCAAGATTCTCTCACCTTTGCCTCTAAAGCAGTGGATTACAGATACACTCTACAATTTAATTTGTTTATCTTATATTTCTAGAATATCCACATTTCCATTTCTGTGCCTGAATTCTGATTCATCATGGATAATCTGTCATCAGAAGAAATTCAGCTGAGGGCTAACCAGGTTACTGATGAGGTAAATGTTTTACTTACAATTAGTAATGGACTGAGTTCTTTGTGGAAGGAGGAGAGGGCCTTAAAATTTATTTTGGCCTCCTCCAGGTCTCTTATTATCAGTTTATTTCAGTACTCTTCCTCTTTTTTCAGCTTGGGGAAACTACAGAAATGAATTCATATCATTTTTTTTCTAGGTAGTCATTACTTAACTGTTACTGTAATTCTGGAAGGGTTTGCAGACTTTAATTTTTTTAAAACTTAAATCAATTTCTGAATAACATATGAAACATACTTGGATTTTCTCCTACAGTAATTTTCATTCATTTATTTGTCTTTTTTTTTTTTTTTGTACTGGGGATCAAACCCAGGACACTGCACTTGCTAGGCAAGCGCTTTTCCACTGAGCTACATCCCAGCCCTCATTCATTCATTTATTTTGTGGTCATAGGTCTCTTCAGCTTAAGGCTAGGGCTTTGCCACTAGAGCCACAGTGCCCCTCCTACAGTACATTTTTGCCTTTTTTTTTTTTTTTTTTGCCAGTCGTGGGCCTTATGTTATGTTGAACTCAGGGCCTGAGCACTGTTCTGGGCCTTTCTCAAGGTCAGAGCTCTACCATTTGAGCCACAGCACCACTTCAGCCTTTTTTTTTTCTACATATGTGGTACCGAGGAATCAAACCTGGGTGTTTGTGTGTGCAGGCACTCTGCCACTAGTCTAATCTCTTGGCTCCCTGCAGTAAATTTTTACCAACTCCATTTTATTTAACCCTCTAAATTTTTTTCTTGAGCAGTACCTATGAAGAAGAAAATAACTAAAAATATAGTGACCAACTTTCCTTTGTTTTGTTGTAAAGAGAGAGATGGACTAGGATAAGCTGGCAATTTGTATGCTTTCAGTGCCAGTACCGAGGCTTGAACTTAAGGCCTAATTCTCTTGCTTAGTTTTTTGCTCACATGTGGCACTCTATACTACTTGAACCTAATCTCCACTTCCAACTTTTTGATTGATTAATTGCAAATAAAGAGTCTTGACAGATTGGTATGCCCAGTCTGGCTTTAAACGTCTGTCCTCAGATTCATCCTCTTGAGTAGCTAAGATTATAGACTTGAGATTCTGGTACCCAGCTGGGTTGATAATTTTGACAGAGTGGCATCATCAAAGTTGGGAGAATGGTCAGTTCTCCCCACCCCCACTACATATTTTAGAATGTTAAAACTCTTTTGTATTTTTTCCTAGTCTCTGGAAAGTACAAGGAGAATCCTGAATTTAGCCATTGAGGTAAGAAATGTTTATCAAGTTAAGCACAGACATTTATGGAAGGGATTTTGGTAGCAGTAATATTATATTAATATTCTTTGTTATTTGAAACTCACATTTGTTGAAATTGTCACACCATACAGTAACAGGCCTGTTCTGTTTCTCCCTTTGACAACACTATTGGAATATTAATGGGGAAGGTGAATTTACCATGAGTCAGTAACTGGAATATTTTGGAATGTTTAATATGTTAGAGCATGTTGGTTTAAGGCTTCTTTACTATTTGTGGCCCTAATTCTTGGAGATAAGGTTTATATTGAGAATTTATGTTTCTGTTTGATTCTTTCTTGTTACTTATGAGTTCTTATAGTATTGTCCTTTACTTTGGGTTTATTTTGTTGTGCTATCAATGTTTTCCCCCCTTCTTTTTAGTCTCAGGATGCAGGAATCAAGACCATAAATATGCTGGATGAACAAGGGGGTGAGTTGAAGTCATTGTAGAAAATGTAATTTTTAACAAAAATGCCAAAACAAACAAACCAAAAAAACCCTGTGAAATCACCCACTTATAAATTTCGGCCTTTGGGGCCAGGAGTGTGGCATAGTGGTAGAGTGTTTGTCTATCATGCACAAAGCCAGTATCACATGCATAGAAAAAGCCAGAAGTGGTAGATGCTAGCCTTGAGAATGCTCAAGTACAGTGCCTAGGCCTTGAGTTCAAGCCCCAGAACTGGCAAAAATAACTAACTAAATAAAATTATTTCATCCTTTGTAAGATGAGTGTTAAGCTTATTTCTTCTGGTTTGAATTGTATCATGTTTACTGCCGATTTGAAATGAGAGTCAGCAATGCTCAACTGCATACCAAGTGTATGTTAGGTCAGCCTGGCTGGTTCTGTGTATTTGTCTTATGTACATTAGACCTTAGGTTAAATTTTCATCATCCTTAAAAAATAGTTAAAGGCTGGGGGTATATAGCTCAGTGGCAAAGTGCTTGCCTAGGAAGTGTAACATCCCCAGTAAACCCCCCCCCCCAAAAAAAAGAAAAATCAGAATAAAAAAAAAAGTTAAGTCACAAAGCAGTGAGTGCTAAATTCTGAGGACCTTAGAAATATACTATTAGAATTGGCTCTGAGTTTTATGGTCTAGTTTTTATTTGGCTCTGAGTTTTATGGTCTAGTTTTTATTAGTCTTGTGACAGCCCTCAGGTTTTGAGACTGTTAGGGTCTGGCCAAAGTATACTTGATTGGTTAGAAGAGTGACCTCTTCCCAATCCTCCCATGCTTTTTTTTTTTTTTTGCCCGACCTGGGCTTGAGCTCAGGGCCTGAGCACTGTCCTTGAACTTTCTCAAGCACTCTACTGCAAGGCCAAACTCCCTGGCCCCTTGTTTTTTTAAGAGAAGTTCTTTCCACAATAAGATACCAGGTGTCCCCAGATAAGTAGACCAAGGTGTTCTTATTCACTGTGGCATGGCATTGGTAGATTTGGGGTTGAAGTTTATTGCGTTATAATATTTTCGGGTCAACACTGAATGTATCACAAAATTTAACTCTCACAACTTAATCGTAGAACAATTAAACCGCATAGAAGAAGGCATGGACCAAATAAATAAAGACATGAGAGAGGCAGAGAAGACCTTAACAGAACTCAACAAATGTTGTGGCCTTTGTGTCTGCCCATGTAATAGGTGAGTTGATAAACTGAAATCACCTCACATGATCCCTTCCCCACAGTAAGTAAACTGAGTTAACCATTATTTTCCCTTCTGGTAGAAGGAGTTCATCTTTGTTTTTCAAAAGCAATTGACAAAGCTATCACTTCTTACTTGAAGTGACCGTACTAGTCAGATATGCTAACATAGATAGGAAATATCTGTGACCCTGTCTGTTTTATTTACTGTAAATGGTTTTTGCCTCAGATAATCAGTAAATATATAAATACGTATGGATTATATGTCCTTGAGAAACTTGTTTGCTAAAAAGAGGGTTAGACAGAAAATTATTTTAAAACAATATTTAAGCCTGTAATCCTAGCTACTTATGAGTTTGAGATCTGTGGATCTGTTCAAAGCCAGCCCTGGCACTAACCAACGTGAGACTCCTATCTCCAATTACTAGAAAATGGGAAGTGGGGCTGTGACTCTAGGGGTAGGACAGTAACCTTGAGCTGGAATGCTCAGGGACAGTGCCCAGGCCCAGAGTCCAAACCCCATGAATCCACTAAACAAAAACAAAAACACAATATTCAGGTAGAACTAATTAATACAAATACATATTCACTCAGAAGAGAGGAAGTTCTGCGTTGATAGTTACCAGTGTTACCATTGGAGCTGTTTCTTCCACAATAATGTTTACAATTTTAGGGAAGAATGTCATCACCCAGACAAGTTGAAACATGAAGTTGCCTTGGTTTAAATAGTTTCCTTGTTTTTTTTTTCCCCCTTCTTATCTAGATTCTCAAATGTTGGTTATTTCTGCAGAACCAGGCAGGAATTTGAATGCATTTTGGTTTAGAGATGCTAAACCTGCTTCTGTTCTGTTTGATTGGCACTTACTGTTTTCTGGATTTCATTCTCTCCCTTTAATCTCTTCCTTTCTAACCTGCTTACTAAAAATGAAGATTTAACACCAGAAGCCGGGCTCAGTAACTGATCACAGGGAACTTTCAGATGCAGTCTTGCTGCGCAGTCTGGGCTGCTAACCTGCTCTCTAAAGGTGATGCTTCAAGTGCATGTTTCTGTGCATGTGCATGGATCCTGTGAATGAATGATAGAAACTGTTTCATCCATTCTTGTGCTGTGGTGTGAAATGTCAAGTAAATTTGTTCTTTGTTCTTGGTGTTGGACAAAAAAAAAAGAGGCTTGACAATAATAACCTTATAACTCCTTTAGACTAATGGCTCTGATTAGTGAGCTTTTGTTAAGTAGCACTAGCAATAACATAATAGAAACATTCTAAGCTTTAAACGGGTTGCTTTTTGTAGACAGCAGCTGCGCTGTAGTTCTTGTCAAGAGTAAGGTAATTCAGGCTCCATGAATCTCTCTTCATAATATACTGATTTCTGCCTCCTCCCTTGTTTAATTTTCTATACCCCTTTCTGGTTTCTGAATGAAACTTTTCTCCATAAAAGTATTGCTTTTGATGATTTAGGTCACTACCAAATCCAAAAATAAATTGCAAAGCTAGGCACAAACAGAAAACAACATTTCTGGTTATTAGCTTTCTGGTAAATGAATGTATTTATATTTATACTATTATTCTGCTTTAGAATTTTACCTATGACCTGTATTATTATTAAGAAACAGTATAGCCAGGCACTGATGGCTCATTCTTGTAATATCAGTTACTCAGGAAACTGGATCTGAGGATTGCAGTTGGAAGACAGCCTAGACAGAAAAATCCTCGTGAGAATTTTAACTTCCAATAAACTGCTCAATAAAACCAGAAGTGGTGTTGTGTGTGGCTCAGATGTTAGAGTGCTAGCCTTGAGCACAAATCGGCCCAGGAACAGCGTCCAGGTCCGGAGTTCAAACCCAGGAAAAAAAGAAAGAAAGAAAGAAAGAAAGAAAAGGATGAAGATAGAAAAGAGAGAGTACTTTAGCTGGGCTCTGGTAACTCACAACCCTGTAATCCTAGCTACTCAGGAGGCTGAGATCTGAGGATCACCATTCAAAGCCATTCCAGGCTGGAAAGTCAATAAGACTCTTTATCTTCAGTTAACTTAAACCAGAAGACTGGAAGGGGCACTGTAGCTCATAGTGGTAGAGCACGAGCGTTGAGCAGAGAAAAGCTCAGGGACAGCTCCCAGGCCTTGTTTTTTTTTGGCGGGGGTGGGGGGGGAGGGGGGGTGGGGGGGAGGGGGGTGGGGCAGTCCTGGGCTTGAGCTCAGGGCCTAAGCACTGTCCTTGGACTTTCTGAAGGCTAGAGCTCTACCACTTCACCTCAGCACCACTTCTAGCTTTTTTCTATGTATATGGTACCGAGAAATCGAGCCCGGGTCTTTGTGCATGCTAGGCAAGCACTTAATCAATAGGCCAAACTCCCGGCCCTCCCAGGCCCTGAATTTAAGCCCCATGACCAACAACAAAAATAAATGTATGTAAAGAAGTTCACTTAACTAATACATCTTTATCTGAAAATATTCATTTAAACCCTGCATATCCCACCTTGTTCCAGGAAAGATTAAACATGGGGCTTATTTGATTAATGAAAATAAGAAATACCATTGTGAGGTATTAGGTGGAACAAGAATAGGTACTTTGAGAACTGACTTTTCATGGTGATAAACTTTTCCCTTTCACTCCCTTACACACAAAAAAGTAATAGTACTCTTTTTACTCTTTCCTTTTTTTTTTTATTTTGTAATTATTTTGAGACAGGGCTTTGTTATGTAGCCAAACATGACCAAGAACTTAGTCTTTCCGCCTCTGTCCCCCAAGTGTTGGCATTACAGGTGTGTGCCATTAAGCCCTGCTAAGTATTCTCTAGAATATAAATCTAGATTATATCATGTAATATATTTTACACACACACACACACACACACACGATATAATTCTAGATTTGTCAGAGGCCTTATATTCCTTTAAGGAAGAAGCTTGTTTTTTCATAGAATTTCTTTTCTGCTCATGTAACTTTTGCAATTACAAGACTTTTTTTGTGTGTGAATCATGGGGCTTGAACTCAGCCTGGGCACTGTCCCTGAGTTCTTCAGCTCAAGCCTACTTTCCTACCCTAGAGGCAAGCCCCACTTCCTGTTTTCTAGAGGATTATTGGAGATAAAGAGTCTCAGGTCCTTTTGTGCCTGGGCTGACTTTGAACCTTGATCCTTAGATCTCAGCTTCCTGAGTAGCTAGGATTATAGGCGTGAGCCACCATCTGGCCAAGACTTTTTTCTGTGGGTCACAGGGCTTGAATTCTGAGACTGGACATTGCCCTTGAGCTCTTTAGCTCTAGGCTAGCTCCCTACCCCTTGAACCACAGATGCCACTTCCAGTTTTCTGGTGGTTAATTGTAGGTAAGAGTCACAGACTTCAGACTTCAATGCCTGGGCTGGCTTTAAAGTGGGATCCTCAAATCTCAGCCTCCTCAGTAACTAGGATTATAGTCGTGAGCTAATGCACCTGACAGGAGACTTCTATAACATACAATTTAGAATAAGTCAGACCAGTATTGTGGCAGCATACAACTTTGTTTATAGAAGAGTGTAAAAATACTTAATGAAAGCAAATAGAAAAAAAAATCTTCCATCTGAAACAGCCATTTAAAAGTTACTTTATGGAAACTGAGTGCGTTGGCTCACGCCTATAATCCTAGCTACTCAGGATGCTGAAATCTGAGGATCCAGCCCGGGTACAAAAGGCCCTGAGACTCTTATCTCCAATTGACCTCTAGAAAACCAAAAACTGCAAGTGGGGTTTGGCTCAAGGGTAGGGCAGCAGCCTTGAGCTGAAGAACTCAGGGTCTGGGCCAGGGCTGAGTTCAAGCCCCATGACTCCCCCCCCCCCCCAAAAAAAATTACTTTATAGGAAGTGGAGCTGTGGCTTAATAGGTAGAAAGAGCTAGCCTTGGTGCTGGGAGCATGGCCTAGTGGTTGAGTGCTTACCTAGCATGCACAAAGCCCTGGGTTCAATTCCTCAGTACCATACACAGAGAAAGCTGGAAATAGTGGTACAGCTCAAGTGGCAGAGCACTAGCCTTGAGCAAAAAGTGCCCAAGGACAGTGCCCAGGCGCTCCAGCACTGGCCAAAGAGGGGGAGGGACAGGGAGAGAGAGAGAGCGCGCTAGCCTTGAGCAAAAGAGCTAAAGGAACAGCTCTCAGGCTCCAAATTCAAGCCCCATAATCAACAAAAAAAAAAAAGAAAACAGAACGGTACTTTTCTGGCATGGCACCAGTAGTTCAGCCCTGTAGTCCTAGCTTCTCGGGATGCTGAGATCGGAGGCCCATGATGTGAAGCCAGAGTAGGCAGGAAAGTCTGTGAGCCTCTTATTTCCAAATAACCACAGAAGCCAGAAGTGGAGTTGTGGTTCAAGTGGTAGATTACCACTGTGAACAAAAGAGCTCATGGACAGTGCCCAAGCCTTGAGGTCAAGCCCCGAACTGTCACACAAAAAAAGTTACATTCTTCCTAGGAAGGTGGCATATGCTAGTAATCCCAGCATTCATAAGGTTGAAGTAAGAGGGTCCAGGAATTCAAGGCTAGCAAACTTTCATAGTAACAGCTTTGTCTCCAAATATGCAAGATGCCACTTCTTAGGTTCCTGTCAGTTATACCAGTTCAAAAAGCACATCCCTTTGTAAAATTCTGCCATTGAATGAATTTTGCAAAGTTCATTTTTATTTTTTATTTTTTTTTTTATTTGCCAGTCCTGGGGCTTGAACTCAGGGCCTTGGTTTTCTCAAGGCCAGCGATCTGCCATTTGAGCCACACACTACTTGAGGCTTTTTCTGTGTTTGTGGTACTGAGGAATCAAACCCGGATCTTGTGCTAGACAAGCACTCTACCACTAGGCCAAACTTGTGGCCCATGTTTTTATTTTTAAGACACTTAGATTTATTTATTCTTTTCTAGTGGGAGAAAAATAAATTCCTAAATGAAAAAGCCGTAAAGCAATAGTCACATTTTGCTACTCACATTTTGCTAACAGCTTAGAGAAGACTTAGTAGAAGTAGTAGTATTTGATTTAAAATGATTTGATGTCTGTGGCTTTTCTAACTTACATTGGCAGGGGCCTGGAATAATCTATAGTTTTAGCCATATCTTGCTTCTCTACTTAAGGTGTCAAGGTTGTATTTTAGGGAACAGGCACTAATGATTTCAACTTCCTTCCTGCTTTTCCATATGTCTGTCTACCCCTCACTCATATAGGACGAAGAACTTTGAGTCTAGTAAAGCCTATAAGGCAACATGGGGAGATGACGGAGACAACTCACCTAGCAATGTAGTATCTAAGCAGCCAGGCCGGGTAACAAATGGTCAACCTCAGCAAACCCCCACAGGAGCAGCCAGCGGTGGATACATTAAACGGTATGCCATTACGGGCTACTTCCTGTCTCTACACCACTTTCTTTCTTGGACACTTTTTGCTCATGGCTAGCACTGTCTAGCACTCTGCCACCTTTTTCTGTGTCTGTGGCTCCAGGGAATTGAACCCAGGGTTTTGTGCATGCTAGGAGAGCATGCTACCACTAGACCATGCTCCCAGCCCTCTCTAGACCTTTTCTAATGAACCCTCACTCAGCTTATAGAAATACTATTATTTTACTGTTTTTTGTTTTCGTCGTGGGACTTGAACTCTGGGCCAGACTCGGTGTTTTCCCTGAGTTCTTCAGCTCAAGGCTACCACCCTACCTGTTGAGCCACAGCACCATTTCTTGGTTAATTGAGAGAATAGTCTTTTGGTTGTTAGTGCCCGTGCTGGCTTTGAACCATGATCCTCAGATCTCAGGCACCTGAGGCACATGCATGAGCCACCACGACTGGCCACTTTCCTTTTTTTTTTTTTTCTGCCAATCCTGGGGTTTGTACTCAAGGCCTGAGCACTGTCGTTGGGCTTTCTCAAGGCAAGCACTTTGCCACTTGGGCAACAGCACCACTTCTGGCTTTTTTCTATGTATGTGGTATAGAGGAATTGAATCCACATGTTCATGCATGCTAGGCAAGCGCTCTACCACTAGGCCAAACTCCCAGCCCTACATTTTTTTTTTTTTTTTTTTGAGACAGGGAGTACTCAGGCAGTACTCAAATTGTAGTTCTGTTGATGGGATTATAGGCATGTACGGCCATGCCCAGCTTTCTGTCTGTCTGTGTCTGTCTGTCTAGTATTGGAGTTTGAACTCCAGACTTCACTTTTTTTTTTTTTTTGTCAGTTGTGTGGCTTGAACTTTGGGCCTGGGCATTCTCCCTGAGCTCTTTAGCTCAAAGCTACCACCCTAACCCTTGAGCCACAGCACCACTTCAGGTTTTCTGGTGGTTAATTGGAGATAAGTGTCTCATAGACTTTAGTGCCCGGGCTGGCTTTGAACTGTGATCCTCAGATCTTAGCCTCTTAAGTAGCCTGGATTACAGGTGTGAGCCATTTCAGTACAGCTCAGGCCTCACATTCTCTTTTTTTTTTTTTGCCAGTTGTGGGGCTTGAACTCAGGGTCTGAGCACTGTCCTTGGACTTTTCTCAAGGCTAGAGCTCTACCACTTGAGCCAGAGCACCACTTCTGGTTTTTTGTTTTGTTTTCTATGTATGTGGTACCGAGTAATCGAACCCGGGTCTTTGTGCATGCTCAGCAAGCATTCTACCACTAGGTCAAACTCCTGGCCCCTAGGCTTCACATTCTTTTTTTTTTTTTTTTTTTTTTTTTTTTTTTGCCAGTCCTGGGCTTGAGCTCAGGGCCTGAGCACTGTCCTTGGACTTTCTCAAGGCTAGAGCTCTACCACTTGAGCCTCAGCACCACTTCCAGCTTTTTTCTATGTATGTGGTACTGAGGAATCGAACCTGGGTCTTCGTGCATGCCAGGCAAACACTTTAACCACTAGGCCAAACTCCCGGCCCTAGGCTTCACATTCTTTAGGCAGGTTTTCTACTGCTGAGCCATCCCTCTATCTGCCCCATTTCTTTAAAAAAAAAAAAAAAAAAGATTTTTGATTGCAATCCATGAATAATGAAATTAACTTCATATTGTTTATATATATATATGTAATTATTTTTATTATTTTTTTTTGCCAGTCCTGGGGCTTGGAACTCAGGGTCTGAGCACTCTCCTTGGACTTTCTCAAGCCTAGAGCTCTACCACGTGATCCATGGCTCCACTTGGGGCTTTTTCTATATATGTGGTACCAAGGAATCGAACTCAGATCTTTGTGCATGCTAGGCAAGCACTCTACCACGACGCCAAACTCCCAGCCTTTATACATTTTGTGTACCTGTAAATTATGGAAAGACATATCTACTACAGAAATTGATTGGAATATCTGTAAAGAACAAACAGGCAGTAAACATCTCAGAGATTTCAGGTTAATCTCTGTTACGGTTATTCCATTCTGTAGTATATAAAAAGTAAGTCTAGGTGGGACTAGGAGTGTGGCCTAGTGGTAGAGTGCTTGCCTAGCATGCACAGACACCCGGGTTCGATTCCTCAGTATCACATACATAGAAAAAAGCCAGAAGTGGTGCTGAGGCTCAAGTGGTAGAGCTCTAGCCTTGAGAAAGCCCAAGGACAGTGCTCAGGCCCTGAGCTCAAGTCCAGGACTGACAAAAAAAAAAAAAAAAAAAGTAAGTCTAGGGGCCAGGAGTTTGGCCTAGTGCACAAAAACCCAGGGTTCAATTCCTCAGTACCACATACACAGAAAAAGCCGGAAGTGGTGCTATGCTTCAAGTGGTAGAGCGCTATCCTTGAGAAAGCCCGAGGACAGTGCCTAGGCCCTAAGTTTAAGCACCAGGACTGGCAAAAAAAAAAAAAAAAAAAGTAAGTCTAGCTTAGTGCTGGTGGCTCAGACCCTATAATCATAGCTACTATGACATCTGAGAGTTGAGGTTATGGCCAGTAGAGGCAGGAAAAATTCCTGAGAGTCTTATTTGTATTTTTTTTTTGAGGGGGTTACTAGTTTTATTATCTCCATTTTTTTATTAAAGAATTTATTAACATTGGGGTCTGGGAGTTTGGCCTAGTGGTAGAGTGCTTGCCTAGCATGCACAAAGACCCGGGTTTGATTCCTTGGCACCACATACATAGCAAAAAACTGGAAGTGGTGTTGTGTCTTGAGGGTAAAGCTCTAGCCTTGAGAAAAGTCCAAGGACAGTGCTTAGGCCCTGAGTTCAAGCCCAGGACTGGCAAAAAAAAAAAATAATAATTTATTAACATT
Source organism: Megascapheus bottae (assembly GCF_031878675.1). Lineage (NCBI taxonomy): Eukaryota > Metazoa > Chordata > Mammalia > Rodentia > Geomyidae > Megascapheus > Megascapheus bottae. Next base: position 21,944,013 of record NC_143533.1, on the reverse strand, counting down.
GATTTTTACATCATATTTCAAATGTCATGTTTACCAAACAAGTATTCAAGAAGGGAATCTCTATACAATTACTGGCACTTAGGTTTTAGAACATAATTAAAAATATGCTGAGGGTTTGTATGTCATAGATACATACTAATCTATGTAATAAAACATTATGTCTATAAAGTATATAGCCCATTATAGTTGTTTTTTTTTTTTTTTTTTTTTTTTTTTGCCAGTCCTGGGCTTGAGCTTAGGGCCTGAGCACTGTCCTTGGATTTTTCTCAAGGCTAGAGCTCTACCACTTGAGCCTCAGCACCCCTTCTGGCTTTTTCTAAGTATGTGGTACCAAGGAATCGAACCCTGTTCTTCGTGCATGCTAGGCAAGCACTCTACCACTAGGCCAAACTCCCGGCCCCCATTATAGATTTTTATAGCCCCTCTATGTTTATATCTCCAAGACCATGTCCATAACATTTGATATCCAAATATTGAGTCATCACTCTTGTACTATTTAATCAACACAAAACTGGAAGTGAAGCTGTGACTCAAAGTGGTTAGAGCCCTAGCCTTGAGCAAAAAGCTCAGGGACAGTGTGCTCAGACCCTGAGTTCAAGCCCCAAGACTGACAAAAAAAAAAAAAAATCTGGGGCCGGGAGTTTGGCCTAGTGGTTAAAGTGTTTGCCTAGCATGCACGAAGACCCGGGTTCGATTCCTTGGTACCACATACATACAAAAAAGCTGGAAGTGGTGCTGAGGCTCAAGTGGTAGAGCTCTAGCCTTGAGAAAGTCCAAGGACAGTGCTCAGGCCCTGAGCCCAAGCCCAGGACTGGCAAAAAAAAAAAAAAAGCCAGAAGTGGTGCTGAGGCTCAAGTGGTAGAGCTCTAGCCTTGAGAAAGTCCAAGGACTGGCAAAAAAAAAAAAAAAATCTTACTATCTAATTTTTTTAAAAAAGTCAGATTTCTTCCATTAATAAGAAAAAGAAAAAACTCTCTTTTTTTGATAGTATAACTAATGATGCCAGAGAAGATGAGATGGAAGACAACCTGAATCAAGTGGGCAGTATCCTGGGAAATCTGAAGAACATGGCCCTGGACATGGGCAATGAAATTGACACTCAAAATCGAAAAATAGATCGGATAACTGAAAAGGTACATTCTTAATGGATGCAGAATATAATACAGCCAGTCTAAAAATCATTTTAATAATGGCTATTAGTGGTAGATACCCTTGGAGAAAAAAGAATAAGATCCTACCCTTAACATTAAATGCTGGTGGCTCTTGCCTGTAACCTTATCTATTCAGAAGGCTATGATCTCAAGATCACAGTTTGCAACCAGGGCAAGAAAGTCCATGACACTTTTTTTTTTTTGTGGGTCATGGGGTTTGCATTCACCCTTCAGCTCAAGGCCACCGCCCTACCCCTGGAGCCACAGCCCTACTTTCTATTTTCTAGTAATTAATTGGAGATAAGAATCTCAAGTTCTTTCTCGTCCGGGCTGGCTTTGAACTGAGATCCTCAGATCTCAGCCTGCTGAGTAGCTAGGGTTATAGGTGTGAGTCACCATACCCAACTTCGTGACACTCTTATCTCCTAATAAACTACCAAAAAACTGGAAATGGAGTTATGGTATGAGTGGTAAAGTGCCAGCCTTGAATGAAAAAGCTAAGGGACTGTTCTTGGACCCTAAGTTCAGGCCCCAGTTATTGCTATATATACATGCATAAACAAAAGCCCTGTCCCTAGGAGGTTAATTTTTATTTTTTTTGCCAGTTGTAAACATGAGCTCAGGGAATGAGTGCTATCCTTGAGGCTAGAGCTTTACCACTAAAGCCACAGCATCATTTCTGGCTTTTTTCTATGTACGTGGTACCGAGGAATCGAACCCAAATCTTCGTGCTTGCTAGGCAGGCAGGCACTACCACTAGGCCAAACTTCTCAGCCCAGGCTTTGATGAGGTACATTGTAAAGCAAAGCCAAGCTTTCCTATCTTGTTCTTGGTGTTTGGTTCATTGTGGAATCACAGAGGTGGCGCCAAGTTGTTTTATCTAAACCTTTAAGTTTATAACCTGTTCTAACTTTTGAGAATGGCCTATTGTTTCACCTCTGAATGTTCTACTTTCATTATTAACCAGTGACACAGTGCAGGAGGTGTCTGAGCCACATTTTCAGAAAAAGGTCTGTAGTAAAATTGAATTCTGCACAGCAGTTCTTGTAGTTATGTGACTATTGGAAAAACGGATTTTTTTCCTTTTTTTTTTTACTTGATATAAACAAGACTGAAATTGTTTTATAGTGTTTAGATGAATCAGATTTAAAGCCACACTTCATTAAAGTCCCTGTGTACTTAATGCAGTGAGGTTTTTTTTGGGGGGGGGGAGAGGAGTCGGTTATGGGGCTTGAATTGGCCTGGTTGCTGTCTCTGAGCTCCTCACCTCAAGGCTACTGTCCTACCCTGGGCCTGGGCTCTGTCCCTGAGCTCTTCAGCTGGAGGCTACCATCCTACCCTTGAGCCAAGCCCCACTTCCTGTTTTTCTAAAGGTTAATTGGACATAAGAGCCTCAGGTCCTTTTGTGCCCAGGCTGACTTTAAACCTTGATCCTCAGATCTCAGCCTCTTAAGTAGCTAGGATTACAGGTGTAAGCTACAGCACCTACCTTTTTTTTTTTTTTTTTTTTTTTTTTGCCAGTCCTAGGCTTGAGCTCTGGGCCTGAGCACTGTCCTTGGACTTTCTCAAGGCTAGAGCTCTACCACTTGAGCCTCAGCACCACTGTGGCTTTTTTCTATGTATGTGGTACCGAGGAATTGAACCCAGGTCTTTGTGCATGCTAGGCAAGCATTCTATCACTAGGCCAAACTCTTGCCGTTTTGTTGTTGTTTTTGTTGTTTGTTTTTGCTAGTCTCAGGGCTTGAACTCAGGGCTTAAGCTGTTCCTCCTGAGCTTCTTTCTACTTAAGCCTAATACTCTACCATTTGAGCCACAGCACCACTTCCAGCTTTGTCGGTTTATATGGTGCTGAGAAATGAAACCAAGGGATTCATGCGTGGTAGACAAGGACTCTACCACCGCACAGCCCCATTCCCAGCCCTGCAGTTAAGTTTTTAAGCTTGGTGTGTGTGTACACACACATGTACATGTGATTGTTTATGTGTATACATGCCAGTAGTCAGGCTTGAACTGAAGGGTCTCACTTGACTTTATCACTTAAGGCGGTACTTTGTAACTTGAGCTGTACCTCCATTTCTGGCATTTTGCTGGCTAAGTGGAGGTAAGAGTCTTGCAGACTTTTCTTTCTGGGCTAGCTTTGGGCTGTGAGCCTCAGATCTCAGCCTCTTGAGTAGTCAGAATTGGTCATAGTCATGTGTGAAGTAAATAATGGTTTCTAGGAGGGTTCAATATTGTAGTCTATATTTAAGCTATATAACCTATCACTTTAACTTAGACATTGTTAGTGGTTTTATATATATATATATTTTTTTTTTTTAATTAATTAATTTATTTTTCGGTGGGCTTGAATTCGGCCAGGATGCTGTCCCTGAGCTCTTCAGCTCAAGGCTAAAGTGGTAATATATCTACTTCAAAGATCTTTGGGAAGGTTATTTTAGTCTCTCTGGAGCAGACTTAGTTAGGGTAGTTCAGAAATTCTGTGACTCAGGGATCATTCTTACCATATCTAATTGCATCAGAAATACCAGTGAAGAACCCAGGCCACCCCATCTCAAAAAAAAAAGTAGAAAACAATACCATTGCTTATAAGATACAATCCAGTTTTATGCATGTTAAATGTGTGAAAAACTGATAAAATACAAAAGGGCCAGGAGTTTGGCTAGTGGTACAGTGCTTGCCTAGCATGCATGAAGACCCGGGTCCGATTCCTTGGTACCACATACATAGAAAAAAGCTGGAAATGATGCAGTGGCTTAAGTGGTCTCAAGGTTTTAGCCTTGAGAAAGTCCAAGGACAATGCCCGGGCCCTGAGTTCAAGCCCCAGAACTAGGGGAAAAAAAAAAAAAAATATATATATATATATATATATATATATATGTATGTATGTATGTATGTATGTACACACACACACACACAGCCAGATTACACACACACACACACGCACGCACACACACACGGCCAGATTATTTACTAGGGTTTTTCCCAAGGGAATTTTATATTCTGTCCTTTCTTAGAATGAGTTTTGTTTATATTTCAAGAATTTCTTGAATTTTCCCAATGTGTTGATTATTCCTGAATTATATTAAATGTAACCTTTTTTCTCTTATAAATGCTGGGGATTGAACTCTGGGCCTTGCACTTGGAAAGCTTGTACTTGAAACACTGAGCTGCACTCCCAGCCCAAATGTGACTTTCATTATGAGTGGCTCACCTTGTGAAGTAATGCTAATAACTTTTCTTTTTTCGTTTTCAGGCTGACACCAACAAAGATCGCATTGACAGTGCCAATACCAGAGCAAAGAAACTCATTGACAGCTAAAGCTACTGCTGTACTTCTTTATCATTTATTCACTTCTGCAGCTCCTCTTCCTAAGGCCACACCTTTGCAGGGTTTGAAATTTTACTCTCACATTCTTCTAATTGGAGCTAGTGTGGAAGAAGGGTCTGAGGAATAACAGCTTCCCTGCTTTTTTATTTTCTCTCTTGCTTTGAAGGGTAGCCTGAGGCCGAGGGAAGCCTCAGTCTTTGAATATTTTCTCAGTTCATATTCTTAGCTTGATTTTCATACCCCACACTTTCTTATGCAGGTTCTTTCACTTTCAAGATGTGAAAACATTGCCAAAGACAGCCATGAAGAAGGCAGCTGTAGAGGTGTTTTTTTCATTTGTTTGATTTTTTGGTTTTGGTTTTGGTTTTGTGGTCAGTGAAAGATGTAAGGGGAAGGGGCCAGAGATAAGGTGGTTACCTCAATGAAAACACAGTGGCCACAAAAAAAGAAAAAAAAAGAAAGGAAGATGCATAGCTACAGTAAACCACATTGGGTTTAATGTTCAATTTAAGTTGCCATTTTTGCCAACTAAGGCTAATATACTTGGCTGTGGAGCTTGTATACTCAACTTGTTGTTCATCACTATTGTATAGCCACTGCTCCAAAGAGAAGGATAGAAGGAGTTCTGTTAAAGTGAGTTTGGTTTGTGGATACTTAGTGATTCATGTATGTTATATACATAGATTCTGTGACCCCATTTCATATTGCACATTCAAGAACACTTTGTATAAATGAGTAGCTTTTTATTTTCATATTGTTGATAGTATCATGATCTCATTACAGACCTGTTAACCTCATAAATTTGTCATTAGTCTTTGAAGAAAAAAATAGGATATATATATATGTATGTAACATGAGAATTTCTTTCTAAAGCAGGGTTTAAATTGTTTTGAAAAAAATTTGACAAAGTATATCACGTGAATTCAGATTTACCTCGATGCTAAGAATTATGTTTAGATAAGGAAAAGAAAATTTATTTTGATCTCAGGTAGATATAGATTGCTTTGGGTTGTTTGTAGCTTTAGACATTTAAAGAATTTATTCTTACTAAAAGTGGTTTGGAAAATTATGCCTTTGGTGTAATTCTTGATGATTGCACTATTACTGTGTTTGCCTTGTTTATTGATCTATGTCCAGAATGAAGTTTATGTAGATCCTTAACAGTGTTACAAGAATCCACTGTGTCTCTATCATCTTTATTTAAAAACTAATCTGTACACTATGGAGCTAATGATGTAGACTGGTTCAACCAATAACACTTGCTTGATTCTTATAATTTTGTAACTTTTATGCTATTATTTTAAATAGGTAGCATGGTTCTATGACTGTTATTTCCAAGGCAGTAATTTCATTGGCTCACGTTTAACAAGTTAAATAAAGGTCCCTGAATCACGAAACTCTCCAACAGAAAGCTGCAGTTGGCTCTTTTCCAATTCTTACTGGAAATAGTTACAGTGCTTTCTGTGATTTGTCATGGGTTCATTTCAGTCGTGAGCTCTTACATAACACTCGTAACTAAATGGATGTTTTGGACTAAGAACTACAACCCGCTTACTTCAGAAGATACAGCTAGCTAATATAGAAACTTACAGAGGGTGAAGAGGACAAACAGTGCTTAAAGTGAGACCCAATGAGTCTCTGTCATAGAAATGTTCACTGTTAGAATGAGGGTAGTCTGGTAGGTGGAGATAAATATATAAAGTAAAAAGGCACAAAGCAATGAGTGATTGCTTAACACCTAAATGCTCTTTTTTTTGGAGGGGCGGGGCCTGTGTGCTGTCCCTGAATTCCTTTGGCTCAAAGCTAGTGCTCTACCATTTTAAGCCACTACTGGCATGTTCTGGCTGGCATGAAGGTGAACCATGCTTAAGTGGAAATTGTAGAGATCTTCAGAGGCTATCCCTGGGTTCCTGGTACATGCTTTTCTGCAGTTACAAGCTTCTGCCACTAAAAGAGAGGTAGGACCCTGGAGATAAGACCTAGAGTGCATTAGAAATTGAAGCCGATGACTTAAAGCTTTTTAAAATTTTTCTCCTGTGTCACTTTCTGCTTTCTAGAAACTTTAGTCCTTCCTTTTTCATTATTTATTATTTTGAGATAAAGTCTCCCTAATATTTCAGGCTAACCTCATTTTCTTGATCTTCGGATGTGTTGGAATTACAGGCATGTGCCCATAAACTCTCCATTTCTCTCTCACGCTCTCTCTTTGGTCCCTCATAGGACTTGAACTCAGAGCCTGGGCACTGTCCCTGAGCTCTTTTGTTGACGGCTAGTGCTCTACCACTTTGAGCCACTGCTCTACTTCCTATTTTCTAGTGGTTAATGGAGTTAAGAGTCTCAGGGACTTTCCTGCCCTGGCTGACTTGGAACCGTGACCTCAGACCTCAGCCTCCTTGGTAGCTAGGATTATAGATGTGAGCCACTGGTGTCTGGCTCTCTTATTTCTCTTGAGAGGTGGTGACAAACTCTGAAATCTGACCGACAGGGTTTGTATTGTAGTTCATTCACTTACTAGTTATGTGACTAATTTCACACCTAAGTGCTCTTTTTTTGGTTGGTTGTGGGGCTTGTATTCAGGGCCTGGGTGCTGTCCCTGAGTTCCTTCGCTCAAGGCTAGGGCTCTACCTGCAGTTCACTGTCAACTACAGTGCTACTTCTGGTTTTCTGGTGGTTGATTAGAGATAAGACTTTGAACTATGATCCTCAGATGTCAGCCTCCTGGGTAACTAGGATTACAGTATCCACCGGTGCCTAAGTACTTGCCTTGTAATTGATAACTGCCGTGTTGAGTTCTTACTCTGTCATGGTACTATTGTACTGTAGTACTGTATGTACTACTCTCAGTACATATTTAGATGAATGGAAATTGTTCAGAAAGCTAGTAAGCTTTGGGTTCAAATCATAATCTTTCTGATTCTAGAACTCATGATTATTTTCCCTGTATACTATACCAATGTCTACATCGAGCTCTTAGAAAGTTAAGTGAATTGCCTGGCACTGGTGGCTCACGCCTGTAATCCTAGCTACTCAGGAGGCTGAGAGCTGAGGATCGAGGTTCAAAGCCAACCCTGGGCATGGAAGTCCAAGAGACTCTTTATCTTCAGTTAACCACCAGAAAACCAGAAATGGCACCGTGTAGCCTTGAGCTGAAGTGCTCAGGGACAGTACCCAAGCCCAGAGTTCAAGCCCCATGACTGGGGGGGGGAGGGAGAAGAGTGAACTGGGCACTGGTGGCACACACCTGTAATCTTAGCTACTCAGGAGGTTCACAGTTTGAAGCTAACCTAGGAAGAAAAATCAGTGAGACTCATCTCCAATTAACCAGCAAATAGCTGGAATGGGGGTGTGGCTTGAGTGGCAAAGTACCAACCTTGGACTTTTGAAAAAGCCAAGATCCTAATGCACAACAAAAGACTGAGGGCTACCATGTTAAAATCAGGGTCTCCAGAACCCTTAATATATCCCCTCATATTTAAGCCTAAATTGTTCACTATCACTTTGAGCATATTACTTTATATAGACTCTGTCCTGAAGTAGTTCAGTTCTAGTAAGAGGGATAAATACAGCATGTGAGAAGTGCTGTAGTGGCAGATGGAGAATAAGTTAATTCAGCTTAGACTTAGGAAGGGGCTCAGACAGAGGGCAGGAGCACCTTTGCAGAGGGCTTTCATGACTGAATGAACAATGAAATGGCGGTGAGAGGAGAGACCGTGTGTGTACCAAGTGTTTAATGACCATAGGGTTGAGAAGCAAATAAGAGTGAAGAGAAAGCGTCTGAAGAGAAGGCTATATCCAAATGATGAAGGGTATGGTCATTCATTGTTACAGGGTAGAGATTGGTAATAATTAAATTAATAGATGTAAGTTAAATTTATAAGTGATGATTTATTGGAAGTAGCAATAAAGCATTTAAAGAAAAGTTCAATGGATCAGCAAAAACAACGAACATTAAAGTATAGAAAAAAAAATAAACCTGATAAACTAGCAACTCTCAGCCCCATCTCCAAATTGAGAAACAATACATGGTGCGGGGGGAAGAGTAGCTGAACCAAACTTGAGGTCAGAGAGAGTGCCTCATGTAGATTACATAGTGGGCTCTTCGGATTTTTTTTTTTTTGCTTTTGGCCAGTTGTGGGACTTGAACTCAGGGCCTAGATGCTGTCCTTGAGCTTTTCTGCTCAAGGCTAGTGTTCTAACACCTTGAACCACACAGTACCACTTCCGGTTTTCTGATAGTTAATTGGAAGTAAGAGTTCCACAGACTTTACTTCCCTGGGCTGGCATTGAACCACAATCTCTGATCTCTTGAGTAGCTAGGAATTATAGGCATGAACCACCAGCACACAGCCTTACAGGTTATCTTTAGGCTAAATTTAACCACTGTTAAGAATTGTGAGTATATCCTTAGTAAGATAAAAACAGAAATTGATCAAAATGAGCCTGTCGTGGTGGCTCATACCTGTAATCCTAGCTACTCGGGAGGCTGAGACCTGAGAATCAAGGTTTAAAGCCAGCCTGGGCACAAAAGGACATGAGACGGAGCCGGGAGTTTATCCTAGTGGTAGAGTGCTTGCCTAGCATGCACGAAGACCCGGGCTCAATTCCTCCATACCACATACATAGAAAAAAGCCGGAAGTGGTGCTGAGGCTCAAGTGGTAGAGCTCTAGCCTTGAGAAAGTCCAAGGACAGTGCTCAGGCCCTGAGCTCAAGCCCAGAGTGGCCCAAAAAAAAAAAAAAAAGATGAGAGTTATCTGAGATTAACCTCTAGAAAATGGGAAGTGAGGGGCCGGGAGTTTGGCCTAATGGTAAGAGCATTAACCTTGAGAAAAAAACCCAAGGATAGTGCTCAGGACTGGCAAAAAAAAAAAAAGAAAAAGAAAATGGGAAGTGAGGCTTGGCTCAAGCATAGAGCGGTAGCCTTGAGCTGAAGAGCTCAACTCCTGGGACAACCCCCAGGCCCAGGGGTAGGGTGGTAGCCTTGGACTGAAGAGCTCAAGGACAGCACCCAGGCTGAGTTCAAGCCCCATGACCCCCCCCCAAAAAAAAAATTGATCAGAATGGTAGCTCCTTTACCTTTTTATGTGTTAAATTAGTTGTACAAGGGAGTTTCATTTTGACAACACTGTACATGCATACAGTGTATTTTCATCAGTGTCAACAGTGCACCTTCCTAACCTAACTTCAGAAGGGTTATTACCAGTTACAGGAATGCATTTCATTATTCAGCCATCCTAAACAAGAACATGAGGTTTTTCCTTCCTAATCAGTTTACTTTCAAAGAACAAAGATCAATTTACAAGTTAAAGTTGTGTGCTTTCTTTAATGGATTATTAATCTTGCTTCCCGTCAAAGTTCATTAGAAATTATGTATTTAGTGTGTTCCTCATTTAGAGAATAAACTTAATAAACAGGTTGTTTTAAAATATTGCAGCAATGATTTCTTAAAGCTAATTTGATTAGTAGAGTTATAAATACAAAAAGGGAGAAGAGATTACCAGAAATTAGACATAATTTTTAACAAAACTTCAGGAACACTTGATTATTAAAATCCCTTTAAAATCTTACAAGGGTTGCATATTACAGTTTCAGCTCTTCTGAGCCCTCTACCAGTAAGGCACCTGCAGTAGTGCAGATTTGCTACTGCAGCCTTGGGTAATATTTTTTGTGTTGTACTGGTGCTTCTCTAACAAAGCACACTTTGATCAAGACAGTCATAGGGCTTGCCTGGTAAGTGTGAGGCCTTTTAAGGCCCACTACAGGAAACAAAAAAAAAACAAAAAACACCACGTATTTACATAAACTCTAAATTCTAAGTATAAACTGCCAACTGAACGGATGGACAAGGATAAAATCAAGCTCTTAGATTAACCTTAACAATTTTTCACAAGTTATGTGTGTCTCATAAAATTAGGAGGTGGTAACACAGAGATGGAATGGCACTGACTTTATGGAAGCTCACACATTGAAACTAAACATAATCCCAAGCTGTGGTGTGGAGCTCTTCTGTTACCAGGCAGCACCCCCTCACTGTATAAATAGCAACTAGCAACAGGTTTCTTAAAGCCAAACTAATGATGGGTTTTGAAGATCATCATTGTCCATTGCCCTATTCATGAATCAAAAAATGGAAGACTCTGTCTCCTTACTTGAGATAGCCCTGAAAAAGAAGAAAGGTCGTTGAGTGAAGTGTAATCTCTTGGAGTGTTAGCTCCTTTCTGCATTGTCCTGAGCCTTTGGCTCAATTAGAATCCAACAGAAGTTCCAGGTCAACATCTTGTAAGATCTCCATGGTCCTGGAGAACATCATGCAAACTTCTTCTTGGTGGCTGTGAACCTCTCCATGTACTAAAAACCAGAAAGAAAAAAACGTGGGGGGTTTTGACAAAAGCAAAAGTCGGGTGATTTGTTTAGATTTTGTTTTTGTTTTTGTTTTAAGATCAGATTTGGTTCATTTTGTAGGAAAGCTTACCTAATTTTAGAGCAAATTTAAAGCATGTCATTGTTTAAAATTAAATTATTATTTTTACCAGTCCTGGGACTTGAACTCCTGAGCACTGGCCCTAAGCTTCTTTTGCTCAAGGCTTAGGACTGAGGAACCGACCCCAATGCTTCATGTGTGCTAGGCAAGAACTCTACAACTAAACCACATTCTCAGCCATTTAAAAAATTTTAATAAGAAATATATCAAAAGATGTTTTACAGCCAGGCATCCGTGGCATATGCCTATAATCCCAGCCACTAGGGACACTGAAATTGGAGGATCATGGTTTGAAGCTAACCTGGGCAAGGAAGTCTATGAGGCACAGTTAATAACCAAAATGCCAGAAGTGAAGCTGTGGCTCAAGGGAGGCACCAGCCTTGAGTGGCCAATTTTTGGAGCCCTTTTCAATTGCAAATGTCTACATGTGGGTTACTTTGGCATTGTCTTCTCAAGTAGTATCTAGAAATGCAGAGAGAATAGCAGGATACCAGTACACACCTTATCATACCCTTCCAGTTCTCGAAGCTTCTTTATTTCGAAAAGATTCCCTTCTACAGCAAGCAGACAGATCTGGGAATCGCTGAGGATGCTCTGTGGAAGCATGCTGAGCTCAAGACAATTCTCTTCCAGACGAAGAACTTTAAGGCGAGGGCAGCAAGATATCTTTATTGAGATCTGCGAGATCTGTGGAACAATGACAAACAATAAGAAAAGTGATCAGGTTTTTTTGTTTTTGTTTTTGCCAGTTCTGGGCTTTAGCTCAGGGTCTGAGCACTGTCCTTGGATTTTCTCAAGGCTACAGGTCTACCAGTTGAACCTCAGCACCAGTTCCAGCTTTTTTTCTATGTGTGTGGTACCGAGGTATCGAACCTGGGTCTTCGTGCATGCTAGGCAAGGACTCTACAACCAGACCAAACTCCTGGCCCAAGGCATAAGTCTTATAAATGCATTTTTACTACATTAAAACAACAAAAAGAATCTTGACTTCTTTGCCCTAGTTCTCTTCCCACCCCCACTTTCTCACTGCCTACTCTCTACAGAAGCCTCTGTTATATACCTTCTGTTACTCCAACTCCACTTTAAAAATAAGATGCTTTTTTATTTTTGAAGGTCAGCACTGGCTTTTTGGAAACATTCTGACAATAAAAGTACTGTATGTTCATTAAAGGAACTTTGATTTTTTGGGGGGAGGTTGGTTGTGGGACTTGAACTCTGAGCCTGGGTGCTGTCCTGAACTCTTCAGCTGAAGGCTACTACCCTGCCCCTTGAACCACAGCACCACTTCAGGTTTTCTGGTGCTTAATTGGAGTTAAGAGTTTCATGAACTTTAGAGCCTGGGCTGACTTTAAACCACGATTCTCAGATCTCAGCCTCCTGAGTAACTCGTGAACCACCATACCTGGCCAACAGTAATATAGTTCAAAGGAAAATAGTGGGAAGCCACCACCCAGAGCCATCACCATAAACATTTTGATTGACTGCCAGCCTTTTGCAGTGTATAGGAATACCAACCTTTTCACTGCCAGTTTTCTCATTCCCTATTGCATTTCATATTACTGTCCCTTTCTTGAAACCCTGTCTGTGTCTAAGTACTTGAATTCTAGTGCTATCTTTCCTGAGTTATAGCTTCCCTTAATCTTTTTTCATAGCAACCTTATTCATTTTTATTCATAAGTCATCACAACCTCAAAATCTGTACCATCTCCAGCTTTCAATAAAATATTTCCTCCTAGATAAACTCACTACAATCAACTCAGCATGTCTATTCCTAATAGCACTGTTGGCTTAGGTTAATACTTAGTAACTGTCTGACTCATTCTCCTTCTTTGCTGGTTAAGTGTCCCAAGTCTTCTAGTCTCTGATGAGCTTCTGTTCACGCATGCAAACATCGTTACCAGATGTTTGCTTTTGTTCACTGGCCTAGTGTTCTACTACCTGAGCCATACCTTGAAACGAACTTTACAAATGCATATGCTTAGATTTCTTCCCAGGCTTACTATATAAGAAACATTAAGGTCCTGGGAGTATGGCCTAGTGCTTGCCTAGCACACACAAAGCCCTGGGTTCAATTTCTTGGTACCACATACATACCAGAAATGGTGCTGTGGCACAAGTGGTAATGCGCTAGCCAAACGTTCAAGAACAGCGCCCAAGCCTAAGTTCAAGCCCCAGGACCGGCAAAAAAAATGAGGTCCAGTGATGATGCAAAACAAATTCCCTGGATGTAATAAGCTTCCCAAATAATGGGAAAGAAAACATAAAGCAGTCTAACAGTAAAATGGACTGATACCAGAAAGCCTGTCACTTAAGGGCTTTTTTTTTTTTCTCTCAATCTGGGGCCTGACCACTGTCCTTGGGATTTCTCAAGGCTAGAACTTGAGCCATAGCACCACTTCTGCCTTTTTTCTATGTATGTGGCCAAACACTCAGCCCGAGGCCAAACTCGGCTCTTACAGATTTTTTTTAAGTAAAAGCAAGATGTAAGTTTTAACAAAGATCAAGACAATCTCTGATACCTGCCTCCCCGAATCTCCGTATTAGTAAGTCTTATTCCTACACTTTATCACTGTATATCACTGGCAAAACTCTATCTAGCTCAGGGCATGTTAACATGATCTAAACTTTAAGATTTGTGGGGCTTTCAGTAAATTTTCAGATTATCTCACCTTGTTCCTCATTACATTCTCTTCCAAACACCTACACTACAAACACACCCATATTCCATGGCATTTTTGACATTGAAATTATAGAATATACATTTCTTATGTTCACTGACACTCCATGACTACAGTTTAGAGAACATGTTACAAACTAATTACAAGTTGAAACACATGCTTAGTTTTTAGCCTTAAACTTGAGACCTGGTTCTGGTTGAGGTTGAGTTCAATAGCCTGTAGCTCTCCCACTGTGTCAGGTATACTCCGAATTTGGTTTTTAGAGAGATCCACTACATCCAGGTGCCTCAGGCTACAAAGTTGGGGTGGTAGTGCTCCCAGTTGGTTCCCAGAGATACTCAGGGTCTTGAGGGCAGAGAGCTGTCCAAAGGTAGATGGCAGCTCTCTCAAGTGATTGTTGTTCAGATTCAGTGTCTCTAGTTTCTTCAGATTGCATAACTCATCAGGCAGAACAGCTGGGAAAGAAAAAAATATATGTATATATCAAGCAGACAGAGCTGTAAAAACATCTTTAATGAAGTTTATAACCTCTCTGGAAACCTGCCGGTTTTAGGTTTTGCATTTACCAACATAGTTCTGAAGGTGAGAGTACCAAGAAAATATCTAGCGGCCTCTTTTTGTATAAAAAGCACAATGTGGCAATTTTGGGTGGCTCTTATTCAGTCTCCCAAATGACAAAACTTTCGTTTACCTCATTTTCCAAAGACTTTCAAGTCCAAATTAACCCACCAGTAACCCTTAAAGCACACAGTCTGTCTACAAGGAGGCTCACAATGGGCAGGGAGCTCCAAGGACTCTCATATTCTGCATGTCGACTCCTCTGAACCGTTTTATAACAACGAAAAGGAGCTGATGAGAGTAAAACACCCTTCATAACTGTGGATCACGGGTAGCCAACGCGGAAAAAAAAAAAGAAAAAAGAAGCCATACCCAGTCTGTTGTTGTTCAGGGAGAGGCTCTTGAGCAGAGTGAACTTCCCTATCAGCGCTGGCGGGAGGCAGTCGATCTTGTTGTTGGACAAGTCGATGGTCCTAAGGTTGCTGCTCAGCTTCTGCAACTCAGAGGGGAACTGGAGAGAGGGAGTTGACCGGCGTGCAGAGGCCCTCAGCGACGACCCCCGTCCCCTCCCGTCCCCCCCAGACTCACCTCGGTCAGCCCACGGTCCTTCAGCTGAAACACACCCGTTTTCTGCGCCGTTTCTACGTGAGCGCGGAGGGCACTGTTTCCCATTCTAGCGCCGCGGCTCAGGTCCCTGCGGGAAGGAAGTGTGACAGTCACCGTCCGGGTCCAGGCACACCGATCCAAGGCCACCCCGGGCGCCGGGTGAGTTGTCACCTCCTTCCGATCCCAGGATCCCAGGGGGGGTGAGGTGGGGTGGGCAGCCCCGGAGTGACAAGTCAAGAAAGGGCAGAACGGACGTCAGGACTCCCAAGTCCTGATGCTTTGTTGTTGTTTGTTTGTGTTTGTTTTGTGCAGCCAATGCAGTGAGCCCAGGAGCCTGTGGAGGATCCAGAAGCAGCCCGGGCGGGGGTCGGGGACTCGCCTCCTTCCTACCGCACCGCTGAGAGGACCCGGGGACCCGCGCTCGCCTGGGATGCGCTGCCCGGGCTTCCGCCAGGGCGGACACGCCCTGTGACGTCATCGGGAGGCGCCGGGCGTTCTCCCCGGCCCCGCCTGCTCTTCACTCCCGGCGCCGTCCGGGGAGGTTCGTTCCAGTCATGGCTGCTCCCAACCCGTGGGATCCGGCCACCGCGCCAAACGCCGCTGGCCTGCTGTTGAACCAGCTGGTGGCTTCGGGGGTGGTCACGGAGGTGCGTCATCAACGGGGTGCCAGCTGGCGACAGAATTGGGCTGTGAGGTGGTGGCGGTGGCGGTGGCGGTGGCGGTGGGGCCCGAGGCGGGACGGGGGCCCCGCTGGGCTGGGGTAGAGGGCTTGGAGCTCCTCCCAGGCAACGGTTCTTTGAAAGGGGGGGATCTGAGGGGATGGTGTTTGGGCTAGATTGTATTTTTGTTGTTGTTTTGCGGGTCCTGGGGCTTGAACTCAAGGCCTGAGCTTTTTAACCTCCACGCCAGCGCTCGCTGCCATTGCGGGACACAGCTCCACGTTTGACTTAGGACGTTTGTTTGTTATTGCAGAGATGAGGATCGAACTCAGGTCCTTATTCTTGCCAGGCAAGTGCTCTTCCACACTGCTAAATCCCCAAACCCTGCTCAGAGCTTTTTTTTTTTAAGTTATGATTATAATGATGTATGGAGGGATGACAGTTGCCTAAGTCAGGTAAAAAGAGTACATTTCCTTTCGGGACAATGTCAGTCCCCTCCCTCACTCTCGCGTAAAGCAACTTTTAAAGCTAAAAAAGGAAATGAAGAAAAGATAGTAGCGGGAAAAGATGTAGAAGACTGGAATGTGAATAGAGACAGATTAATTGTGAGGAGAGGAGAGAGATTAGCCCCAGAGTTTTAGGGTGGGTGAGAACACACAGAACATAACGACAGTGGAAGGACCTTGAGGTTGAGGGAAAGAAATTTTGATATAAAGAGTAAATTGAGAAAAGTTTAAAAGGTAAAACTCACCTGCAGAAATTAGCAATGCAGACATGGTGAATGGTTTATAGAAACGTGTAATATAGTATTTGTACAAAAGTCATTAGAATTTTAATACCCTAAGGCATTCTTTTTTCTTTTTGGCAGGTCATGGGGCTTGAAATCTGGGCCTGGGCGCTGTCCCTGAGCTCTTCAGCTCAAGGCTATTGCTTTGCCATTTGAGCCATAGCACCACTTTTAGTGTTCTGGTGGTTAGTTGGAGATAAGTCTCGAGGACTTTTAGTGCCCAGGCTGGCTTTGAATAGTGATCCTCAGATCTCAGTCTCCTGAGTAGCTAGAATTACGGCGTGAGCCACACAGTGCCCAGTCCCTAAGGCATTTTTGAGGGAGGGGTGGTGCTGTGGTTCAAACTGGTAGAGCACTAGCCTTTAGCTGAAGAGCTCAGGGACAGTGCCCAGGCCCAGAGTTTCAAGCCCAAGGACAAAAAAAAAAAGTCCACAGATAAGCTAGCAGTAATTCAAACCTTTTGTGCATTGTACCTTAGGAAATAGTACAAAATAATTCTTAATTCTTGTTTATTTCTTTTTTCTTTTTTTTTCTTTTTTTGGCCAGTCCTGGGGTTTGAACTCGGGGCCTGGGTGCTGCCCTGTAGCCTCTTTGTGTTCAATGCCAACACCCTACCACTTGAGCCACAGGACTACTTTCCAGCCTTTTTTTTTTTTTTTCCTGATTGATTTATTGGAGGTAAAAGTCACGAGATCTTTCCTGCCCAGGCTGGCTTCTAACCACAAGCCTCAGATCTCAGCCTCCAGCCTCTTGAGTAACTAAGATTATATGTATGAGCCACTGGCATCTAGCTTTCTTGTTTACTTTGTACTTTTAAAAATACTTGAGCAAGATATTTGTAACAGTGAAGGTTCTAAAAACATGATATACAACCTTTGCCATGCTATCCTAGTGTTCATGGGAACTTTTTGTGATATACTGCTATTTTCTCTGTTTACCAATAGGAGATGTTAAATATGTCCATGAAAACAGCTCCTTGCTTTGAGAACTTCTCCAGACTACAGCAGATCAATAATATTCAAGCTGAAATCTACCAGGTAAATTCTTTTCTTTTTACTTCTACAGAGGGGGCAAAAAAAATCCCAAGAACTTAGGCTGCAATGTAGTTCAACAGAAGTGCAAGTACTTATTATGTGCAAGGACCTGACTTTAATTCCCAGCACCAAAATAAAACTAAAACATTGATTTAAACATAATTCTGGGGGCCAGGAGTTTGGCCTACTAGTAGAGTGCTTGCCCAGCATGCATGAAGACCTGGGTTCTATTCTTCAGTACCATATGCATAGAAAAAAGCCAGAAGTGGTGCTGTGGCTCAAGTGGTAGAGTTCTAGCCTTGAGAAAGTCCAAGGACAGTGCTCAGGCCCTGAGCTGTAGGCCCAGGACTGGCAAAAACAAAACAAAAACAAAAAAACATAATTCTGTTGCTGTTAGAATAGCATCTAGCATGTATCTGGATAGAAATTTATTGTAGTAGTTTTAAATAGTACTGCATTGTTGCAAGGGTAACTACAGGAGAACAAAACAGGAATAACAGAATGAAAAGCTTCAATAAATCACCCAGGCCATTGCACAAATTATCTTCCCACATCCCAGTTCAGGAATTATATACCATGTTCATGGGGCCGGGAGTTTGGCCTAGTGGTTAAAGTGCTTGCCTAGCATGCATGAAGACACATACATAGAGAAAAGCCAGAAGTGGTGCTGAGGCTCAAGTGGTAGAGCTCTAGCCTTGAGAAAATCCAAGGACAGTGCTCAGGCCCTGAGCTCAAGCCCAGGACTGGCAAAAAAAAAAAAAAAAAAAAGACTGTCCATGTTAAGTGTTTAAGTCTAATTGCTGGATACTTCCCAGGTGAGCTAAATGTTAGTTTTCTTTCTATGGTAGAAAAGTCTGGAAATCGAGCTTCTGGAACTAGAAAAAGCTTCAGCAGACATTGTTCATCCTTTCTATTTGAGTAAGTGATTTGTTTAAGTTGGTAAGCTTGGAAATTCAACTTTTTGGATTATTATAAATGATCTACAGACAGCAGTATGTTGATATGCCATAACTAACCAAAGTCTTCTCTTTGAATTGACTAGTGCAAGTAGCACAGACAGTGATCTAAATTAGCTCCTATAGTCTGTTTTCTGTTGCTATAATGAAGGAAATGAAACTGGAGTAGAAAAGTTTGTTTAATTCACAGTTGTATAGATTCCTGGCATGGTACTGACTTGTCTATGATAAGGACTTCATGGTTCATGCCATCACTAACTCTAGGACATTTGGCAAGAAGTAAAGATCCTATGATAAGAGAATATGCTAGCCAGGCATGGTGGCTCATGTCTATAATTCTAGCTATTTAGGAGGCTGAGATCTGAGGATCAGGGGTTCAAAGCCAGCCTGGGCACTAAAGACCTTTACACTTCTATCTTTTTTATCTTCAATTAACTCCTAGAAAACCAGAAGTGAGACTGTGGCTCCAGGGGTAGGATAATAGCCTTGAGCTGAAGAGTTCCGGGACAGTGCCAGGCCCAGAGTTCAAGTCCCAGGACAGTGATTGAGGGGTCAGAGTCATTCTTTTAAGATAATCCTTCTAAGAGAACTAACCAGAATCCCAAGAGAACTCTGTTAATTGCTTATTACCATGCAACTCCTAATGACTTCACACTACTTTCCCAAAGCCTCCACATTGAAGACTAAGCCCCTGGCACACTCAAGCTGAATTCAGACCACAACAGCTTCTCAAAGTCGAGAAAATGGTGAATGCACTTTCTCCTGACACCTGGGCTGTTGGGTGACCATTTTAACTTCCTCCATGGTGTTTCCTGAATCCTAATTCCCACAGCCCCATTACAGTTCACTCCTTGTCTTCTGCATTCCTCAGTCTTGAGGGTACTTTCTTGCCTAGGCTAGCTTTAGACTGCAATCTTCAGATCCCAGTCTCTTGAGCCACCAGCATCTGGCAAGATGTATTTTTAAATTTTCCTAGTAAATAATGTTTGTAATAGGATAGAAAAAGTAAGTAATAAGATAGAATAGTTAGCTGCCAGACAGGAAAAGAGACTTACGTGAAGAATATGACACTGGCTATATAAGCACTGAATGAGATGTAGAAGTAGGAGGAATTTAGCACTAGATTTGATTGTCAATAGGAAAGAAAAAGTAGTTGAAAATGAATTAGTATTGTTATTGTATCTAGCAAAGGGGAGCTACTTATGAGGAAATGGTGGAGTTTTGTTTTATTTACTTGTTTTTTTTTTTTTTTTGCCAGTCTTGGGCCTTGAACTAAGGGCCTGGGCACTGTCCTTGAGCTTTCTCAAGGCTGGAGCTCTACCACTTGAGCCACGGCATCATTTCTGGCTTTTTTCTATGTATGTAGTGTCAAGGAATCATACCCAGGTCTTCGGGCATGCTAGGCAAGCACTCCACCACTAGGCTAAACTCCCAGCCCCTTATTTACTTGTTTTAAAGGTGGAGTCTTTGTTCTGTTTCCCAGGCTAGTTTCAAACTCCTAACCTCAAGTGATGTTCTGCCTCAGATTCCAAGTGTTGTAATGATAACTTGTGCCACTATACTTGGCTTGAGGTTAATTTTTGATATTGAGATTGGAAATTAGTGACTTTAATTTCTGTTGTTGACTGTAGCTCAAAAGTGCCACACTCTGCAAAGCATGAATAACCATCTAGAAGCTGTGCTAAAAGAGAAGAGATCTCTCAGGCAAAGACTGCTGAAGCCCATGTGCCAGGAAAACTTACCTCTGGAAGCTGTGTATCACAGGTTAGACCAAGAAGTAGAAATGAATAGCCATATGCGTTTTGTGACAGTAGTTTCAATTTATACTAGCAGTTATTTTGTAGTGTGACTCACAAACAGTGTATTTATTATGGTTATATTTGTGGTGTTACTGTCGGTACATTAAAGGGGAAAGAAAATCCTTTGCTTTAAAATCATTATAGCTATAGAGGAATTATGAATTACAGTTTTAGTGAGAAAAAGTAGATTCATAGCATGTAGAAAGGTAGGTATACGTAGATTGTTTTCTATAAATTTATTGTTGAACTAATGTTGCCTACGTATAAAAATTGTGTTGGAAGCCAGGTGCGGTGGCTCACACCTGTAATCCTAGCCGCTTAGGAGGCTGAGATCTGAGGATGGCAGTTCAAAGCCAGCCCAGGCACTAAAGTCCGTGAGACTCTCATCTCTAATTAACCACCAGAAAATCAGAAGTGGCGCTGTGGCTCAAGGGGTAGGACAAGTAGCCTTGAGCTGAGGAGCTCAGGGACAGAACCCAGGCTCAGTTCAAGTGCCGCGACCCACAAAAAAAATAAAAATAAAAAATTGTGTTAGAAATAGCGCTGTGGCTCAAGTGGTAGAATGCTAACCTTGAGCTGAAGAGCTCAGGGACAGTGCCCAGGCCCAGTGTTCAAGCCCCATGACCGACCAAAAAAAAAAAGTGTTGAAAGTATTTAATATGGACAAATAGAAACAGTTTCAATTAAGACAGGGGGAAAAAAAAAAAACATAGTTCTAGTCTTTATGGTATTGCCTCAAAGTCTTAGACACATAGTTTACAATTTTGCTTTAATTTCCTAGTCCAAAAAATGGAAATGGTTTGTATTGCTATTTCTTCAAGGAGCACTCTTAAGTGTGGATTATTATTCAAAATAATGAAGGAATCTTCTAGGCTAATGATTGCTCCACTGCTTCACTAGCGATTTTAGGGTAAACCAGTATCTCTTTTGTTTTTATGGTATCAGGGCTCGAACTCAGGGCCTTGGGCTCTGACTCGGCTTGCTTGCTATCTCAGCTGGGCTCTTCCACTTGGAGCCATTTCTGCCCAGACTGGATTTGACCTGCAATCCTGTGGATATCAACTTGGTAGCTAGGTTTACAGGTATGAGCCAACAGTATCTTAAAGTGTCAGGAATGGTTTTACTTTTGTTATTTATTTTTTAAATTTTAATTTAATAAAAATTTTTTTGCCAGTCTCGAGGCTTGAACTCAAGGCCTGGGTGCTGTCTCTGAGCTCTTTTGCTCAGGAGTTTAGCCATTTGAGCCACAGTTCCACTTCCGATTTTTGAGTGTTAATTGGAGATAAGAGTCTCACAGGGACCTTTCTGCTCAGGCTGGCTTCAAACCATGGTCCTCAGATCTCAGCTTCCTCAGTAGCTGGGATTACAAGTGTGAGTGCCCAGCGGTCCTAGTTTTTTTTAATATTTGTTTTTGTACTGCTACTAGGACTTGAATACAGGGCCTACATGCTTGTCCCTTGGCTTTATCACTCAATTCTGGTGTTCTACCATTTGAGCCACAGCTCTACTTCTGGCCTTTTGGTGGTTAATTGAGGATAAGAGTCTTACAGACTTTCCTGTCCAGGCTGACTCTGAATCATGATCCTCATGAACCTCGCTGTCCTGAAATGGAATGAGTTTTTCTAGAGAAAGTCCTTATACAAGAATAGTATTTTTTTTATGATTTTTAAAATTGTAATTAATAGAGGGGTTACAGTTATATTCGCCAGATAGAAGGAGTATTACTTCCCACACATTGATATCCCTTCTCATGTTTTTGTCTATGCGAGAATATTATTAGCATTAGGAGTTATTGAACATTAGGATGGGCTCTAGATGTGATGATTAATTGATTAATGTTATTTCTCTCCATTTTTTTTTCTTTTGCCAGTCCTGAATCTTGAACTCAGGGCCTGGGCTCTGTCCATGGACATGTTTTACTCAAGGCTAGCACTCTACCACTTGAGCTACAGCACCATATCTGGCTTTTTCTGTGTATGTGGTACCAGGAAATTGAACCTAGGGCTTCATGCATGCTAGGCCAACATTCTACCACTAGGCTACACTCCTAGCCCCTCCATTTTTGTATTTGGATGACATGTTATTTCTCCTGGAAGTACTAAAGATTTCTTTTTTTGGGGGGGGGGCAGTCCTGGGGCTTGAACTCAGGGTCTGGGCTCTGTCCTTGGACATGTTTTGCTCAAGGCTAGCACTCTACCACTTCAGCCACAGCTCCATTTCTGGGTTTTTCTGTGTATGCGGTACCAAGGAATCAAACCCTGGGCTTTGTGCATGCTAGGCAAGCATTCTACCACTAGGTCCCAGCCTACAGATTATCACTGTTTATTTCTATGTATGCAATCAACCTATTGGCTCATTAAATTAATTGCAATTCATTTATTTCATATTGAGTCCTAAGCTGGGTGCGAGTGGTTCATGCCTGTAATCCTAACTACTCAGGAGGCGTAGATTCAAGGATTATAGTTTGAAGATGGCCTGGAAAGGAGAGGGAAAAAGAAATAAGTACATAAATAAGAATCCTAATTAAAGGAAAAGAAAAGCTAAATTTTACCTTTTTTTATCAGACATATGGTATGCTTGCTGGAATTGGCTGTGACTTTTATTGAGAAGCTGGAAACCCATCTTGAAATCATGAGAGATATTCCCCATTTAGATGCAAATCTGAAGAAAATGGTGAGTGTTAATATAGGTATCTTTAGTTCTCTCGAAGCTGGACTCTCAAATGTACAGTCTCCTAGCTTACCTTGTGTGTGTGTGTGTGTGTGTGTGTGTTCAAACCCAAAGCTTTCATCATGCTAGGAAAAACGTCTACCACTGTGCTATAACACCAACCCTTGATATTTTCTTTCTTTCTTTTTTTTTGTGGGTTATGGGGCTTGAACTTAGGGCCTGGGCGCTGTCCCTGAGCTCTTCGCTCAAGGCTACCACCCTACCCATGAGCCAAGCCCCACTTCCCATTTTCTAGAGGTTAATTACAGATAAGAGTCTCCAGGTCCTTTAGTGCAGGCTGGCTTTGAACCTGGATCCTCAGATCTCAGCCTCCTGAGTAGCTAGGATTACAGGCGTGAGCCAGCCCATTCTTGACTTTTTTTAAGACAAGTTCTCATAAGTGTAACTCAAAATGGAATTAAGTTCCTAATCCTCCTATTTTCACCTCTGAAGTGTTGGCATTGCAAACATGTATCACCATATTATTTAACCTCCTCGCCCTCAGTCCCACCCATGGGGCTTGAACTCAGGGACTGGGGCGCGATCCTTGAGCTCTTTTGCTCAAAGCTAATACTCTACCACTTTCAGCCACGCACTACTGGTTTTCTGTTGGTTAATTGGAGATAAAAGTCTCATGGACTTTTTTACGTAGGCTGGCTTTGAACTGCAATCTCAGCCTCCCTAAGCTAGGATTACAGGTGTGAGCCACTGCACCTAGCATCATTTAACTTTCTTATGGTTAATACTATGGCTAATTATTTTTAAAATCAGAAGTGGTTTTTCTTCTTCTTCTTCTTTTCTTTCTTTTTTTTTTTTTTTTTTTTTTTGTTGTTGTTGGTCATGGGGCTTGAACTCTGGGCCTGGGTGTTGTCCCTGAGCTCCTCAGCTCCAGCCTACTGCCTTACCCCTGAGCCTCAGCCCCACTTCAGTTTTCTAGTGATTAATTGGAGATAAAAGTCTCAAGTTCTTTAAAAGTGCCCAGGTTGGCTTTGAACTGAAATCCTCAGATCTCAGCCTCCTGAGTGGCTATGATTACAGGCGTGATCCACTGTGCCTGGCTGAATAAGTAGTTTTTCTTTTTTTTTTTGAGGGGTGGGCAGTCATAGGGTTTGAATTCTGGCTGGGGCTCTGTGTGGGGCGCTGTCCCTGAGCTCTTTAGCTCAAGACTACCTCCCTGCCCTTGAGCCATAGCCTCACTCCGCATGTTCTAGTCATTTATTGGACATTAGAGTCTTTCGGCTGGGCCACCAACCCCAGCAAAGAAATAGTTTTTCTTTAATGGTTGGTCATGAGCTTGAACTCAGGGCCTGGGTGCTGTCCCTAAGATTCTTTTGCTCAAGGCTAGAGTTCTACCACTTGAGTCACTGCACCATTTCTTGCTTTTTCTGAGTAGTTTATTGGAGATGAGTTTCAGGGCCTTTTCTGTTGGCTGGCTTAGAACCTGGAGCCTCAGATCTCAGCTTCCTGAGTTTCTAAAATTATATGTGTAAGCCATTAGTACCTGGAAGAGAAAGGGTATTTGTCCCCAAAGACACTGACAGGGTTCGATCTCTATATTCTTATTACCTTTAAATAGTGGTAGGAGAGGTTTCAATTCACCATTTCTGGTACAATAATAAAATAATGATAAATAAGATTTCTCTCTTTTTCTTTCTAATATTACAGAGCCAGGCCTTAGCCAAAATGGATATTTTTGTGACTGAAGCAGAAGAACTGGCAGAAAATATACTCAAGTGGCGAGAAAAGCAGAAAGAAGTTTCCTTGTCTATTCCTAAAGTATTAGCCGAAGAAAGACATCTTCATAAACATGGCTTTATCATATCTTGTACTTCTAATGCCAAGTGATTATTTATTTTTGCAGAATTGTATATAGTCATAAAAGGTCTGTTTCTAGTTGACTGTGATATAGATATTTATAGACTTTGCTGATGGTAATGTTGGAACACCCAAGATTTAGTTTCATTAGAACCAAATTGAATTTATTTTTTTTCCTATATGTTTATATTCTGTTCTTCAGTAATGAAAATAAAAAAAAATAACCATTTCTCAGGATATTTTTTAATGTCTTTTTTTTCTAAGTGCATGGTTCTGACTCTGAAGCAACTTCCAAAATCTAAAAATGTTTATGGTGATTATTTCTGTTGGAATGTCACAGAGTGTATAGAAAAAAATATGGCAGGACTATTGTCCTTTGAAGAGCCTGTTTACAGGGTTAGTCTTTGTCTGGAACATATGGGAATGTAGGTAGCAGCCTTTTGTACAATTTTGCCTGTGCTAAACATTTGCTTTCCTTCTGGAAATCTAGAATTTTGGTACATGTTAGGTAGAAGGTATCAATATGACTAGTCTTTAATAAAAATCCTGGGAAGTGCATCTCAAACTAAGTTTACCTTGATGGAAATACTTCATACCTGTCACATTTCGGTTCCTGGGAGACTGAAGCACCTTTGTGTGATTCTACTAACTATCCTGCTGCTTCATTTTCCCTAGACTTTGCCCCATATCTTTTCCCTTTGCTATTTTTCATGTGTTGTTTGCTTGTTTTGTTTTTGTGGTGCTGGCGATTGAATGCAGGGCCTTTTTCAGACAGTGCATCCCTAGAAAGGCCCCGGACCTCATGCTTGTTACTCAAGTGCCTCACCACTGATTTATACCCAGTCCATGCTTCTGCTAGTGCCATGATTGTTCTGTCACTATATTCTACCCCTAATGGCTTCTTTTTTGTTCCCCTAAAGTTTTTGGCTGTGAAGTCCTGATCCTCTTTCTTGCCTAAGTGCTGAAATTACACTTGACTACCACTCCAAGTTGTATGGCAGCTCTTTGCATCCTGAGTATTTTTCTTGCCTCATTCAAATTCTCATTGAGGCTTCTCCTGATCATACCCTCTCCTGCTTGTTTTGTATTCCCTCTTCTACTTTTTTCTCCTTAGCTAATCTGTAGACATTTGAAGTTGCTTACTTTCATCATTAGTCTCGCTCACCCAGCTTCATGAGGTTTTGCCTCATTTCTATGGGCTTAGAGGAATGTCTGTTTTAATAGGAGCTTACTTAAGAAATACAAGTTAAATTAACTGATTACCTTCAGGACTTCACTTTCTTAATTTCAATTCACATGTCACCCTATCAGTGAGGGCTTTTCTGAAGTTTCCCTACATACTTGGATATTATTTAATAACCTTTCTCTTTTTTTCCCCATTACCCTTTGCATCATTTGGCAATGTCTCCTTTCCCTTCTCCATAGATTCTAATTTCCATGGAGGCATGGACTTGGTTAACCAGTGTTTTTGTTTTTGTTTTTTTTTTTTTTTTTTTTTTTTTTTTTTTTTTTGCCGGTCCTGGGCTTGAGCTCAGGGCCTGAGCACTGTCCTTGGACTTTCTCAAGGCTAGAGCTCTACCACTTGAGCCTCAGCACCACTTCCGGCTTTTTTCTATGTATGTGGTACCGAGGAATCGAACCCGGGTCTTCATGCATGCTAGGCAAGCACTTTAACCACTAGGCCAAACTCGTGGCCCCCAGTGTTTCTTTAGACCTTAGAGCAGGGCTTGATACTGCTGTCAACACTGCCAGAGTGACTAGCACCTTGCAAGACAGTTGAGAGAGACACTGTAGAGTGTTATACACACGTACACATTACTGGAATGTGTGCTTACACACTCCAAATTCCTCCACACTCAGATCTCCTTGCGTGAAACTGCAAAATCATCAGGTGCGTCTCTTTCATTTTTACCTCTAAATTTTACTGAGGTATCATGCATTTGTTTGTTCCTGGTGTTTGAACTCAGTGCTCAGACGCTGTCCCTGAGTCTCTACAGGTGCTCAAAACTAGCCCTCTACCACTTGAAGCCCTCTACCCGCCTTTCTGCCTGGGGCTGGCTTCGAACCGCTATCCTCAGATCTCAGCTCCCTGGGCAGCTAAGACTGCGGGTGTAGGCCCCGACGCCCCTGAATTTTAGGTTCAGCATTGACAGCTTAGGACAACTCTGCGAACAAATCACATTTGGCAAATTTATACAGGCATTAGCTGGAACTGAAGCAACGTTATTTGACTGCCCAGCACGAGCACCGAGTCTCCAGTGTGCCGGCTCAGGGAAGAACAAATCTCAGCGCTGTGGCCTGGACTCCGCCCGCTCGGGATTGGCTGACGCTTGGTGGCACCGCCCCCGGCGCTCCCGCAGCCCCTCCAGCTTCAGAGGAGTGTCCGGGGCGGAACGTAGGGGCGGGGCGAACTGGGCGGGCCAGAGTTCCTCCAACTCGGCTCGGGATTGGCTGGAGCTCTGACAGATGCCGCCCTTCTCGGGTGTGGGCTGAGACTTGGGCGGGGATTCCTCCCAAGAGGCGCGTGGGGGCGGGACGGGGCGGGAAAGCCAAGCGTGCTCCCGCCTACCTGGCTCAGGATTGGTCCGGGCTCCATGAAGCCCCGCCCCCTCGGGCGGCGGCCAGCGCTTGGCGGGGCCGTCCCGGGAGGCGCGTGAGGCGGGCTGGGACAGCTGGGATGAGGCTGGACTTCGCGGTCGGCTCCGGGGATGCCTCCGCTGGACCCCGCAGATCGTGGGTTGTGGCCGAGGGATGGCGAATGTGCGAGTGGCCGTGAGGGTCCGGCCTCTCAGCCAGAGGTGAGTGTGGGCGGGAGGGGGCGCCTGAGGCGTCGAGTGGGCCGAGGGGAGAGCGCGGTCTGGGCGTCCCCCTCGGGGCGCGCAGCCCAGTCAGACCGAAGTGACGGAGGACTCGGGGTCCGGAAACCGCGACGCGCTGGCGGGGCGGGGCCTGCAGGCGAGTCGTCGCGTCGTCGAGGACCTGGGTGGCTTTGAGGGCCGGGCCGCCCACGGGGGGCGCCTTCCCGGCCCGCGGCCTTGCCGGGGGGGGGGGGGGGGCCGCGGCTCGGAGGCCGCGGGGGAGGCCGGGGCAGGCCCCCCTCTCCTGACGGTCCTCGGGTGGTCCTCGAGGACGGAGCCGGGTGCTCCAGCGTGTTCCGCGCTGCACCCGCGGCGCTGCACCCCTCGGCCTCTCCTCCTCTTGGCTCACTCACCTGAAAGGCTTTTGAACGGTTTTCTAAAGAACTATGGAGTGTGCCGACAGGTGGAGAAGTTCAGAGGCCTTGGGGAAGTAGGAAGACGCGGAGAGGATTTGAGTTGTGAAGGAACAGGTAGAAGCTGGTGTGGAGGGAGCTGAGTGCGAGGTGCTGAAGCTGGCAGAATGGTTTCAGACCAGGAGGCACTGCATGTCAATTATTAAGGGAATTCTCCCCCCAGAACCGCGAGATAGCTTGATAATTGGACAGGTCAAGAAAGGGATTGTGACAATTAGAAAAATGTGGTACTGGTGGACAGTATTTGTCCTCACACAGGTGACTGGCTTTTGGGGAAAAAAAAAAAAAGGACAGTAGTGAGACTGGAGGAAAGTATGAAAACGCAAAATTAAGAAGGAAAGCAGCAGATGATTGAACTGATGTTTTGATTAGTAAATTGCTTAGAACATCTGACTTGGATATAGCCGAATTTCACGGCTCAGGCAGCCCTGGGGTCTGCGGTTCCTAGAAGCAGCTCTGGTGTATCCCATTTTCCCCAAACCTGTTCTTTTAGGGTTCTCATGATAATACTGACCACTCTTGGTTCTTTGGAAACTAGGTATTTAAAACAGCAAGGGGTTAAATTAAGAAAATCCTGTTGAAATTGCATAATTATTTGCAGTCATGGTAGAGGACAATATCCAGTAAAAATGAAAGAAAGCACAACACTTACTTTGCTGGATGGTGTGTGTGCATGTGCGCGTGAGAGCAAATACTGGGGTTTTGTTGCTTTCGGCTAGGGCTCTACCACTGAGTCACAGCTCCACTTGTGGCTTTTTTGGTGTGTGCTTAATTCGAGATAAGGTTTCAGGTGGACTCCTCTACCTGGATTGGCTTCAAACTGCCAATCCTCAGATTCCCGCCTCCTGAACAACTAGGATTACAGGCCTGACCACCAGTGCCCAGCTACCAGCAAATAGCCTCGAGAACAAGTGGTAGAATGACAAGACAGCAAATTTCCAGGAGTGGGCAGATTTTTGGCAAGCTGAAGATTCTGGGATGGATGTGGGGAAAACTCAAAGTCACTCTAATTAAATTCAGAACACCCCCTTCTTCCTGTAGAATCCTGGGGAGAGGGTAGCTTTCCCTTAGGCTGTTGACTTGTACTGTCTTCACTGAGTCTCTTCCGAATGTCCAGGATTATGCTGACTTTGGCTTATTCCAACCTTCAAATAAGTTATTGGTACAGATTTAGTTAAACTAATTGGATATGATGTTGTTTGGGAACAAATTGGGAAGAAACCTTAGAAACCTTTGTTTTGTTTTCTTCCCAATGAGAAAATGAGCTTGCATAAAGTCTAAATGCAAGAAGAGCCAAGGTTTGATTCAAGAGTCCACATTTCTCTTTCTTGAGGCTACAGAAAAATTACACCTCTTTCTCAGAAGTGTTCCTTTGTTTTGTGACTCTCAGTGGCCCTGAATAAAATAGAACATGGCTTTGATGCCTCACAGGTATTTCTCCCATAAGTAGAACTCAAGTAATAACAAACCAGCTGTGAGCCCAAGAGCTTGAGTCTTTGAGTTCAAGTCCCCCCCCAACACACACAATGGAAAAATGACTACTACCAATATTTCTTTAGAAGAGTTGATTTGGGGAAAGCAGTGTTAGCTTCTGGTGGGCTAATGATCCTGGGGAATTAAGAGTGTCTTTCTAGATTGGGGGTGGGACACACTAGCAGAAGATCACTTTGCCGCAACCAACAAATCAACCTTCTGCTTCCCTGAGTACTGTGTAATGTGAAATGAGCAAGAAAAGTACATGAAGATTTGAAACAGATTTTTTAAAGGAAATTTAACAAAATGCTATTAACCTAACAGAGGGGAATTTTTAATCTAGCACTTTGTCTCATTCACTGATAGCTTTGAAAAAGGAATTTAAAAAAAAATCTAAAAATTCAGTGTCACCATATATGATCTGCCCCTCTCCCCCCATCCCAATCCCAATCACTTCCCTACTATGGGATGCCTGAGAAAGGATAACAGTAAGATTCTCTTCAGGTCTCGATTGGGAGCAGTTTGATAAAGTTGTGTGAAAGAATAATGGAATTTACTATTGTCAAATTAATTCACGATATTTACATATTGGCCCTGTGACTTTAGCTGAAGCTTTATATGTTACCAAAGCAAAATAAAACAAAAAAAGATGAATTTCAATTCTCTGGGTTACCTGGAGTGTAGGGCTTGGTTAGTTGTTAGCAATGTACTATGAGTATGTTCTCAGTGTCTAGATAGAAAGGATTATGCCACTAATGTCTGTGCTCGAAATCTCATAAAATAAGAGGTTGAGCTAGGTTTTGTGCTGGACCAAGGAAACTGTAGGTTTCCAAGCCTGAATTCTAAGGTACAGTCAAGAGCCTGGGCTCTGTGGTTAGCCAAACTTCTCTGATCCAGCTCTGTGACTTTTCACAAGTTTTATCATCTCTTTAAGTTTGCAGTACACCATTTACAGCAATGAAGAAATGGTAGGAAGCTGTGTGGAGACAGGAGGTGGACAGATGGGATAAAGTGCAATATTGTCTTCACCAATTCAGTGTCTCCGGCTCACAGGATCATCAATAAGAAGGTTCTGTTCCAGAACCTAGGGATGCTCCAGCTAAGGGGATTTTTTTTTCCTTCTTTTTCTTTTTTTCCCCCTCATCCTGGGACTTGAACTTCGTCCCATAGCCTCTCTGTACTCAAGGATAGTGCTCTACCACTTTAACCACAGTGCCACTTCTGCCTTTTTCTGAATAGTTTATTGGAGACGATAGTCTCATGGATTTTCCTGCTCCAGCTAGCTTTGAACCCTGATCTTCAGATCTTAGCCTCCTGAGTAGTTAGGATTATAGACTTGAGCCGCTAGTTCCTGCCTAAAGGAAGTTCCTGATGGATGTTTACAGCTGTTTACGGGGAGACACAGTCTACTTATGGGGACAGTAGTAGGGAAAGATTTTGGCACCACCACGCCCAGTGCTAGTCCTAGCCTCTCCTCATGAATTTTGTATTGTTGTCTTGTTTCCAGAGAGACCAAAGAAGGGGCAAGAATTATCGTAGAAGTTGATGACAAAGTGGCAAAAATTAGAAATTTGAAGGTAAGCCTGGCATTGCTTTCTATTTTCTTCTCAGTATGATGAAGGTGTGTATGTGATTATGGTTAATTTCAGAGTAGGGGAGGACATAGAAAGGAATTGTGATGAAAGCTTGGACTAATAAATTTTTTATTTTAAAAGCAACAACAAGGCAACAGATAAGAGCAGAGAGTATGTGGCAATTACAGCCCACAGACTATCAAATAGGATGCAGCTGTTTTGGAAACTGATTGGTAGCTGCTTTGAAAATAAACATGGAAAATAAACATTATGTGAAAGAATAATGGAATTTAATATTGTGAACTTAATTCACAATATTAACATATTGGCCCTGTGGCCAGGAATTTGGCCTAATGTTAGAGTGCTTGCCTAGAATGCGCGAAGCCCTGGGTTCATCTCTCAGTACCACATACACAGAAAAGCCAGAGTGGTGCTGTGGCTCAAGTGGTAGAGTACTAGCCTTGAGAAAGCTCAAGGACAGTGCCTTGGCCCTAAGTTCAAGCCCTAGGACTGGCAAAAAAAAAAAAAGAAAAAAGAAGATAAACATGGAGGATCTTATGGGGACCATGATTAGTTTAAATCTTGCCAGAGATCTAGGAGGCAAATTGTATATGTTTGCCTAACCACCATTAGGACTTTGTCCTAAGCCTGTCAACTGCGTGTGGTCATAGGACTTGAACTCTGGACTTGGATGCTGTCCTTGAGCTCTTTAGCTTAAGGCCAGTGCTCTACCACTTGAGACACAGAGCCACTTCTGGTTTTCTATTGGATAATTGGAGATAATATTTTCACAGACTGGGGCTAGGAGTTTGGCCTTGTGGTAGAGTGCTTGCCTAGCATGCACAAAGACTTAGGTTCGATTCCTTGGTACCACATACATAGAAAAAAAGCCAGAATTGGTGCTGTGGCTCAAGTGGTGGAGCTCTAGCCCTGAGGGGGAAAAAAATATCTCACGGACTTTAGTGCCTGGGCTGGATTTGAACCATGATCCCCCTGAGTAGCTAGGATTGTAGGCCTGAGCCACTGATGCCTGGCTACCTTTTTTTTTTTTTTTTTTTTTTTTTTTTTTGTTGTTGTTGTTGGTTGTGGGGCTTGAAGTCTGGCCTGGGCGATGTCTCTGAGCTCTTCAGCTCAAGGCTACCACCCTACCTCTTGAGCTACACCACCACTTCTGGTTTTCTGGCGGTTAATTGGAGATAGAGTCTCACAGATTTTTAGTGCCTGGGTTGGCTTTGAACTCTGATCCTCAGATCGCAGCCTCCTGAGTAGCTAGGATTACAGGCGTGAGCCACCACACCGGCTTTTATTTTATTTTTCTTTCTGGTCCTGGCCTTGAATTCAGGTGTAAGCACTGTCCCTGAGCTTTTTTGTGCTCAAGTCTAGCACTCTACCACTGGAACCACAACAACTTCCAGCTTTTTCTGAGTGATTTATTGTAAATAGAATTTCACAGACTTTTCTGCTTAGGCTGGCTTCAAACCACCATTCTCAGATTTCAGCCTCCTGAGTAGCTAGGATTATAGGTATGAGCCATCAGTGCCTGACAGGATTCCCTCCCTCCTTCCCTCCCTTCCTTGCCTGTTCCTCCCTCCCTCCTCCCCCCTTCCCTTCTTCCCCTTTTCCCCTCTTCCCCTCTCCCCCTTTCCCCCTTTCCCCCTTTCCCCCTTTCCCCCTTTTCCCCTTTTCCCCTTCTCCCCTTTTTCCCTTCTCTTCTCCTCTTTTTCTCTTCACTTCAAGGTTACTGCCCTATCCCTTGAGCCAAGCGACACTTCCAGTCTTCTGGTGGTTCATTGGAGATAAGAATCTCCTGGATTTTAGTGGCTTGGCTGGCTTTGAACATTGATCCTCAGCGCTCAGCCTCCTCAGTAGCTAGGACTATAGGTGTGAGCCCCTGCTCCTGGCACCCCTTCCTTCCTTCCTTCCTTCCTTCCTTCCTTCCTTCCTTCCTTCCTTCCTTCCTTCCTTCCTGTCTTTCCTGTCTTTCCTGTCTTTCTTTCTCCTTCCTTCCTGTCTTTCTTTCCTTTCTTCCCTCCCTCCCTCTTTCTTTCTTTTCTTCCTTTCTATCTATCTCCCTTTCTTTCTTTCTTTCTTTCTTTCTTTCTTTCTTTCTTTCTTTTTTTCTTTCTTTCTTTCGTCTTGAACTCAGAGTCTGGGCACTGTCTTTGGGCTTTCTCAAGGCTACCCTTGAGCCACAGCACCACTTCTGGCTTCTTCTGTGTATGTGGTACTAAGGAATCGAACCTAGGGCTTCATGCATGCTTGGCCAGCACTCTACCACCAGGTCATGCTCCTGTCCCCAACAGAGGACTTTTTGTTTTCTAACATCTCTTACTTGCCTTCGTTGATTAATCACTTTGTTCAGAAATTTTGATTCTTAAGAATAAATCTTGGCTAAGAATAAATTTTATTGTGTCCCCTACATACCTTCCAAGCTACTTCTATAAGACTAAGCTATCTACTAACCATCTCTTGCTCATTCTAATAGCCTCATTCTTTTGGAATCTTCATTTTCTTTTCCTTTTTTTTTTTCTTGTACTGATTTTCAGCTTTAACTCAGGACCTAGCCACTATTGCTGAGCTTTTTTGTTCAAATTTAGTCCTCTAACATTTGAGCCCACTTCTGGCTTTTTGGTGGTTAATTGGAGATAAGCCTGCAGGCTTTCCTGCCTAGGTAGGTTTTTGAACCATGATTCTCAGAACTCAGCCTCTTGAATAGCTAGGATTACAGGTGTGAGCTACCTGTCTCTTCAGTAGTTTTTTAAAATTTTACTGTTTTTATTGTTATTATAAAGGTGATGTTACACGAGTAAAGAGTACATTTCTTTTTAGACACTCCAGTATTTTTCTCCTATCCCTACCCACAATTTGTGTAGCTTATTTTCAACATAGTGTCCAGTCATTACTATTTTTGCATTTGTCTTCTGTAGGTTTTTTTTTTTTTTTTTTTTTTTTTTGGTTGGTTATGGGGCATGAACTCTGGGTCTGGGCCCTGGCCCTTAACTCTTCAGCTCAAGGTTAGCACAGTATCCCTGAACCACAGTACTACTTCCAGTTTTCTGGTGGTTAATTGGAGATAAGAGTCTTAACAAGCCGAGCATGGCCTACTCCTGTAATCCTAGCTACTCAGGAGGCCAAGATCTGAGGATCAAGGTTCAGAGCCAGCCTGGGGACAAAGGACTTAAGACTCTTCTCTCCAATTAACCTTTAGAAAATGGGAAGTGGTACTTGTCTCAAGGGTAGGGTGGTAGCCTTGAGGTGAAAAACTCAGGGACAGTCCCCAGGACGTGTTCAAACCCTATGAGCCACAAAAAAAAAAAAAGTCTCATAGACTTTGTGCTTTTTGTGCCTAGTCTGGTTTTGAACCTTGATCTTCAGATCTCAGCCTCCAGAGTAGCTAGGATCACAGGTGAGAGCCACCACACTTGTGCCAAGTGTTGCTTTTCCTATCTATAATATGAAATTTTTGAATAATTGCTCTACCCTCATCTACCTTAGGCTGTTGGATTATTCTTCGTTCTTCTCTCCACATGGTTTCTAAATTTACTGGTGATTGGTACCCCAGAGACCTCAATGAAGGTTCCAGATTGATGGAGCCTGTTGGGCCCAAGGGCTGAAATACATAAGCACATATGCACTTCCAGTGTCCTCTGTAGAGCTTTTCTTTGATTTTTTTTTGGGGGGGGATGTGGGGCTTGAACTTTGGGCCTGGGTGCTGTCCCTGAGCTCTTCAGCTCAAGGCTACTGCCCTACCCCTTGAACCACAGCACCCCTTCCAGTTTTCTTGTGGTTAATTGGAGATAAGAGTCTCATGGACTTTAGTGCCCCATCTGGCTTTGAACCACCGTCCTCAGATCCTGAGTAGCTAAGATTACAGGCATGATCCACCATATCTGGCTTCCCCTCCCCCCCCCCCCAGTCCTGGGGCTTGAACTCAGGGCCTGGGCACTGTCCTTGGACACTTTTTTTTTCTCAAGGATAGCACCCTGACACTTGAACCACAGCATCACTTCCGGCTTTTTCCGTGTATGTGGTTCCAAGGAATTAAACCCAGGGCTTCATGCATACTAGGCGAGCACTCTACCACTAGGCCAAACTCCTGGCCCCTCTGTAGAGCTTCTTATTGGGGAAATGATAATGATGTAGAAGATGCTCAGAGCAGGATAGGCTTTGTCTCCTGAGAAATCCTAATCTCATAGCTGGTACCCATGTAGACAGATATGTGACAGAATGATAAACATACTTAATTCTTTGGGCTTTATTTGTATTAAATGAAGTAGAGATAAAGATTTCTTATTTTCCAGTTCCCTCTAGTTACAGTAGGGAGACGTTAAATGACTCTGGGCAGGGCCGAGAGTTTGGCCTAGTGGTTAAAAGTGCTTTCCTAGCATGCATGAAGACCCGGGTTTGATTCCTCAGTACCACATACATAGAAAAAAGCCAGAAGTGGTGCCGAGGCTCAAGTGGTAGAGCTCTAGCCTTGAGAAAGGCCAAGGTCAGTGCTCAGGCCCTGAGCTCAAGCTCAGGACTGGCCAAAAAAAAAAAAAAAAGACTCTGGGCAGCATGTAATTTATGGCTGAGAAGACACTGATTCCATTTTTGATTTTAGGTGGGCAGTCGGCCAGATGGCTTTGGAGGTTCCAGGGAGAAGATTGTAGCATTCAGCTTTGACTACTGCTACTGGTCAGTCAACCCCGAGGACCCTCATTATGCATCTCAGGATGTGGTAATGTCATTTTTGCTTTTCTCCGTTCTCCTCAGTGATTTATAGGTAATTTTCAAGGTATAGTGACAAGATTGGACATTATCAACTTGGTATATTAAGCTTTAAGCAAATTTTAATACAACCCGGATGGGTTTAATGAATGGGTATTGGAAAAATAATATGGATTCTCAGCCCTACCTATTTCTTAAGGTATTTTGGTCAGAAACTAATAATGTCAGAAACTAATGATGTTTTAATCTTTTTTTTTTTTTTTTGCCAGTCCTGGTCTTGGGCTCAGGGCCTGAGCACTGTCCTTGAGCTTTCTCAGGGCTAGAGCTCTACCACTTGAGCCTCAGCACCACTTCTGGCTTTTTTCTATGTATGTGGTCATTTTTGTGGGTCATGGGGCTTGAACTCAGCCTGGGCACTGTCCCTGAGCTCTTCAGCTCAAGGGTACTACCCTACCCCTGGGTCTGGGCATTGTCCCTGAGCTCTTCAGAGACTCAAGGCTACTGCCCTACCCTTGAGCCAAGCCCCACTTCCCATTTTCTAGAGGTTAATAAGAGATAAGAGTTTCAGGTTCTTTTGTGCCTAGGCTGGCTTTGAACCTTGATCTTCAGATCTCAGCCTCTTGAGTAGCTAGGATTACAGGCGAAAGCCACCATGCCATCAAGATGTTTTAATCTTAGAAGTGATAAGGAGAAGCATCCATTCCAGAAACTGAAGGAGGGAGGAAAAGACAGTTTAGGGCATGGCACTTGGCTGGTGTCCATTTAGGCTTGAGCCTCAGCCTGAATCAGGTGGGTTTGAGTAATCTCTGATCACGTTATAAGTCATTTCAAATATGTTCTTGAATTATAAGCAGTATTTTCTTTGAGCTTTGTGCTTGTTCTTGTGTTAGACAGCTAGGCAGATCATCTGAAAGCTGTGCTGGAAGCCAGTTCTATTGATGTGCTGAGGATTGAGTGGCTTTGTTGTTTACCCTTCGTGTGTGTGGTGTGTGTGTGTGTGTTTTGTCAGTCTTGGGGCTTGAACTCAGGGTTTGGATACTGCCCTTGGACACTTTTTGCTCAAGGCTAGTGCTCTGACACTTGAGTCCCAGTGCCACTTCCGGCTTTTTCTGCATATGTAGTACTGAGGAATCAAGCTGAGCACTCTACCACTAGGCTACACTCCCAGCCCTGTCTTCCTATGTTTTTTAGTTCATAGGTATTAAGTTTCCAGACAGCTGGAGGTCCGGCCAGTGGGTCTATAGGACATCTTAGTTCCTGGGAAGCAGTAGCATTGTAGTCTTGGTTTGAAAGCTCTAGAAGGCCACACTCTTAGTCCCTGTAATGGCCAGCAAGTCTTGCCTCAGGCAGTTCTGTGACCGTAAAGTGATGGCCCTTATCCCTAAAATTAGAGTAAAAATTACTAGCCGAACATAGTGGTACATATCTAAAATCACAGCAACTCAAGAGGCTGGGGCAGGAGAATTGCAAGGACAAGGTTAGCCTGGGCAATTTAGTAAGATTTTGTCTCCAAATAAAAACACAGGCCCATTTATTTGGCATTTCATCATTCAGTATCATTATACTTACACTTGAAAGAATGCCTTAGGAGTATGCCCTTAGTAAACACTGTTGGAACTGGAAATACTTTTAGGGTGACCTAGAAAACATTGCCTATAAATGTGTAGACCTTTGACTAAAATTACAAGGTTTATTTTCTGCCAATGTTTTAATCCTTTTTGAAACTTGGAAAAAAATCAAGTGTAAGTTTTTTCTGAGGATGGTACTGATTTTTGTGTGCGGACTGCTAGTAATAACAGTAGTTCTAAACCTTCCAGGTGTAATTTTCTTATTCTTTCTGTAGGGAACATATGGAAACCAGACATATACTCCTGTGGGAGTTGTTGTCTCTGTGGTATTTTTTTCCCCTGGGGCTTGAACTCAGGGCTTGAGCACTGTCCTTGGGCTTTCTCAAGGCTAGAGCTCTGCCACTTAAGCCACCATGCCTGGCTTAACATCAAAGAGCTTGGATATAAGTTTTGTGTGAGGCTCACATTTTATGTTTATGTAGCTTAATTATATAGGTACTCTAGTGGAAGCTAAAAAAGCTGTAGAGGAAGGAAATTCATAAATATGAACTGTTGCCTGATTTGAAAGTTGGTGGAATGACCAAATGGGAACCACACAGGAAACCTGTGCAGAGAGAGATAAAACAAGTGTCTCCTGAGGTTTATTCAGGTTTGTTTGTTGTTTGAATTCCTCATTGGTACCAAGAGGAGTCAGGATAGGACAGAAAAAGGGGAACCTTAGTGAAGGCTCGAGTAGGGTCAGAATGTCCTGAATGGTGGCAGAACTTACAGCCGCATGATCAATTCAGAGAGGGCTTATTATTTTTTTACGACAAAAACCAGAGCCGGGCCTTAACCCTAATCACATTGACTCGTAGACTGACAAGGATAGGAAAGGCAGAATGTCATACAGCCATAGGACTTGGAAAGGGGAAAATTTAGATCTTATCTAGTTCATTCTCTCAATAGGATTTTGTTCTTATTATTTTTGGCACTGTTGGGACTTGAACTTGGCGCCTTGTGTTTATCTTTAGATTGGCATTCTACTGCTTGAACATTCTACCAGTTCCCTCCGTAGAATTTGTGATCACATTTGATGAGGGAAGTCAGTCTCACTGAACCATAATTTAGACATGGTAAAATTCACTTTTTTTGTGGTGGGGGGAGGTGTATTCTCATTGTGTAACTAGAGTAGTCTCAGATTCACTCTCCTCCTGCCTTTGCATCCCAGGGGCCGGGATTACAAGCATTACCACACCTGACTCACAATTTACCTGTTTGTGTATGTCTATAGTATATGAGTGTGTGAGTTCTCACAAATGCATCCTAGCATATAACTGACACATAATCAATATGTACAGACTGTCACCCCCAAAGTTCCTTCATGCCTTTATTGGTTGTTTCTGTACTTCTTTTTTCCTACCCTAACTGCTGATAGCTACTAATCTGTTTCTTGATTGTGTAGTTTGTCTGACCCATAATGCCATGTAAATGGGCTCAGACAGCCTGTGCTGTTATTCGTGTTTCTACTTAGCATGAGTTACTCATGCTTCTTCTACTTAGCCTGAGTTACATCTCTACCATCGCTGGATCACACCTTCTGACTTGGATTCAGATGTGTTTAAATCATTTGTTCACCTAAATGGAATCCCAGTACTTTGGAAGCATTGCTTTTTTTTTAAGTTCAGTAGTGAAGGATCAAGTCCCTAGAGGCCAGTGCCTCTGTATCCCGGGTCTCCAATCTCCCATCCCTTCCTTTCCCATGTCCTCCTTTTTGTTTGCGTTTTGCACAGTAGCATCATGAAAACCATGAACTTTACATTCAGATGATCCCATGTACAAACCTAGGATGTATTTCTTACCGGGTGACTCCTGTAGATCAGGAATGGGAAGTGTTAGGGGTCATACACCTGTCATGTCCATTTTCTGGCTTGAATGTCACCAGTGTCCCATTCTTGCAGCCATATTTGTCGGTATAAATTGTATTTTCACTTCTAATATTTGGACTTATAGAACAAAATTTTTTAAACATTGGCCTAAATTTTATCTGGCTTGGATCTATATAAAGGTCAATTTGTTTTCCCTTTGAAATCAGACTGGGTTTGAATTCAGGCACAGCCACTTGATAACTTGCACAAGTTGTTGTTTTTCTTCTTTCCTTTTTTTTTTTTTTTTTTTTTTCCAGTCCTGGGCTTGAGCTCAGGGCCTGAGCACTGTCCTTGGACTTTCTCAAGGCTAGAGCTCTACCACGTGAGCCTCAGCACCACTTCCAGCTTTTTTTCTATGTGTGTGGTACCGAGGAATCGAACCCGGGTCTTCGTGCATGCTAGGCAAGCACTTTAACCACTAGGCCAAACTCCCTGCCCCTGGACAAGTTGTTTTATCTCTCTGAATCTGTGTGTGTGTGTGTCAGTGTGTGTCAGACTTGAACTCAGGGCCTGGGAACTGTCTTTGAGCTTTTTTACTCAAGGTTAGCACTTTACCACTTGGAGCCACAGTGCTACTTCCTGTTATTAGTTGGACAGGGGTTGTCACAGACTTTCCTGCCTGGGCTGGCTTTCGACTGTGATTCTCGGATCTCAGGCTCATGCGTAGCTAGGATTACAAGTGTGAGCCACCAGCGTCTGACTGCATCCTGGTATTAGTAGTAATACTCATTTATGTTTCAAAGAGATACTGGGAGGAAGAAATGATATAGTGATGGAAGGTGCCGGCCTAATATTTAGAGACATGAGTTATTTAATGTTGTGGCTGGAGTCCCTGTTGTGATGCACATCATCACTGTATTAGAGAAGCAAGTCCTATACTTTTTCCTCAAAAGTTGAACTACATTTGAAAAAAATCTCATTTTTCTGGATCTGGGTATGATTCCTTTTGGGACCAGCATACTCTATTTGGAAAACTGAGCTAACTTCCTGCAGGTGAGAAACATCTGCTGGAGGGAGAGTCCTCTACTCAGATGTATTGTGTTTGGGTAATTGTGTTTGTAAAAGTTTCCATGAGGAACATTAGCTCAGCTTTGCCCATCAAGAGCCATAAGTGACTGTTCAAAACAAACCCCGACTGAGTCAACAGAAAGCAGATCCAGGAACACAAAGCTACCCAGCTCTTTGTGGAAAGCCATTGCTCCTATTCTCCTAGGAGTCTTTATTTTAAAATAATCTGTTATTTGTCTAAAATACAGTGCCGAAAACCTTTTCAAAAAATCATTTAAGTGAGGAATTTTTCTCTCTGCAAACATCGCACTCAAAATGAAAAGTAATCATTATGATGATGATTATGGTTGCTGATTTTTAAAAATATTTGTTTGGTCTTCATAATACACTGAACACTAACACACAGACTACCTTGTTGCCCACTGGGAGAGAATTACAGACTCTTTGTGAATATTTTCACTACTTCTGGACTTTCAGTATCATGATACTAAGAAGTTGGAGAGGCATCAAAGGGAAGCCACACACATTCCTGAAAAAGACTAAAGGCCTGGACTGTAGGACCCAAGAGGAAATGGCTGTAAATGTAGTGCACCTCCCATGCATTCAACATGCAGATATGTCAGTCTTAGCCATAAGACAAGTGACACATGTTCCTAAGTAGAGAACATGATGAGTTGCAAGTAATAGTACAAGAATTAGCTTGTACAACATTTTTCAATCCTGATATATGGCAACTTTAAAGTTCTAGAAGATTCAGCCAGCCACTCAATAGACTGTAAGCTTCTCAGGATCGTTCTCTTTCTGGAGAGAACCTATTATGTGAATGTCCCTTCTAACCTGCCTGTTACTTTCACAGCTCTTTACACCTTACCTGAATTCTCTGGACATAAGAACTAGAGTAGGTAGCATATTTTGGTGCCAACATATCTGTTTCTGAAGTAAGCACTGTCTTTATGTCTGGACGGTGATTGGTTCTACAAGCACTTTTCTACTGTGCCAATTCTGACAACTTTCTTTCTTCCTTTTTTTTTTTTTTTTTTTTGCCAGTTTGGGGGCTTGAACTCAGGGCCTGAGCACTGTCCTTGAGCTTTCTCAAGGCTAGAGCTCTACCACTTGAGCCACAGCGCCACTGCTGGCTTTTTCTATGTATGTGGTACCGAGGAATCGAACCTGGGTCTTCGTGCATGCTAAGCAAGCACTCTACCACTAGGCCAAATCCCAGCCCATCTGATGGTTTCCTTTTCTTCACCCAGTATCCCCTTCTGGAGACTAGGGTAGGCATGGCTTGCTTTGAGGTTTCTTCCATGTGCTGCTTTGCCTGTCTATGGGATTGCCAGGTCCAGGCCCTCATGTCCTGCACAAGGGATGCCACCTACGGGCTGGGCTTTTCATTACATTCAAGATGATCCCTAGCTCTAGTTTGTTCCACTCTGTCACCTACACAGACTCTTGGTTTTTCTTCCCCCTCCTGATAGCACCTAACATGTGGAGTCTCCCATGAGTCTTACGCTTGTTGCATGGGCTGGCCACAGATTGAAGTCCTCCCGCTGTCTTCCATGTAGTTAGGATTACAGGTATGTATTAGTATACTTAGCATGTTAGTTGAGATTGGATCTCAAGTTTTTGTCTTGGCTAGCATCAAACCACAGATTCATAACTAGTATTGTAGGCATATTCCAAAATGCCCAGTTTTTTTTTGTTGAGATAGGATCTCGATAATTTTTTTGGTCACACTGGCTTTGAACCTTGATTCTCCTGTCTCATAATTTCTGCCTCCCAAGTAGCTGGAATTATAGGCATGAGCCACCCTGCCCAGCCTATCTTGTTCTTTAGAAGAGACCTACCTCTGTCTCTGTACTCACTCAAGATGCAGAAATGGCTCTGTTGCAAGAGTGTGGGGAGTACTGTTGAACGCCTACTGTGTGTTATTTATGTGGCCAAGCTGTACTTAGTGGTTGCTTCCATGGAAGCAGCATTTCCATCTGTGGCTCGAGTCCATTACAAAAGAAAGACAAGAGGTTTCTGTCTCATAAACATCTACGATCTGCTTCAAGGAAGTCAGTGGGTCATCAGATCATTTGGAGGACCTGTTTCATGTCACCCACTAACTCCATGCTGTTGGACAAAACCTCCATCCTTGACAGCTTCTACAGCCCTTACCCTAACTGTCCACTTTACCCCTTGAGGAAGATTTTTCTTTTTTCTTTCTTTTTTTTTAGGGGGGCAGTAGGGCGTGAACTTGGGCTTTGCACTCTTGCCCACTGTTTTTTCCTCAGAGGTGACTCTCTACCATTTGAGCCTCACTTCAATTTCTGGCTTTTTATTAGTTAACTGGAGATTAGAGTCTCACAGATTTGTCTACCTGACTGAATTTGAACATCAGTGCTCACATCACAGCCTTCTGAGTAGCAAGGAGTACATGTGTGAGCCACTTGAGCTTGGCTTCAAGGTGTGTGTTAGCTACCAAATAACTTTTTCTCTTCCAAAGAAAACAAAATAGGATTAGATAGAGAGAGAATACAACCTTCACTGGGTATCCCTCCCATCTCTTGTATCTCCTGAACTTAGAGTGTGAATTTGGGAAAGAGTAAAAAAAGTGGAACAGTTCCAGAAACAGGATATGGATTTGAAGGAGCAAGAAAAGAAGGAAATGTAAAGAGGAATCTAAACTGAAGAGGAATTAGCTCCAAGAGGGCAGATGCTGATAAGATTGTGTCGCTTTATGCAGGAGACTTATCTCTAGTGATGGAGCAGCATGCCAATGCTCCATTGAGTGCCCTGGAGTCCTTCGTTCTGATTCATGGCTGTCTCTTTATTTCCTGTGCTGCACATCTTAAATAATGGCAGTTGGACTATTTAATAATTGGGTAAATGACATCAAAATACGGATCTGCCTCCTTGAAGTTTTTTTCCTGGGGATGGGGGAGTTGTGTGTGCTTGTGGTGTTTAGGGTCAAACTCAGGCTTTCTCTTTCACTCTAGTCACACACTCTACTGATCTTCTGAAATCTTCTAATCTTCTTAAATCTTTCTGCTCATTTTGGGAAGCCTTTCCCAGTCCGCTTTAGTTACAGAAACACAGTCCTCTGTGAGTTTTCTGTGCATCCCCTTCTCCTGGTGCAGTGTGTGCTGGGGAGCTGGGGAGCATGTGGGTGTGGAAGGATTGTCTCATGAATATTTGCAGAGCTCTGTGCATTCCATCCCTTGTGCTCTTTCTCTCCAACCAAGATGGGACAGAAGTAGAGGGAAGAGAAGTTTCTAAGAGAAAGCCTTGTTGTGCAATAATTGGATGGGACCCTTCAGGCCTGCGGGGGGTC
Source organism: Megascapheus bottae (assembly GCF_031878675.1). NCBI lineage: Eukaryota > Metazoa > Chordata > Mammalia > Rodentia > Geomyidae > Megascapheus > Megascapheus bottae. The sequence goes on along the minus strand of NC_143533.1, from coordinate 21,900,624 downwards.
GGAAGACTACTAAGAGTGTTTCAGTCTGTTCCTGATGCCAGCAGCAAGCTGCTCAGCTCCATGAGCATCTCCATGGGCTGGATTTTGAAGGAATAAGGTCATTCTTTTGGCTTCATCTAATCTATTTTCCTTCTCTCCATAAGCTTGGAATTTTATGAATAGCTTTGAGACTCATAGAAACATTTGAAGGATGGAAATATTTGACGCTTAGTGTTTGTTGCTGATGCCAAGTGCCTTTATAAAAATGAACTGTGGAAACCAGAGAAAGATTTTAAAGTACCAAAGCTTGTTTAGATTTTCTCCTATCAGAGCCAAGTATAAGAGGAATTTCTGGTGTTATCTGGAGTGCTGTGGTCCAGTCTAGAGAGAGGTTATCTGCAGGATAGGCATGGTCAGAACCTGATAGGCATTTGTAGACCCAGAGCAGCATAAGCATAAATACAGAACTCTTGAGACAACTGTCCCTGTTGCTACCTACAAGGCCTCTTGGTTGTATCTGTAACCTGAGAAGTTGCCTGATACTCCCGTTTCCCCTTTTATTTTGGTTGTCCCAGCATTTTGTCAGTTAATTGCTTAAAGAGAACAAGAGTACTGGGAGAAAGACTGAGGGAAGGGGTAACATTGTCCAAAAAGCAATTTACTCCTTTCCTGACTTATGTAACACTAATCCCTCTATACATCACCTTTACAATAACAATAAATAAATTTTAAAAAATACCGGGCACTGGTGGTTCACAAGAGGCTAAGATCTGAGGATCCCAGTTCAAAGTTAGTCCCAGTAGGAAAGTCTGTGAGACTCTGATCTCTAATCAACTACTCAGAAAAAGCCTCAGCACCACTTCCAACTTTTTTTCTATGTATGTAGTACCGAGGAATTGAACCCGGGTATTTGTGCATGCTAGGCAAGCACTCTACCACTAGGCCAAACTCCTCTTCCTCCTCCTCCTCCCCTTCTTCCTCCTCCTTCCCCTCCTTCCCCTCCTTTCCCTCCTTCCCCTCCTTCCCCTCCTTCCCCTCCTTCCCCTCCTTCCCCTCCTTCCCCTCCTTCCCCTCCTTCCCCTCCTTCCCCTCCTTCCCCTCCCTCCCCTCCTCCCCTCCCTCCCCTCCCTCCCCTCCCCTCCCCTCCTCCCCTCCCTCCCCTCCCTCCCCTCCCCTCCCCTCCTCCCCTCCCTCCCCTCCCTCCCCTCCCTCCCCCCCTCCCCCCTCCCCCCTCCCCTCCCTCCCCTCCCTCCCCTCCCTCCCCTCCTTCCTCTTCCCGCTCCTTCTCCTCTCCCCTCAGGTCTTGGCTTCTGTCATTTGCACTCTTTGGTAAATGATTGAGAACTTGGATAGGCTAAAGTAGAGCCAGACGTTGTTTGCTTGGTTGAACTAACTTGAAGTCTAAGGTCTGGAGTGAAAGAAGTGGTACCAGAGCAGTGTACTTGGAGATCTGGCGACTAACATGAAGCCAGCAACCTTTTAAGATTGGAGGAAGCAATCCAAGGAAGAAAGTTCCCTGCCTGCCAGTGAGATGCATGAGGAAGATCAGACTCAAAACTAATCTCTTCAACTATACCTTGGGTTGCTGAGAATCATATGGGGTTCAGCATACCCTGCTAATTAACCCAGCTATGAAACAAGAAGTATTTTGGGGGCTCAGCTCACTTGCTTCTGAAGCATTGATATTGGTCTCCAGAGATCTATTCAGACTAAACTATATTAAAAACAGGAAATACGCCCCTAGCAGCATAATTGCCAGAAACCTTTTTTTTCCACATATGAATGTTAAAAACAGAAACACCATCCTCTGTGCTTGTTCTCTTCTATAAAAGTATTAGCAACTCAGACAATGAAGCAGCTTAATCCTACATGACTACCTCTCAACACACTGGCTGACCAAACCCATTACAAAAGGTGTGTGAATACACACAAAACATAGGAAAATAGCCAGATGCTGGTGGCTCATGCCTGTAATTCTAACTACTAAGAATATTAAGATCTGAGGATTGTGGTTTGAAGCCAGCCTGGGCAGGGAAGTTCATGAGATTCTACTCTCCAGTTAACTACTAATTAAAACCAACTATCCCCAGTTAAAAGCCAGAAGTGAAGGTGTGGCTCTAATGGTAGAGTGATAGGCATGAACAAAAAAGTTCAGGCACTATGTCCAGGCCCTGAGTTCTAGGCCCAAGCCTAGGCCCAGCAAAAAGAGAGAGAGGGAAGGCGGAGGCCGAGGCAGGCAGACTGGTGATATTTATATATCCTGGCTGAAGATCAAATATGTGCAAATTAATACAGGCAATATTTCAGAGAAGCTTAGGAAATTGTCTTAATTTTATTTTGTATGTTTATTGTGAATATTCTGGATTGGGCATACTGCTTATGTGTTCATTTCTTCAGCCAGTGTTTGTGGAATGTGTATGGGTGCCTGGGATGAGTGACACTCTGTGTGCAGCACCTCAGGGTGAGGCCTGGGGTTTCACTCCTGGGACTGCTGCTTTCTTCCATGGTCTGCTAAGAGGAGCGGGTGGAGGAAAAGGGAGAGTGTGCATAAACCCATGGCGGGACATAGAGAAGGCTAAGTGCTAGAGAGCAAATGCCACCCTCCCGCCCCCGCCATTCTTTCTTGTTGGGATGTCATTCTGCCTAAATAAGTCCTTTGCTGAGGAAGGCTGTGGAAGCCTCAGGACCTGGCCCATGCCTTTCTGTAGTCGGGCCTGTGCTCACAACTCTAATATTTTGATGTGTCGTGAGCACACTGCCCTAGACACTACGCGATCAAATGAGCCTTTAGTGGATGTAGCTGCTTGGGTGTTGTTGTTTTTTTTTTTTTTTTTTTTTTTTTTGCCAGTCCTGGGCTTGAGCTCAGGGCCTGAGCACTGTCCTTGGACTTTCTCAAGGCTAGAGCTCTACCACTTGAGCCTCAGCACCACTTCCGGCTTTTTTCTATGTATGTGGTACTGAGGAATCGAACCCAGGTCTTCATGCATGGTAGGCAAGCACTTTAACCACTAGGCCAAACTCCCGGCCCTTTTTTTTTTTTTTTTTTTGCTTACCAAAAACTGCTCTGCCAGGTGCTGGTGGCTTTTTTTTTTTTTTTTTTTTTTTTTTTTTTTTTGCCAGTCCTGGGCTTGAGCTCAGGGCCTGAGCACTTTCCTTGGACTTTCTCAAGGATAGAACTCTACTACTTGAGCCTCAGCACCACTTCCAGCTTTTTTCTATGTATGTGGTACTGAGGAATCAAACCCAGGTCTTCATGCATGCTAGACAAGCACTTTAACCACTAGGCCAAACTCCCGGCCCCTGGTGGCTCATTCTTATACTCCTGGCTACTCAGGAGGCAGAAATCTAAGAATCATGGTTCAAAGCTAGCCTAGGCAGTAAAGTCTTTTTCTTGTCTCCAATACTCCAAAAAACTGGTGTTGTAGTTCAAATGGTAAAGTGTGTGTCTTGAGCACAGAGTCTCGGGGACAGCACCCAGGCACTGAGTTTAAGCCCCAGGACTGACACACACACACAAAACAAAACAAAAACCTGCACTGTTTAAAAACTTGATTGAAATGGCATGAACAGAATAAAAACGTGCATACTAGGTCCAGGAGTTTGGCCGAGTGGTAGAGTGCTTGCACAAAGACCCAGGTTCAATTCCTTGGTACCACATACTTAGAAAAAAAAAAAGCCTGAAGTGGTGCTGTGGCTCAAGTGGTAGAGTTCTAGCCTTGAGAAATCCCAAGGACAGTGCTCAGGCCTTGAGTTCAAGGCCCAGGACTGGCAAAAAAAATGTACATACTACATTCATCTATCCAACACAGTGAATTTTCATACACTGTGCATACAAGCAGCCTACATCTCATATGTTGGCCTGTACTGTTACACTACATTTCACAGTATTTCTGTGATTTTTCCCTGCGGTAAATGAGCTGAGCTCCCGTGGGATGGGTCTTTGCATCTTCAGAGTGACTCAGCATGGCTGTTCCCTAATAGACCAACAGTGAGATTTACAGAAATGGGGGCCCCCTGTCGATGCCTTTTTTTCAGACTCCACCAAATGTTGCAGTACATCAGATGATAGAATGTGCTTGCAAGGATTGCGCAGATGTGTGATATTAGATTGCTCTGGGTAAAAGGAGTGGAAACACCAGCAGTGGGGACCTGAGAGAAATCAAGATTATCTCCTGAAAGTGCACGTGCATGACCATGAGCAAATTGCTCCTCCGTGGACATAGATAATGCCTCTTCCTCCCCTTTCTTCTTTGAATCCCTTGCCAGTCTTTCTCTTCAAGTGTCTCTCCTTTTTCTGATTCCAACGTCTGTAGATGGATTCTCTGAACAACCTTCTCCTGACACCTAAAGCCCAAGAGACTATTATTTTTTCTTTCCCTGTTTTATTTCTGTGGATATTTACTTAGTTTATATAGGATCTTAATGAGATAAGATTGGAAACTGTCAGAATTCCACTAATGTCTTCACATCCAGCCTTTAATTTTCCCCTACTTTGTTACAAGTTTAGAAGTGTATTTCATTAATGAATGTATATATTATGCATTTTAAAAATAGAATAAATCAGCGAGGTTTTATGTTGGCTGTTTATTTCCCCCTTGGTACTGAGGAGGCATGTTGTACATACCTTATTTAATAGATATGTAGAAGATTGTATTACAGCTCATATTTGTTTCCAGGCAAAACAACCAGCAGACTTCCTGGGGAGCCATCAGAGTGCTTTTGGAGTAACTCCATGCTTGATTTGCTCTCATAGGAACAGAGGGTATATGCATATAGGAAAACCAATAAGGAAGAAGATTATGGAATTAGAATTTTGTAAACCAACACAGTTTCGGGAGAGAGGTGGGAGAGAGAAGTGAGGAATGACTACTAGTAGATATGGAGTTTTGTGGGGTGATGAAAATGTTCTAAAATTGACTGTGGTTTTGGTTGGCCATTGTCTGCAAATGTACAAAAAACATTGAGTGTGTATACTTTATTAAACTAAATGTATTTTATTTGAAGTTTATTCTTTAGTCTTGCATTTGCTAAATAAGAGCTTTGCCACTTGAGTCCTGCCTAGCTCAGGTGATCTATAATGTATACTGTTTTTTTTTTGGTCAGTCATGTGGCTTGAACTCAGGGCTTGAGTGCTGTCCCAGAGACTCTTTGTGCTCAAGACCAGTGCTCTATCACTTGAGCCACAGTGCCACTTCTGGTCTCTGAGTGATGAACTGGAGTTAAGCGTCTCATGGCCTAACTTCTGCCCAGACTGGCTTTGAACCATGATCTCAGATCTCAGCGTCCTGAATAGCTAGGATTACAGGTCTGAGCCACCAATGCCCAGCTTATAATGTATATTTTCAATGATAAACTATTTTAATTCATTTGTAAGGACTGAAAGGCTATTTGTATATGTAGAACTCTCATGTTGCTTTAATCCCCTTTCTGCTTGGAACTCACAAATCCACTTACGTTTTTTAAGCAGTTGGACCTAAATAGGACAGTTGTTTCTTAGCAGTGATTGACAAATTATAGCTTATGGGCAAAATCTGCCTACCAATTGTTTTAGGAAATAAAAATTTAAAAAGATATACCTTCACGCTCATTTGTTTATGTAATATTTATAGACGCTTCTGTATACTTACACAGAGGTAGAATTGAGTACCCACGTCAGAGCTCAGAGCTCATATGGCTCACAGGACTGACATGCACAGCCGTGTTTGCTATGGTACTAGTCATAAGAGCCAAGTTATGGAATCAGCTTCAGTGCCCACAAACAAATGAATAAAGAAAATATCCTATATGTATACAGTGGAGTTTTTTTTTTTAAATTCAACTGTAAAGGAAAACATTAGGTACTTTGTAAGGAAATAGATGAAACTCAAGATAATCATTTTAAATTAAAAAACAGACTAAGGAAGACAAGTCTCACATTTTTTTTTCTTGCATATGAACTCTAAATGTTAAAAAAAATGACATGAATGTAGAACAGTGGCTATTTTTGAAGAGGAAGAGGGCCAAAAACATTTGCTGCCAGACACTGGTGGCTCATGCCTTTAACCCCAGCTACTCAGGAGGCTAAGATCTGAGGATTGAAGTTTGAACCCAGCCTTTGCACAAAAATCCTTGAGATTTTTACTACAATTAACAAAAAGCTGGAAGTCAAGGTGTGGCTCAAGTGGCAGCCTTGAGCAAAAAAGCTAAAGGACAATGCACACAGGTCTTGAGTTCAAGCCCTACCACCAGCTTATCAAAAACAAAAGAACCGAAAACTCTTTGCTGAGTTTTGCCCTTATATGCTAATTATTAGGAAGAGAAAGGTACCGGATGACTTGCCTCAGTAGTTAGATAGCATTGTTCCACATAACGGAATAAAGGAATAAAGGCCTTCCTTCTGACTGAAAACCCTGACATATATATATATATATATTATTTATTTCTTTTTTGTCACAGGGCTCAAACTCAGGGCCTGGATGCCATTCCTAAGCTCTTTTGCTCAAGGATAGTGTTCTACCACTTTGAGCCACAGTGCCACTTCAGGTTTTTCTTCTGGTTAATTGGGAATAAGAGTCTCAGACTTTACTGCTAGGGCTGGCTTTGAACTTCAGTCCTCAGCTTCCTGAATAGCTAGGGTTACAGGTGTGAGCCACCAGTGCCCAGATGGTCTTTCATAATGCCATCTTCATTGTTCTTTTCTAGGCCAGTGGCTGGGAGACCAGTACCAAGTCCACTTTTGCACAGCTACTGTCCACCAGTTCTGTTTTGAGCTATTGTTACTGGCTGTTAAACTTACCATTATGCTAGGGCTGTTTGAGGTAGTAAGGAAGAGCAGCACCTACGTTCCTTCCTTCCCATGATAGGGTCATGAGTCTAGGCCTCTGAATGTAAATAAGGAAACTGGAAATGATCAGCAGTCATACAGCCAGGCCCCAGGACAAAGGAACATTACTCATTTCTGCTTGGAATTCCACAGTAACTTTTGGAGGCCTGTTGTAGCTCTGTTTCCTGTTGAGAGGTCCCCAAGAGAGTTGATTGTGTCAATTAATCTTAACTTAGCATACTTTTATTAGGTGTGTGTGTGTGTGTGTGTGTGTTTCTGGGACAAAACCTAGAGCCATACACATTGTAGGCCACGGAACCACATCCACGGCCCTTGTTTTTTTGCTTTTCTTATTAATACAGGCTGTTGCTACGTAGCCCAGGCGAGGCATAAACTAAAGGTCTTCCTTCCTCAGTATCACAAGTGCTGACATTACAGGTTTCTGCTACCATGCTGGCTCCTTGTTAACTTAATTTGTGTTACCCAATAACTTGACAATCTTTCTTATGCCCATGCTAAGCGTGTTTGCCTTTTTCTGGTGTCCAGTAAGTAAGAGAACTAGAAGGTGAAGTCTAATGACATACAACATGGCCAGTTACAATCAAGGAATCTTTTGTTTGCCATTTAGAAGGGTGGAAATGACATGGAATTTAGTCTTCTAGACTCTATTCCAGTAAAGCCATGTTGCATCATTTCTTAGAGGATTCTAATCTCTCTTTTTTTTTTGGTCGTGGGACTTGGACTCTAGGCCTGGGTGCTGTCCCTGAGTTTTTCAGCTCAAGGCTACCACCCTACCCTGTTAGCCACAGTGCTATTTCTGGTTTTCTAGTGGTTAACCGGAGAGAAGAGTATCACTTTCTTTTGTGTCTGGGCTGGCTTTGAACTGGGATCCTCAGATCTCAGCCTCCTGAGTAGCTAGGATTACAGGCATGAGCCACCGTGCCCAGCTACTCAGTTATTTTAAACTGTACATGCATGACTATAGCTTTGTATAAATACACGAACAAGTTATACCTATAACTTTTATAATAAAATAACCTATATAATATAATGGTAGTTTGATATTATGTGAGAAAAAAATACTGTATCTATTTCAGTAAAACAAAAACATAATATTCTCAGGTGTATGGAGACAGGTATGGAAAGATATAGATCCGAGTACTTGCGTCCTTCAGTGAGTGAGCATGAGGAGACTTTTTTTCTTTATTCATAGTTTTGTTTTTTTAATTTATTTTATTTTTTACTTGGTACAGAAAGTGAACATTCTTGGTAATTTGAAAAATAACAAGAAAAAAGAAAAAATGTGTTTATGTCAGTCTCTAATCTTTAAATGATGATCATTTAATAATGGCCATGTGGTAGAACTAGAGATAAGAGTACAATTTTCTTCATGGGCAAATGGAAAGCTGAAAGTGGAGAGTTAAGCAGATTCAAAAAAACTGATTCAAATGGCAGCAGGATTATATTTCATTACTTTTGGCCAAAGTCTATTGTAAAACATTTGTGAAACCTCTGTACGGAAATTCTGAGAATTTTTTTTTTTCCAGTCCTGGGCCTTGAAATGAGGGATGGTTACTGTCCTTGGGCTCTTGGGCTTTCTCAAGGCTAGAGCTCTACCACTTGAGCAACAGCACCATTTCTGGCTTTTTTTCTATGTATGTGTTACTGAGGAATTGAACCCAAGTCTTCGTGCATGCGAGACAAGCACTCTACCACTAGGCCAAACTCCTGGTCCAATTCTGAGAAATTCTGAGACATAAGGTTGTTCAAGGGGAAAGTAAAACAATAGGAAGTAAACCTTGAAGAACAATTTTAAATTGTAGAGTAACACTGTTCAGATTATAAGATTTGTCTTTTTTTTTCTTTTTTGATAAGTCAGCTAATAGTTATAGTGTTAACTGCAGAATTTTTGCCATCTTGAGTAGCTGAGGTTACAGGGATACACCACCCCACCCAGCCCTTTTGTTTTTCTTGCAGTCATTACAAAGGAAGGAAAAACATTTGGATCTAGATGTGGCTTTGCTCTGTCTGTACTTCTGATTCCACCTCCTGCTGAGGTACTAGCAAGAAAGGTAGAGTTTGAGGAAAATTGTCCAGCTAATAAATGGACATCAAACTCTCTTTAAATGGGTGGCAAACTCTTGTTTAATGCAGAGAAATATACCACTCCGTGTTTAAACTATAGGAATTTAACCCAGCCAGATTTGAGGACGCAAGCAGAAACTTACTGAATTTTCACTTTTACTGATAAAAAAAAATCAGTGAAAGGAGAGAGCTGCAAAAAAAAAAAATCAGTGAAAGGAGAGAGGTGCAAGGGGGATTGCAGGAGGGCGTGACAATTCTTCAAGTTCAAGACTTTTGGCTGGCTTCCTGGATATTGGAAGCATTAAGAAAAGAAACAGATACTTGACTGGCTTAAAGATAATGGCAGCTGCTAAAACATAGAAGGAGTAGCATAGTCCTGACTTAGCCTGCTCTTTGTCCCATTGTCCTGACCGCTGTGTATGACCTCACTTAATCTTACAGCAGTGTTTGTGATTAGATACACAGCACATGTTTTATAGCTCGATAGACTGAGGCTTACAAAATTCAGATAACTAGCCCAAGATCACACAGATTTGAGGTATTAAGAGTAGTAGTTCAATTTAGAACCATACTGGATAATTCACATAATTGACAGAAAAGCTGAAAAGAAAAAAATGGGTAGGGAAGTAATGGGATACTCAGACAAAACCACAGCACAGGGTCAGCTGACTTGAGCACCCCACCTGGCACCGTGTCCTTTGTATGTCTGGCTCATAGTACTACGGGGCTGGAGGAGAACTGATCATCCATGACTTTGCTGGCTTTTTCCTATGTATGTGGTACCGAGGAATTGAACCCGGGTCTTCGTGGATGCTAGGCAGGCACTCTACCATTAGGCCAAACTCCCGGCCCCGCTGAATTGGTTCTTGTGAAAAGGTAGTTTATAGTCATACTTTATCATAGTTACATAAACTAATTCTAAATCTGCTCTGGAAAGGACTGGTGACATATTGTTTACTTTTGTTGTCCCAGGTGTTCCAGGACTTGGGAACTGAAGTGCTCTCTGGGGCTGCCAAAGGCTACAACATATGTCTTTTTGCCTATGGGCAGACAGGCTCTGGGAAAACATACACCATGCTGGGGACACCGGTGAGTATCATCTTCTACTGCCGCCGTATCCTCAAGCCTGCACTGTCCCAGCCGCTCTAAGATAAAGTGTGATTTCAATGGGTTTCATGAACTTTCTTCTATATTAAAAGTGGATTTTTTATGATTTTACTAAAGGCAAACTGTGACTAATTAGCTTGTTGGTTAATTATAGAAAAAGCCTTAAGGGGTTGGCGGCATGACTCAGTTGGTAGAGCACCAGCCAATGAACAGAAGCATCAGGTACCAAATTTGAGATCCATCTAGGACCAAAAGAAAAAAAAAGCCATAGAATTTACATCTCCTTTTGACAGCAGCCCTATTTTGTCAGCCTTATTAAATATATTTTATTATTTCCAAGTTTGTCACTTGAACCTTCTTAATACCTTTGCTATGGGTGAGACCTGAAATGAATCTTGGTGCACCTGAGCTGTGCAGAGATTTGGGGCCACGCTCAAAGGAGATGCATTTAATCTGTGTGTTTGAAGGAAGGAGAACTAGTTATTGGGTTGGTACCTCCATACTTTTGAAAATATGTAGGGTTGAATGAGAGCCTTCCTTTATGTTGGAGAACTAGGAGGGTAAGGGCAGTATGCCAGAAGTACTGTTCCTCCCCACCCCCGACCCCCACCTTTTTATTTTAGCCAGTCCTGGGGCTTGAACTCAAGGCATGGGCACTGTCCCTTAGCTTCTCTTTTTGCTCAAGGCTAACACTCTACCACTTCAGCCACAGTGCCACTGATAGCTTTTCCTGTCTGTGAGGAATCAAACCCAGAGCCTTACAAATGCTAGGCAAGCACCCTACCGCAAATCCACATTCCCAGCCCTGTATTGTTCCCTTTTGTTGTAGGTTTTAAGGCATCCTGGTTCAGATGAATTAGAGCAGTAGCCAACAAATAACACTGCATAGGGACATGATTCAGGACCCTGTTCCTCCTGAAAAATCTTCCTACTTCCCTGAGCCAGCTCATTGCTTCATTTGTCCATGTGTAGTGTGCCTTCACGCATTTGAACCCAGGGGATAAAAACTAATACAGGGGCCGGGAGTTTGGCCTGGTGGTAGAGTGCTTGCCTAGCATGCACGAAGACCCAGGTTTAATTCCTCGGTACCACATACATAGAAAAAGAGCTGGAAGTGGTGCTGAGGCTCAAGTGCTCAGCCTTGAGAAAGAGCTCTAGCCTCGAGAAAGTCCAAGGACAGGACTCAGGCCCTGAGCTCAAGCCCAGGACTGGCAACAACAACAACCAAAAAACCCTTAATACAAATACAAAGTGAGAAGTAGTCATTTACAGGTGTATATTTTGTATACTCTGGTCCTCTGGTCATCTTGCATGTTGAGATAGGAGGTAGGGAGTCTAGGAAGGTCTGTGTTTGTCCAAGAATTTGGTAGCCTTTGTTTGATGTAAACACATCACGCTTTGCCAGCTTGTCTTTTCCATCTATGGTGAGGGTCTGCATTTCTCTCACTAGTGTCTCTTGAAAGCCCTGACACATAAGTCTTCTAGTAGAATTTTGTAAATGAAGAGCCAGCAAAGGATACGCCATACTTAGGAACACTCCGGGTTTTGTGTGTGTGAAAGAAGCATTGCCCAGGGAAAACAGTAATGGCTTTCCTTCCTTCTGTTCTCTAGGCGTCTGTTGGGCTGACACCGAGGATATGTGAGGTATAAATCCTCTTTTGACTGGATCATCTCAAAGTAGGTCTACTTTGTCTGCTCTCATAGTGAAATCCCCTCTGGTTCATGCAGGGCCTCTTCATCAGGGAGAAAGACTGTGCCTCACTGCCCTCCTCCTGGAACGTAAAAGTAAGGTAAGAGCCTATCACGCTATAGCACTGAAATGTTTCTGTTTTCACTCAAATTTTAGCCATATGCCATTATCTTTTCTTTGTTCCGGGGTCATGAGAGATGAAGAAAAGCCACAGAAGGCACGTTTTATAGTGTAGAGAGGAGAAACACACTTAGGATTTAAGATGTAGAAAACTTAATTCCTTAGCCCGACTTAATTCCCATGGCCCCATTTACAGTGTCTGACTTCCCTTTCTTTCACGCTACACATTTGGGTATCAGTTTTTGGATTTGTCGTCTCAGCCCACTGCTGGGTTGTTCTATGGGATAACAGTTTTCAAAATCGACTTCCTAGACAAGTATGGGTGCTCTAGTTGTTGGGCTATCTTTGAAACAGGCTGGCCTCAAGCTGCTGATCCTCCAGTCGTGGCCTCTTATGTGCTGCAGGAAGGAACTACCACACTTGGGCCAAGTAAAGTTGTAACCAATTATTAGTGAAAATGCTGGTGCAGAGTTACCAGTTTCTCTTAAAACCATGAATTCTCCATTTTCCTGTTGGGGTACTTAATTACCTTTAAAAAAATAAGATGTATGGGCTGGGAGTTTGGCCTAGTGGTTAAAGTGCTTGCCTAGCATGCATGAAGACCCAGGTTCAATTCCTTGGTACCACATACATAAAAAAAAGCCGGAAGTGGTGCTGAGGCTCAAGTGGTAGAGCTCTAGCCTTGAGAAAGTCCAAGGACAGTGCTCAGGCCCTGAGATCAAGCCCAGGACTGGCAAAAAAAAAAAAAAGATGTAATTCATCTGTCATAAAAATGTACTTACCAAAAATTTGAAGTATGTGGTTTTTACAGTGTTTTCAAGATTGCATAACCATCACTATTAACTAATTCTAGAACATTTGATCACTTCCCCCAAACAGTTGTCTTAAAAACGAATGAGTGTTTATGGGTGTGTGTGTGTGTGTGTGTATATATATATATATATATATATATATATGAATATATATATATGAATGTGTGCATATGTATGTGTTAAAGTTTTACTGTACATAAAATCTTGAAACTACATTGAACAGGTTTCTGTCCTTCCACAAAAGGTTACAAGACAAAATTTCACTGGGACCTTTTCCCCCCTCCCCCTTCCCCTTCTTCACTTTCTTATCCCCCTCCCACTCCCCACTCTGCCCCCTTCCCACCTCTTCCTTTTCCCCTCCTCCTCTTCCTCTTCCTCCTCCTTTTCTTCCTCCTCTTCTTCCTCTTCCCTTTCCTCCCCTCCTTCCTCCTCCTCTTCCTGCTTCTTTGTTTTTTCTTTCTTTAGTCTTTTCCTCCTCCTCCTCTTACTACTTTTTTTTTTTTTCCAAAATCTAACTGTGTTGCCTTTGTCTCTAGTTTCCTGGAAATCTATAATGAACGGGTACGAGATCTGTTGAAGCAATCAGATAAAAAAAAATCCTATACCCTTCGAGTCAGGGAACACCCAGAAAGGGGTCCCTATGTACAAGGTAAGTTTCTGTGGTCCTAGATATCTGAGCTCAGCTGAGATTTGGGAAGTTCTCCTAAATGTTAACTCACACAACATGTATATACTGAATATATATATGTGGTCCAGCTATCATCCTGGACACTGAGTATATGAACCTTGGCAGGCAAAAGTACGATCCTATCTGAAAATCAAAAAAAAAGCAACAAGGATTGGGGATGTGGCTCAAGTGGTAAAGTGTGCTCGCCTTGTAAGAACAAAGCCTTGAATTTGATCTACACTACTGCAAAAAAAAAAAATTATAGCCTAACATATTGATCAGATTTTTATAAATTTCCACCCACTCTTGAAAATAATATATACTATGTAGGGGCTGGGAGTTTGGCCTAGTGGTTAAAGTGCTTGCCTAGCATGCATGAAGACCTGGGTTCGATTCCTTGGTACCACATACATCCAAAAAAGCCGGAAGTGGTGCTGAGGCTCAAGTGGTAGAGCTGTAGCCTTGAGAAAGTCCAAGGACAGTGCTCAGGCCCAGAGCTCAAGCCCAGGGCTGGCAAAAAAAAAAAAAAAAAAAAAATATATATATATATATATATACTATGTACTACATAGTTGTTGGGTACAATGTTTGTATATCTCACTTTCCAAGTTTGCAACTTGTAGTGTTGAACCTTAGAGTGCTATCCGTTTTTCTCTGTTTTAATAAATAGTAAAGTAGTCAAGTTAAAAATTTCTACAATGATTATGGATATGTCATTCTTTTAATTCTATTTTTTTTTGGTGGGTCATGGGGCTTGAACTTGGCCTGGGCGCTGTCCTTGAGCTCTTCAGCTCAAGGCTACTGCCCTTTCCCTGGGCCTGGGCGTTGTCCCTGAGTTCTTCAGCCCAAGGCTACCACACTACTCTTGAGCTAAGCCCTACTTTCTGTTTTCTAGAGGTTAATTGGAGAGTCTCAGGTCCTTTTGTGCTCAGGCTGGCTTTGAACCTTGATCCTCAGATCTCAGGCTCCTGAATACCTAGGATTATAGGTGTGAGCCATTGTGCCCAGCTAATTCTATTTTTTTATTTTTATTTTTTTTTGCGAGTCCTGGGTCTTGAACTCAGGGCCTAGGTGCTGTCCTTGGGCTTTCTCAGGGCTAGAGCTTTACCACATGAGCCACAGCACCTTTTCTGGCTTTCCTCTATGTTTGTGGTACCTAGGAATCGAACTGGGGTCTTTGTGCATGCTAGGCAAGCACTCTACCACTAGGCTAAACTCCCTGGCCCCTGTCTCTTTTATTTTGTACATTTTATATGAATACACAATTGCAATTGTTAGATAAGTCTTCTTGATGTGACTCCCTTCTTCATTTTGGTTGTGCTGGAGATCAAACCCAGTTACTGTTCAACCTGCTTTGTTGATTTTATTTTAATTTCATTTGGCAATAGGTCCTTGAAGTTATTTTGTTTCTAAATTTCTACTAGTGGACAGGAATCCTGAGACACAGTTGTGAAGGCCCTTTATGACTTGGTCCGTAGCAGACAAAGATTTTTTACATGCCCTTCAGTGCCTCTTTTCCTGTCTAACTCCCTCCCCCATTCTACAGTGGCTCAATTCAGTGGTTGCACTCTGTGAAACCTACCTTCACTACTGCTCTGATAGTCTTGGCGTTACTTTATCTCCTACTTCTGTAGCTCTCAGCTATACTGTCTTGGATGGATAGCATAGCTTCTCATAATTGTGGGATGGAGGGATGATGTGTATGTATGTCAAAGTGAGTCTGCCACCTGTGGGCAAAATAGCTCCTGCCTGGCCTGGCATGGTGGCTCATACCTGTAATCCTAGCTACTCAGGAGGCTGAGATATGAGGATCATGGTTCAAAGCCAGCCCAGGCACCAAAGACTGTGAGACTCTTATCTCCAACTAAGTGCTAGAAAACCAGAAGTGAGGCAGAGGCTCAAGGTGTAGGGCAGTAGCCTTGAGATAACACCCAGGCCAGAATTCAAATCCTGTGACTGACCCCCTCCCCCAAAAGAAAATAGCACCTGCCTGTGAGGAACGAATGAGATACTGTTTGAACATTTTCTTTTTTGCCAGGCCTAGGGCTTGAACTCAGGGCCTGGACCACTGTGCTTGGACACTTTTTACTCAAGGCTAGTGCTGGGCCACTTGAGTCACAACGCTGCTTCTGGCTTTTTCTGTGTATGTGGTAGTGAAGAATTGAACCCTGGGCTTTGTGCATGCTAGACAAGCACTCTACCACCAGACTACACTCCTGGTCCCCATTTGAACATTTCTTATAACACATGTAGCACAATGGTGAGGAGCTGTGTGAATCTTGCAGCATGGTCTCTGTGAAAGCAGTTAAGTTTCTATACTCCAGCGCTGTGCCTGATAATGGGTTTCTAACAAGTATTTACGGATTTATTTTCTGAATGAGCTTTGCCATGTTTCCTCATTTCTCATCTCTCCGTGATATGAAACATGAGTGGTAAAGCAAAATAGCGACAGGAAAGAATTAAACTTGACTGAAAATTGTATTTGATTTCTTTCCTCACTTTGATAATTCTGACAGGTTTATCTGAACACATTGTTACCAACTATCAGCAAGTCATCCAGCTCCTGGAGGAGGGGATAGCAAACAGGTAACCAGATTTGTTTGCTCCTGCACTAGGCTCTATTTTCCCTTTGGAGTATATGACTGCACTTGTAATTGTCTTTATTGACAGCTCCCTACAATCTATAACCCTGATTCCTTCTCAGAGCAGTCTTGTACCTTGGGTAAGGGACAGCAACTCAGATCTAGTGCTCTTATCCATCCTCTTATCACAACGAACACAGAAGCATTTATTTTGGACATAATAACAGTAGGTAGTAAGCCTGTTACTCTTCTTCTTTTTTTTTTTTTTTTTCTAGTCCAGGGCCTGAACACTGTCCTTGGGCTTTTTCAAGCTAGAGCTCTACCACTTGAACCACAGCACCACTTCTGGCTTTTTCTGTGTATGTGATACCAAGGAATCGAACCTGAGTCTTCGTTCATACTAGTCAAGCACTCTACCACTAGGCCAAACTCCAGGTTCCAAGCCTGTTACGCTGTACTTTAAAATATACAGCTTGCTACTTTGATCTAAGAATAGATTTTTGCACATATTGTTCTCCCTTTCTTCTCAGGCTTGATAAGGATGGATGTAACGTATCATAGTTCAGAAAATAATTTTGTTCTTTTGCATATTAGGATGTTATCCCTAAAGTAATCTACTGTGAATAGCGGAGTACTGCAGACCTTCTAAAAGCTGTTGTGCCCTGTGATAGCATTGCATATTTTCAGTTACTAGCAAATACCTAGAATACTATTATTAGTAAATGCCTTGGTTAAAAAACTTCTTTATTTTCCTGGAAGAAGAAAAAGTATTGAATTTTCTATTTATGTTAATAGCAGAATACTCCTAGGGTTTCATGGAACTCCCCCAGAGGAACCTGCATTTTGTCTTCAGGGTACCCTGAGCTCCTTGATGGTTAACAGTCAGAATTCACCTTTTCCTTCTTTAATCTTGAGTTATGAAGCCAGCCTCTAGATTTTGATCATTTTCTTCTCAAACTCCCAAGGAAGTTAATGAGGTAGTCTGAGATAGTTTTAGACAAAGTATAATTGACTTAGATTTAGATAAAAGGAAGGCTCCCAGACTTTAGGAGACCTTTAAGAGATTTTCTAGGAGAGATGATGCATTTCCTCTGGCTTAAGTAATTCAATAGCTCATTTCAAAAATCTTTTCTGAAGTTAGTATATATGTACATATACATATATGTGCATATATATGTATATACGTACATGCTTTTCTACAAGATTAGAGCTCTACCACTAAAGCCATTTTTAGCTTTTTTGGTGATCAATTGGAGAAGAGTCTGGCAGACTCTCCTACTTAGGCTGGCTTCTGACCATGACCCTTAGATCTCAGCCTTCTGAGTAGCTTGGATTACAGGCATGCACCACAAATACTTGGCTTCAATATGGATATTTTATGATCCTCATCTGTGAATTTCAGTCCTAATAATTCTTGTATTCTCCGTGAGTTCGCCAGGGTCTACCAGGTATGAGCAATCCTTGTTCTAATTGTCTTCCTTGTTACACAGAATCACCGCAGCTACCCATGTTCATGAGGCCAGTAGCAGATCCCATGCCATCTTCACTGTCCACTACACTCAGGTTGGTCACGCCTCATACTTGATGAACTTCCTTCCTCTTTTCCCTTCTCACCCCCTCTCCTTCCATCCTCTTTTCCTTTCCTCCTGCTCTTCCACTCAGTTCTCAGACACAGCCTAATAATACAAAGGAGACTTATTTACAGGCTGTAGAGCTGTCCCTAGGAAGGAGAGACTCGGCACTTCACACACTCACCAAACTACCTTCTACTTAGTCAACATTTCAACACACTTTCACTTTGTCAGTACAAGTTCTTTCAAAATGAACATCAAGGGGCCAGGAGTTTGGCCTAGTGGTAGAATGCTTACCTAGCATGCACGAAGACCTGGGTTCGATTGCTCAGTACCGTGTACATAGAAAAAAATCCAGAAGTGGTGCTGGGGCTCAAGTGGTAGAGCTTTAGCCTTGAAAAAGCTCAGGCCCCGAGTTCAAGGTCCAGGATTAGAAAAAAAAAAAAACCAGGATGCTAAAATGAACATCAAAGTGGAAGTGAAAATAAACATTAACATGTAAAAGTAGACAGCTGACTTGTATTGTGATGGAATGTAGAGCTTGACAGATCCTATCCTCAGAAAGCAAATTTGAAGCTGAATGATATTAAAAAATAGACTAAATGCATATACTAAGCTGAAATTGCATATTTAAGAAAACTATTACTGAGTGCCAGTGGCTCACTCCTGTTGATCTGATTGTGCACATTATGCATTAAAATGGTGGTTTCTGAGGAGCAAGGGCTGAGGCATGTCAGTGACTCCATTAGCCTTAGGTGGGTTCTTGGACAAGACCTGAATTGGCAGCCTGACTGGGGATTTAGCAGGGAATAGTGGAAGGTGATACCTCTGTGTGATATGCAGGCTCCTTATACATTCTGGGTACCAGAGGCTGGGCACATATTCAGTAGAGCTAACTGGACCCAAGTCACCCACATAGACTTGACAGAACATGAACATATATGTAGAAGAGGTGTAAGAGGGCCCTCTGGTCCCCAAATGCTGGAATCAAAGGAAAAGTAGCCAGTATACATGCCCATACAACCAACCTTCAATAGAGAATCAAGATATTTGACTAACTTCTGGATAGTCTTTGGCTGATCTCTATTCTGCAGATACAAGGTAGCTGCAAGGAGACCAGGCCTCACGGTAAAAACAAGTAAAGATAGAACTGCATACAGTTGTTTAGCTGCATGTGGTGGAGAGACAGGCTTCACAGATTCAGTCAAGACAGGTTACTGAATGCTAAATAACAACTACTACCACCACCTCAAGAGGAAAGGCCAACATCATGTTTTCTAAAAGGTCTAATTTACTATTCAAAGTTACTAGATAGACAAAAATATGTAAAAAAAAAAAAAAAGTATGACCCATGCTTAGGGACAAGAGCAGTTAGTAGACACTAAGTCTAAGTGCCCCAGATGTTGGATTTAGCATAGAAGGAATTTAGCAGCCAATCTGTGTTCAAAGAATTAAACAACTATGGGGCCTGGAGCATGGGTCTAGTGATAGAGGGCTTGCCTTGCATGCATAGAAAATGCTGGAACTGGTACTGTGGCTCAAGTGGTAGAGAGCTAGCTTTGAGAAAGCCCAAGGACAGGCCCTGAGCTCAAGCCCCATGACTGGCAAAAAAAAAAAAATTAGAACCAAATGGCAATTACTTAATGGGGATGTCAACAAAATAATTTTTAAATGGAAATGTGTTTGAAATATACAATAATGGAGGGCTGAACATGGTGTCTGGAATCTAGCTCCTCAAGAGGTGGAGATAAGAGGATTGCAACTTTAGGCCAACCTAGGAAAACATTACCAAGATTATCTCAAAAACAAGCTGTAGGCCAGGAGTTTGGCCTAGTGGTAGAGTGCTTGCCTAGCATGCATGAAGACCCAGGTTCTATTCCTTGGTACCACATACTTACAAAAAGCCAGAAGTGGTGCTGAGGCTCAAGTGGTAGAGTTCTAGCCTTGAGAAAAATCCAAGGACAGTGCTCAGGCCCTGAGCTCAAGCCCAGGACTGGCAAAAAAAAAAAACAAAAACAAGCTGTAAACCAGGAACCAGTGGCTCATGCCCATAATTCTAGTTACTTGGGAGACTGAGCATTGTGGTTCAAAGCCAATCCAAGCAGGAAAGAACATGAGACTCTTACTTTCAGTTACCAACAGAAAACTAGAAGTCACAAGCCCCACAGCTGACAAAAAAACCAAAACCAAAAAAAACCCCAGAACAGCAAAAAGCAAGCTGTGCGTGCATGTACACCACTATTTGGGAGACATGCCTCAACATAAGTAGTTATTGTCAGTGAAAGAAAACAGATGTTTTATGATTCCATTTATAGGAAATACCTCAAAAGGGCAGATTTATATAGAAAAATGGGATGGATGCAGAGTGATTGGCAAACATCCGAGGGAATATTGTGGGTTACTAGAAATTATCTAAAACTAGACTTTGATGGATGCACAAATTTAAGATTTTACAAAAAAAAACCCAAAACCCTCATTAAATTAGGGGAGAGAAAAATAAAAGTAGTTTCAGTGCTTTTGGTGCAGTGGGAAAGATAAATGCCCCTGAATGGATTGCACAATCTAACAAGTTAACATGCTTGGCCAGGCCAGAAGGATGAACCCACCTGCTGGGGCTCTCTGCTGTTAAGAATCAGGCTCCTGGGCCGGGAGTTTGGCCTAGTGGTTAAAGTGCTTGCCTAGCATGCATGAAGACCCGGGTTCGATTCCTCGGTACCACATACATAGAAAAAAGCCAGAAGTGGTGCTGAGGTTCAAGTGGTAGAGCTCTAGCCTTGAGAAAGTCCAAGGACAGTGCTCAGGCCCTGAGCTCAAGCCCAGGACTGGCAAAAAAAAAAAAAAAAAAAAAAAAGAATCAGGCTCCTGGGGGGCAGGGAATCTGATAATTGGTACTTGGGGTTCCTGAAAACTACACTGGGGGAGTTTGGAGATTTGTCCTGCTCACTCTGCAAGTGTTGGTAGTGTCTTAATTAAGGAATGGCCCAGGCTCGCTATGTATGTATATCTACCATATACTGAGTGGTCATCTGCTTCATAGCATACTAGAATATCTCAAGTAAGTTGGATAAAAATTGAAATTATCATCTTGGTTCAGAGAATATCTAAAGGAAAAAATGCAGACCATTCCAAGTGACAATTTTGAATGTGTTTTCTCCCTTAGGCAATCCTAGAGAATAACCACCCTTCTGAGATTGCTAGCAAGATCAACCTTGTGGACCTTGCAGGCAGGTAATTAGGGTTTCAAAGCCCACGGGATATTACTCCTTTGCTGAGATCTTGCTCTTGTTCACTTTACAGGAAATAAACAGGTCCAGTCTTGGTCATATACCAATCATCCTAAGAAAATTACTATAGAAATAACTTACTTGCCTGGCCTGGATCACTCCTGTAATCCTAGCTACTCAGGAGACTGAGATCTGAGGATCAGGGTTCAAAGCCAGTCTGGGCACAAAAGGACCTGAGACTCTTATTTCCTATTAACTTATAGAAAATGGGAAGTGGGGCTTGGCTCAAGGGTAGGGTGGTAGCCTTGAGCTGAAAAGCTCAGGGACAGTGCCCAGGCCCAGGGGTAGGGTGGTAGCCTTGAGCTGAAGAGCTCAGGGGTATCGTCCAGGCTGAGTTCAATCCCCATGACCTACCCCCCCCAAAAAAAAAAACAAAAAAAAATCTTACTGAATGTTCCATGTACAATGGTTTGTGTCAGCAGCAAAGAAAATTTCTGTACATTAGGGGGTTTCAAACCTGGGTTTGATTCCTCGGTACCACATACATTTAAAAAAAGAGATTATAAGGGGAGAGTGTCTTGCTTTTTTTTTTTCCTCATTGACTGTGTTTTAGTGAAAGAGCAGATCCCAATTACTCTAAGGACCGGATGACTGAAGGAGCCAATATCAACAAATCTCTTGTGACTCTGGGAATTGTCATCTCCACCTTAGGTATCTGTGGATGAATGGATGATTGGAGTGGGAGGGAGACTTTGGAAGATAATTCATTTTCATTTTGTCAGAATGGGGTGGATACTTACAAGGCTCTTTGTGATAGATCAGGTTATGTTCTGATTTGGGAGTATAAAACCGTTATATTTACCTGTGATTTTAGAACATGATGTAACCATCATCCAGTACTCTCATTTCAAAAAGAGGAAACAAAAAACTTACCTTGTTCAAACACTGCATCCCATACTTTCACAACATCCTGTCACACGCATAGAGGGATTAGTGGTGTGTGATACTTAGGGCTGTTTTGTTTTAGTGCATTACTTCATAATTTCCTCCTGTGCTTTTATTCATCCGTTAAGCCCAGAACTCCCACATGTTCAGCAGCTGCCACATCCTGAGCAGCACAGCCTGCAGTGGTGGTGACTGTGGCATTCCTAGCTCTTCTAGGACCAGCGGTCAGGGGGCGGCCTCCCGGAGATGGTCCTACATCCCATACCGGGACTCTGTGCTGACCTGGCTTCTGAAGGACAGCCTTGGAGGCAACTCCAAAACCATCATGGTTGCCAGTAAGTGGGGTGCTGGCACTGCTTCCATGCTGGGATAGTACTGTGCCGCAAACGAGACCTTGGCCCCTGAGCTTCTCCTTTCCTCCGGGGTCTCTGTTGCATGCACAGCAGCAGCAAGCCAGTGGAAGGGTTGGAAGGGCTTGGTCTGATTTCTAAAACCTTCTCCTCTGCCTCAGCTGTGTCTCCTGCACATACTAGCTACAATGAGACCATGAGCACGCTGAGATATGCATCCAATGCTAAAAGCATCATCAACAAGCCACGGGTAAATGAGGTGAGAGGCAGTGAGGCAGTCTCGGTATGGTACAGTTTACACAAAGTTCTTATCTCTTTTTCTTTCCCTCTCTTTTGTCTCAATGATTTTTTTTTGTGGGGCTTAAACTCAAGGTCTGGATGCTGTCCCTGAGCTTTTGCTCTCAAGTGATCTACCACTTTGAGGAACAGCATCACTTCTGGTTTTCTTGGGGTTAGAGATAAGGGTATCATGGACCTTCCTGTCTGCACTAGCTTCAAACCATGATCCCCCTATTTCAGCCTCCTTAGTAGCTAGGATTACAGGTGTGAGCCACCTGTGCCCTGCTCTCATTGGTTTCTTTCTCTGTTCTTCCCCCAACTTAGCAAAACTGTTTTCCAAATGATGGATTAAAATTCTTCCAGTGTAATGTCATATTACCGATAGTTTTATTGATTTAGAAACTTTTAATGAATAATTATGAATAGTTTGTTCTCTTTCACTTTTTTTTTTCTTTTTCATTTTTTTTTTTTTTTGCCAGTCCTGGCCTTGAGCTCAGGTCCTGAGCACTGTCCTTGGACTTTCTCAAGGCTAGAGCTCTACCATTTGAGCCACAGCACCACTTCTGGATTTTTTTCTATGTATGTGATACTCAGGAATTGAACCCGAGTCTTCATGTGTGCTAGGCAAGCACTCTACCACTAGGCCAAACTCTTGGCCCCCCTTCATTTCCTTCTTTATTGGAGTTTAAACTCTAGGCTTCAAGTTCTCTACTGCTTGAGCTATACCTGGAGTCTTTTTGCCATAGATTTTTTTTTTTCAGATAGAGTCTTGTATTTTTGCGCAGTTGGGCCTAAGACTGCCATCCTTTTGCTTCTGCCTTGGAAGTAGCTGGAATTATAGATAGATGGCATGATGCCCTTCCAGAGTTTCTCCCTCTTTCCCTCCCTTCCCCCTCCCTCCCCTCTCTCTTTCCCTCTCTCCCTCTCTTCCCTTCTTTCTTTGCCAGTCCTGGGGCTTGAACTCAGGGCCTGGGCAGTGTTCTTGAGCTTCTTTTTCCTCAAAGCTAGCACTCTACCATTTGAGCTACAGTGCCACTTCCAGCTTTTTTTATTTATATGCTACTGAGGAATCAAACCCAGGGCTTCATACATGCTAGACAAGCGCTCCACCACTAAGCTATATTCCCAGCCAAAAGCTTGCTTGCTTGCTTGCTTCCTTCCATCCTTCCTTCCTTCCTTCCTTCCTTCCTTCCTTCCTTCCTTCCTTCCTTCCTTCCTTTCTTTGTGCTAGTCCTTGGGCTTGAACCCAGGGCCTGGACATTGTGCCTGAGCTTCTTTGTGCTCAAGGCTAGCACTCTTATCACTTGAGCCACAGGGTCACTTCCAGCCTTTTCTGGCTGGAATCGAACCCGGGACTTCATGTATGCTAGGCACGAATTCTATCATTAAGGCACATTCCCAGCCTCCTGAGTTATTTCCTTAAGGCCATTCCCCTTAGGACCCCTGGTGTATTGTTGTCATTCTAAACAAGGTCATTTGAAAATGTTACTGCTTTATGTTGTATTTCTCAGCTTTTATCTCCTAGCTAGCTAAAACAAACAGGAATATCTCTTGTTGTAGAAGGTACTACAGTTAGTTGCATATAGAATTTATAGCTTGTTAGGGCCTTATTATCAGCCAGTGGTGACTGAATTTTCTCTTTCAGGATGCAAATGTGAAGCTCATCAGAGAACTCAAAGAAGAGATCCAGAGACTGAAAACCATGCTGTTGAGCTTTGAGCTGGTATACAGACAACAAGCGTTCTGCCATATTTAAACGAGTGTCCTTCCTCGGTATCTGCATTGCATAGCATGGCATCTGGAGCCTGCTACATGCCATATTTGTAGCTGATACTTGTGTGGCAAAGACAGGAGCTTCATATGGGCTGGTCATCCTCTCCCTGTGTTATCTCTTGGCCAGAAGGCATTGCCTCAATGGCCCTTGTCCACTGTAGGCAAATGTGGTTTTAAAGGGATTTTTTTTTTCTTTTAATTCTTTTTGTACAAGTATGAAGCCAAATACTTAGGTTCCTGATTTACTTCTGATTTTGATGGTGGAATCTTCCTTCACAAGTATAAGGGTGGGACTCTACCTGTAGTTCACACCAAGAAAACATCAAAGCGCATCTCTCTTTGTGCAGAGAAACATCATTTCTTTGAACAATGAAAAGGATGACAATCTGAAGGGACTTGTTCTCCAAAATGAATTGAACGTGAGTGGGTTGGGTAGAACCAGTTATGCTTTATATCACCCTGGAAACGGATTTGGTCTCCCTTTGTTTTTATTTTCCCTGCACTAGAGTTAATTCCTCAGCAGAAGAGGGTATATATATATGAATTTAAAGACCAGAGCCAGACTCCAGTGACTCAGACCTGTAATCCTAGCTGCTCAGGTGACTGAGATCCAAGGATCGTAGTTCGAAGCTAACCCAAGCAGAAAATGTTCATGACATTCTTATCTTCAGAAACCACTTAGAAAAAAAGCCAGAAGTGGTACTGTGGCTCAAGTGTTAGAGTACTAGCTTTGAGCACAAAGAATCTCAGGATGAGGGCCCTGAGTTCAAGTCCCAGGACTAGAAAACAAAAGAGTTTAGGGAAAGAAGTAGTCATTATGGCGTGCTTATAATTTTTGGAACAGACATCATATGCTGCAGCCAGAGGCCTTCTGACCTTGAATTAAATGAGAAGGTGGACAGAGCTATTAGATAGGGGGAAGGAGGAAGACGTTTTGAGTGGTGAGAGATAGAAATGAAGCCATGGGACTGGGGTGAAGTGTTATGAGAAGCCATGACAGTGCACAGTGTGGGAAGAGTAGGCTGGGTGCAACAGGACAGTCACACATAGAAGATAAAGGCTAGGGTTTTTTTTTTGTTGGTTTGGTTTGTTTTTTTCCAGTCCTGGGGCTTGAACTCAGGGCCTGGGCATTGTCTTTGGACTTTCTCAAGGCTAGCACACTACAACTTGAGCCACAGCACTACTTCCGGCCTTTTCTGTGTATGTGATACCAAGGGATCGAACCCAGGGCTTCACAAATGCTCGGCCACACTCCCAGCCTCATGAAGGCTAGATTTGAAGGCGTGAACTTGAGGTAAAGAGGATTAGCAGTGTTTTATTTTGTTGGTTAGTCACAGAGCTTGAACTCAGGGCCTGGACACTGTCCCTGAGCTAGCTCAAGGCTAGTGCTCTACTATGGTGAGCCACGGCACCACTTCCAGTTTTTGAGTGGTTAATTGGAGATAAGAATCTCAGGCTGGGCTGGGAGTTTGGCCTAATGGTAGAGTGTTTGCCTAGCATGCACGAAGACCCAGGTTCGATTTCTCAGTACCACATACATAGAAAAAAGCCAGAAGTGTGCTGTGGCTCAAGTGGTAGAGCCCTAGCCTTGAGAAAATCCAGGGACAGTGCTCAGGCCCTGAGCCCGAGCCCAGGATTGGCCAAAAAAAAAAAAAAGCATCTCAGGCTAGCCTAGAACCATGATTCTTAGATCTCAGCGTCCTGAGTAGCTAAGATTACAGGCCATCAACAACCCTCCCCCCAGTAGCTTTTTGAATCAAGTTGTTATAAAGGAGTGTGTAAAGGTACTTACATATGTAATGTGTAAGTATGTGATATGATGGTTACATGTAGGATACAAAGGAAGGAAGACAGGAAGTGGAAAGGCTGACAAGACATTTTGAAACAGTAATATTAAGCCGGGTACCAGTGGCTCATGAGACTGGGGAACTATGCCAAGTTGGTTGAGCTGTAAACCACAGTACCTAGTCACTCACCAATCAATGCTTGGGGTCCAGATTCACCCTAGCTCTCCTATAGTTCCTACTGTTTTTGTTTGTTTGGTGGTGGGGCCTGAATTCAAGGCCCGGGCACTATCCCTGAGCTCTTTTGCTCAAGGCTAGTGCTCTATCGTTTTGACCCATAGTTCCACTTTTGGTTTTCTGGTGGCTAATTGGAGATAAGAGTCTCAGGGAAGTCAGATGCTGGTGGCTCAAGTTCGTCATCCTAGCTACTTAGGAGGCTGAAATCTGAAGATAATGGTTCAAAGCCAGCCTGGTCAGGAATCTGTGAGACTCCTCTCCAGTTAACACCCCCAAAACCAAAAGTAGTGCTGTGGTTCACCATGGTAGGGTAGGAACCTTGAATGACAAAGCTCAAGGACAGTGCCTAGGCCTTGAATTCAAACCCCATGACTACTAACAACAAAAACAACAAAAGTCCTGGACTTTCCTGACTGGACTGGCTTTGAACTGTGATCTTCAGATCTCAGCTTCCTGAATAGCTAGAATTATTCTTGTGAGCCACCAATACCCAGCTATTTCTATTGGTTTTGAGACTTCAACTCAATGATTACAACATTTAAATAACTTATAACTGAAGGCATTACATGTTTGGAAAGAAGGGTCAGATGATAAAAGCAACCCCAAAGGTGGACCACATTGAAATAAGGTGGGGAGAAGGGAAATTATAAGCACCATAATGTCAGGGTTTTTTTTTTTCTTTATTTATTTTTTTATTGTAATGAGTAAAAGGGTTACATGATATTTGCCAGATAGAAGGTGCATTAATTCACATACATTGATACCCCTTCACATGTCTTGGTACCCATTACCCTTGCCAGTGTCAGGGTTTTTTTTTTAATGTCTATATAGTTACGTTTATATTTCCATTGCCATGTCCATAGCTTTGGGTATGCAGTTATTGAGTCCTCGCTCTTGTACTCTTTGGATTTAATAGCCACATATTAAGGATACCATGCCATACTGTCAGTTTTTAAAAATAGTTTCAGGTTAGACTTTCATCCCTGGACCATAACACATTTTTTTCTTTCTTTTTTTTTTTGCCAGTCCCAGGGCTTTAACTCAGGGCCTGAGAACTGTCCTGAGGTTTTTCTCAAGGCTAAAGCTCTACCACTTGAGCCATAGTACCACTTCCGGCTTTTTCTATGTGCGTGGTACTGAGGAATCGAACCCCGGTCTTCATGTATGCTAGGCAAGCAGTACCACTGGGCCACACTCCCAGCCCATATTCTCTTTTTTTTTTTCAAATTAGAACAGTGTCTACCTATTGCAGAAAAAAATTTAAAATGACCTTTATTGAGGGAGCTTGTGTTTCTATAAGAAACATTTATTGAAGGAAGCTCACCAACCACGAGAGCTCTTGCTCCCAGTTGGATGAGGTACAGAACCTTTGTGAGACTCCAAATGTCCCCGTGGGGTCACGAGATGGCGAGAAAGCAGCACCCTGGGGAGGCAGGTCAGCATGAGCTCGAAAGCTCGGGGTGACTGAGGTCATCTGTCATTCATCTGCAGGTGGAGGAGCTAATTCACGACTGGACTCAGAAGTGGGGTGACTGGCAAACCTTCAGGGAGCATTACAGTGTGGCCGTCAGCAGGAGGAAGGCAGGGGTGTTCATCGACTCCAGCCTGCCACACCTAATGGCCTTGGAGGACGATGTGCTCAGCACAGGCGTGGTGCTCTATCACCTCAAGGTGAGGGGTTTTTGTACCTCTCTTCTTCCTAAGCCACTGGCTCCAGGAGTGCAGGAGGGAAGAGGTGAAAAAGGAGTGGAAGGCCAGAAATCAGCTATTGTGTATGTTTCCATTGCTATTGTTACTTCTCTAATAGCTGCTTTTCTTCTCTTGTGTCTTCATTTCCTCATTTTAAAGTAAGAATGATGTTTCTTTTCTGGTTTTCTAAAGTGCAAAAGTGCAGTCTTAGAGAATGAAATCCTGACCACAAAACTATCATCCACATAAGTGAGTCACAGTGGTGTATACCCATAGTCCCAGGTGCTTGAGAGACTGAGGCAAGAGGATCGCTTGTGCCTAGGAGTTTAAGGCCAGCCTGGACAACATAAGCAGGACTTGGTTTCAGAATGAGAATACTATCAACACTCCTAAGCTATAAGTGCAAGTTCCTCAATGATAGAAGGATTCAAAAGACTACTAAGTTTCTTTTTTATGCTTCCCCATGTTAGCCCCCAAATCAATAAAAACTGCACCTCCAGCTACTCAGGAGGCTGAGATCTGAAGATTTCAATTCAGAGCATCCCAGGCAGGAAAGTCGATGAGATTCTTAGCTCCAGTTAGCCTCCAAAAAGCCAGAAGTAGAGGTATGGATTAAGTGATAGAACACTAGCCTTAGGCAAAAAGAAGACGAAGAAAAAAAAAAACAAAACCAAAGGACAGTACCTAGGTCCAGAGTTCAAGCCCCAGGACTGGCACAAAATAACAACAATAAAAACAAAAGCCTTGCCTAGCATTCGTGAAGACCCAGGTTTGATTCCTCGGTACCACATACATAGAAAAAAGCCAGAAGTGGTGCTGAGGCTCACGTGGTAGAGCTCTGGCCTTGAGAAAGTCTAAGGACAGTGCTCAGGCCCTGAGCTCAAGCCCCAAGGCTGGCCAAAAAAAAAAAAAAAAAAAGCCCTGGATTCAATGGCTCATGCCTGTAATCCTAGTTATTCAGGAGGCTGAGATCTAAGGATTGCAGTTCAAAGCCAGCCCATGAGACTTTTATCTCCAATTAATCACAAGAAAACGGGAAATCGCACTGTGGCTCCAGGGATAGGGCAGTAGCCTTGAGCTAAAGAGCTCAGGGACAGTGCTCAGGCCCGAGTTCAAGTCCCATGACTGACAAAAAAATAAAAAACCCTGCACCTCCCAGTTCTCCATCACTACATTTTACTGTAAAGGAAGAGGGGAGAAGTGGAGGAAGCTAAAAGCATAAGGCAGGGTCCAAAGAAGTGGGCTGAAGAGGTATGGAGGGAGGTGTGTGTAGAAGAGGATGAAACGAGGGTAAGGCTCTCCAAACAAGACCGTCACCTAGTTTTTGTCACTAGAAGGCTAGGGCCTTACTTTTTGTTGTTAGTTTGTTTTTATGTTTTGTTTTAAGACTAGGCTTCATTATACAGCTCAGGCTATCCTTGAACTGAAGACTTTCCTGCCACTGTCTCCCAAATGTTGGTATTACATGTATGTGCAACTATACCTGTCTATTTTTTGAGGCTGGCATAGAACTAACTCATGGTTTTCCTACTTCAGCCTCTTTAATGCTGAGATTGCAGGCATGGGCCACCCACCACTCCTATTCTAAATGAAATTGTTTTAAGAGTTAATAATCCATGATAGATAGACATACTCTGTCATCACCAAATATATCCTCTTCTTGAAGGACAGTTCTGGTGGAAGAAAGAGCACATTTCACATGGCCAACATCTTAGTTCTCACTGATAATCCAGTTGTCATAATTGTCCCTAGATGACACTTAAAGAGAATGAAGTGTCAATAGGGAATATATAAAGTGGCCGTTACTCCTGGAGAAATCAGTCTCTTCTGTGCTCCATGTGGATATGAGACTGTAGCAAAGCTGTTACTGTTTCTTAGCCATTAGGGAAGCCATAGAGACTGAACAGCTCACAGGAAAGTTAAAATCGCTTCTCTTCCTCTTCTTTTTTTTTTTTTTGCCAGTCCTGGACTTGAACTCAGGGCCTGAGCATAATCCTTGAGCTTTTTCCGCAAGGCTAGCACTCTGTCACTTTAGCCACAGCACCACTGCTGGCTTTTCTATGCATGTGGAACCGAGAAATCGAACCTGGGTCTTCGCACATGCTAGGCAAGCACTGTACCACTAGGCTAAACTCCCAGCTCCTAAAATTACTAATTTTGCCGACAAATTGGGAAAACATTGTGTAGAAAGTGGTTGTCTACTTTTTTCCTGACGGTCTTGGGACTTTAACTCAGGGCCTGAGCGGGTACTGTTCTTGAGCTTTCTAAAGTCTAGCACTCTACCACTTGAGCTATAGCACCATTTTTGGCTTTTTCTGTGTATTTGGGTACCAGGACTTTGTACTGGGCAAGCATTCTACCACTAGGCCACACTCCTGGCCCTGATTGTTTACTTTTGACTTAAGATATCTAACTGTCTAAAAGTTACATAGAATCTTCCCTTTCTCAGAATTTCAGGTAAAGAGTGAGGTCAGGAAGAGTCCAGCTGAAAATGATTGTTGTATATCACTGATGGGATGGGATGGCTGGATCTAGAGAGAGGGGAGGTTAGACTGGAGACCCCAGGTTGCAGCAGAGGGTTGAGGGCCATGACAACTGATATGAACCCTGGCCTGTGGACAAGTAATGATGACTCCTCTGCATACAGAGAGTTGGACAAAGATTTGTACTTAGTGAACAGTGAGGATTCTGCTCTTGGTGCATTTCCAGAAGCCCTTGATGAGATTCTAATCTAGCTCTAATCTCAGCACATTGGCATTTTATGTACCTATTTAAACTCCTCTTACATAATGGCATAGCAGTAATACCCATGATTCTGTGTGTTTATTTACTCACTTGACTACCAGCCAAACTAGTCCTTGGTGATACCCCAGAAGCTGTTTTCTTTCCTTCCAGGTTACCCTAGGAAGCAACTTGAGCAGAAAAAATAAATAAATAAATAAATAAATAAAGGGCTGAAGGATGGCCTGACAGAGCTTGGATTGCTCACACTTTTTGGCTTTTTTTTCCCCCCGTACCTGGTAATTCTCCTTGCACATAGAGGCCAAGGCCAGAGGGAGAACACATACAGGTGGCCTTGGTTCTTGTTACCTGAGATGTCATTTTTTTTTGTTTTGCTTTGTTTGCTTTTTGTCTATAAATCAGAATTGTGATGTGCACTAGCCTTCATCTTTTTGGGAAGACTGTTCCTCATCAGGAGGGTCTCTGATGATGTAGATCCTAAAGGAGGGCCCTCACCTCCTGTCCTTAAATGGTTTATTTGCCAGTTATTTTTTGTTTGTTTTGGTTTTTTTGTCGGTCGTGGGGCTTGGACTCTGGGCCTGGGCACTGTCTCTGAGCTACTGCCCTACCCCTTGAACTACAGCATCACTTCTGGTTTTCTGTTGGTTAATTGGAGATGAGTCTCTGGTCTTTAGTGCCTGGGCTGGCTTTGAATCGTTATCCTCAGATCTCAAGCCTTCTGAGTAGCTAGGATTACAGGTGTGAGCCACCACGCCCCACTTGTTTGCCAGTTTTATGGGGACTGACAGACATTGACTCTGTGGTCCTTAGCATCAGAGCAGGAAAAGTTGGTATGTGGCTGTGTGTGTGCGGTTAGGGAAGACAGGCCACAAGGAACAGGGAGGCCAGACCTTATTTGTTACCTCCAAGTTCTTCTTTTTCATAAGTCCTGGTAGGGCTGCTCTTACTACTGATAGTAAACCTAACACAGCTCTCCAGTCAGAAAGTACGGTGCTGAGGATGAAAACATGTAGGCATAGGATCCAAGATCTAAATTCTAGTTAGAGCACTTCTATTTGTAATATGGGTTTTTTTTGTTTGTTTGTTTGTTTGGGGTGTTTTGGTTTTGTTTTTTTGCCAGTCCTGGGGCTTGAACTGGGCACTGTCCTTGAGCTTTCTCAAGGCTACTGTTCTACCACTTGAGCCACAGCACTACTTCTGTCCTTTTCTGTGTATGTGGTATAAAGGAATCGAACCCAAGGCTTTGTGCATACTAGGCCAGCACTCTACTACTAGGCCACACTCCTTGCCCACAGTGTTGGTTTTGTTTTGGTCTGGGCAGTCATTCCCTGTGAGTTAGCTTCAGATTCCTTGTCGGTAAGAAGGAAACAGTTTGGAGTTGCCAAAAGGATTGAATAAAGCTGGATGTGATAGTCCATGCTTGTAACTCCAGTACTTGGGAGGCTCAGGAAGGAGAATAGCGAGATTCAGTCCTACGTGAACTACATAGTAATACTGTCTCAAAAACCAACCAAATAAGACAGGAGCTGGTGGATCATGCTACTCCAGAAGACTGAGTTCTGAAGATCAAAGTTCAAAGCCACCCCCAGCACAAAAAAGACCTGAGACTCTTATCTCCAGCTAACCTCTAGAAAACAGGAAGTGAGGCTTGGCTCAAGGGTAGGGTAGTAGTCTTGAGCTGAAGAGCTCAGGGACAGCACCCAGGCCAAGTTCAAGCTCCCTGACCCACCAAAAAAAAAAAAAAAAGCTCAGGGATAGTGCCCAGACTCTGAGATCAAGCCCTAAAGAGGTAAATTTAGCAATTTGTTACCATGTCACTGCTTCTACTAAATAGTCTTAAAACAGATTTCCTATTATCCAAGAGCCAAAGATTTAACTATTACTAACCCAATGACTTGTTGCTAACTCTTTTCCTCTTCCCCTATTGTACTCTCTTCCAGTTCTTTTTGATTGTAGAGGTGCTTTTCTTCTACTTGTACTTTACCCTTAGAATCTGGTGTGTGTTACACTTCATCTACAGACCAAGAAGGTAACAATCCTGCGTTGCCACAAATCTCCCTTAAGAAAAAAAAAATTAGGGGGCCAGTAGTTTATACGTGTAATCCTAGGCTAAGAGGAGGCTAAAATCTGAGGATTGTGTTTTGAAGTAAGGCCGGGCAGGAAAGCCTGCGAATCTATCCATCTTGCCAGTCCTGGCTTGAACTCAGGGCCTGGGCACTGTTCTTAGGCTTTCTCAAGGCTAGCACTCCACCACTTGAGCCAAAACACCATTTCTGGCTTTTTCTATATACATGGTATCTAGGAATCGAACCCAGGTCTTTGTGCATGCTAGGCAAGCACTCTACTACTAGACCAAACTCCCAGCCCCTATTTATTTTTTAAAATTTTATTTTATTGTTGGGGTGATGTATAGAGGGTTACAGTTGTATTCATCAGGTAGTGGGTATGTTACTTCTTGAACATTGTTACCTCTTCCCCTGTTTTCCTCCTCCTTTCCCTCCCCTCACCCCTCCCACTCATCTTGTTTTTCCCTTACCTTCCCATTTTCAATTGCACAAATAAACATATACAATACACCAGGTACCAAAGTCAGATACAGTAACAACGTGAGATAATCCTTAAGGGGAAAAAGCTTCACATAGTACATTGAGAGCAACAGTCACGATTGGGAGAGAGTTGGGGGAGGGAAAGGGGAACAGAAACATGAGAAGGGGTGTCAAGATTGGAGAAATAATGTACCCATTACCTGCATTACCTGACGCATGTCATTGTAACCCCTCTATACATTATCTTAACAATAAAATACACTGAAAAATCACAAAGATAAACCTCTTGTTTCCATATCCTGGAGTTTATTTCGCTTAGCCACATCCTATGTGGACATACATATGTACATAGCTTTTGAGCTATTACGATCCTTTTTTAGGAGAATCCTAAATGTATACTAATTGTTACAAGTGAGGGAAATCATGGAGCCTATGTTTCTTTGGGTCTGGCTTACTTCACTTAATATGATTTTTTTCCAAGCCTTTGTGAGCCTCTTTATTTCTATTTAACCACCAAAAAAAACCCCTGGAAGTGGAATACTAGCTTTGGGCACCAAAGGTCAGAGACAGCATCCTTGAGTTCAAGCTCCAGGTCCAGTACAAACAAACAAAAACCTCTTGTCTCTGGACTTGACATTTGCTGGGTCAAATCTGAACCACACTAACCTTAGTCCTTGGGGACATGTTTCCTCAGATTAGGACATTTCTGACCGATGACTGTGGCTGTTCACTGACTCCAGGCTACAGGAGGACAGAAAGGAGTTTGCCAGTGGTTGTTGGATTTTTTTTGTTTGTTTCTTGTCTGTCACGAGTCTTGAACTTTGGGCTTGGGCACTGTCCCTGTTGTCTTTTTCCTAAGACTAGTGCTCTACTACTTTGAGCCACAGTACCACTTTGGTTTTCTGCTGGTTAATCAGAGATAAGTCCCATGGACTTTCCTGTCCAGGCCAGCCTTGAGCCAAGATCCTCACATCTCAGCCCCCTGATTAGCTAGGTAACAGGCGTGAGCTGCCAGCACCCAGCTGCTTGTTGCATTTTGCTATCTTATGTTTGCCTGTCCCTTCCCAGAGGCTCCCTATGCGATAGAGCCTATAAACAGCCTGAGCCAAAGGCTAGAATGGGAAGGGAGATTAGAGGGGGGTGACAGTGGACATACTCAAATTCAGATTCTAATATGAGGGTAGGGCTGGAACTCTTTTCATTCTTTTAAAATGACTTTCTTCTCCCTTTAGGAAGGGACAACAAAAATAGGAAGGATTGATTCAGACCAGGAGCAGGACATTGGTAAGTGAGAGTGATATGTACATGTCGACACTTAGTGGCACTTAGTATTCCTAGAAGGTTTCTTCTGAGGAGTTTGAGTGGAGAGGAGTCTATTTCCCTTGCCGCTGCTGGACTTAGGCCTGGGATGTAGAAGGCAGAAACATGGGAGACTTAGTTTTGGATGGCTTCAGATAGTTCTTCTTCCTTTCTTATTGCAATGGGAGATTGTGTAGTTGTTGAATTCTGATCTCAAGACTGGACAAGGAGTTTCCCTGAATTATCTTCCCACCCAAGTGACAACCACCTCTTCTGTAGTCCTGCAGGGTCGGTGGATTGAAAGAGACCACTGCACAATCACTAGCACCTATGGGATAGTCATTCTACAGCCTACTCAGGGAGCTCGCTGCACAGTCAATGGCCGAGAGGTTACTGCTGCCTGCCGGCTGACCCAAGGTAGGACCATCTGTAATCTGCTTATTCCAGGATGAATGATGGAGCAGCAGACTTTAAGCATGCATCACATAGCTTTTGCATCAGAGATCTGAAGTTTCCTCATCTGATCTTCACCTGAGAATGGAGAATGACTGTGAAATTTGTACCTGTGTTGTTAACTTCATCCTTATGAAGGTTTCCTTGTCCATGCAGTAGAGATATTAATGGGATCATTGTAAGGATTAAATGAGTCCTGTCTTTGGCACTTAGTGAGTACCTGTCATTACTGTCACTATTATTATTAATCAACAAAATTCTTTCTGTATTTTGACAGTGAACTTAGACTTTTTTTCTTCCATGAAGCTTTGCCCAGCTACTCCTTCTAGAACTCAGCTTGCTTCCTCTTGGAGTGCAAGAGCCCCTTCTGTTTATTTTACTGTTGGCAACAGTGGCTCTTTGGAGTGGTTGGTATACTACATACCAACCCGGCTAAATCATCTACTTCTATGAGGCTTTACCTCATAGAACAGTGTCCTGCACACAAAACTCGGTCTGCTGACTGAACTCTGATGTGTCTCTCATCACAGGAGCTGTCATCACCCTGGGGAAAGCACACAGGTTCCGATTCAGCCACCCAGCAGAGGCTGCTCTCCTGCGCCAGCGAAGGCAGGTTAGCCTAGCTGTAGTTTCTAGGCTGCTCTTCTTAAGGGAGAAGTGTTAACCTTTGACCTGTTCTCTTGGCTTGGGGTGATGGTAGCACCTTAACTGTGCCTTCCCCTTTGTGCCAGGTTGGAGAGGCTGTTGGCAACAGTGACTCTTTGGAATGGTTGGACTTGGATGGAGATGTCACTGCCTCATGGCTGGGTCTCTGCCCTGTGCTTTGGAAGGAAAGGTGAGAAGCAGATGTTTGTATCTGTGTTTACTTTTTTTGTTGTTGTTGGTGGATCATAGGGCTTCAACTCGCCTGGGCACTGTCCCTGAGCTCTTCAACTCAAGGCTATCACCCTACCCTTGAGCCAAGCCCCACTTCTCGTTTTCTAGAGGTTAATTGGAGATAAGAGTCTCTGTTCCTTTTGCGCCCAGGCTGGCTTTGAACCTTGATCCTCACATCTCAGCCTCCTGAGTACCTAGGATTACAGGAGTGAGCCACTGCCCCCAGCTTCCTCATTTGCTTTGTAGTACAGTGAAACACAGATAAGAAGGTGACTAGTGTGGTAGCCAGAGTCTCAGTGAACTTTGCCTGAATTGAGTTGGCTAAGGGTTATGGTTAGAATACAAAATACCTCAGGCTGTGTGTTGAAGAATTGGTCTCTAGTTGATGCTGTTTTGGGAGTTTGGGAAACATTAGGAGGGGAGGTCTACCAAGAAGAGAAGATCACTAAGGGTGTGTACTTGGAGGACTATATTTTGTCCCAGGCCCTTCTCTGTCCCTCTCCCTGCTTCCTGTCCACCAGGAGGTGAGCTGCTTTGCTTATCTCATACTTCTCATGATGACATTCAGCTTTGACTTGGGGTCCTGCAGCAACAGAGCCAGATGACTGTAGACTGAAATCACTAAAACTTTGAGCCAAAATCAATCTGCCATTGTTCAAGTGAGTGGCAAATCTTGACACTATGCCATAATGCTGGGTTAGCTGGCTAGCGGAGTGTGAGTCAGAGTTGTGGAGTCTTCCGCCCAGATTTCAAGAGTACCCAAGGTTGTGATTGGGCAAAGGCACATTAAGAGTAGAGAAAAATGCACAGTCATCTGGGCTTGTGGATGTTGGCTGGATTTGTGGCAGTGTCTCCAGAGTCTGTCCTGCTGTTGGATGGGCTTGACTCCAAGGCCTCCCTGTCCTGTGCTTTCTCTTTTCTTCATTTTTCTCTCCAGAGAGCCTTTGTGAGGACCAGATCTGAATCTAGAGCTAGAGGGAATCGGCTGGTCTGCTTTCCTTGGCTCCTTGTAGCAGTCAGTGATGCAGATTAGAAATGAATTTGTGGCTGAAAACCATTGCCTATGTTCCCATTTGGAAATTTAGGGCTTAACTAGGGTTAAAACTAGAACCTTAAAACACTGTTTGCTGCCGCTGCCACTGTTGTCTAGTAAGCTGCTCAGAGCCTGTGGTAGTAGAAGAGGGCTACCAGCGACACTGCAGAGATCAGGGGAGTCCTTGCAAGCTGGGACCAGGCGGTGGCTGGTGAATGGTGGACCCACCCAAGGTGAAGGACTGCTAGAGACCAAAGTCCTTTGACTGGCAGGGAATGAAGACGTGCCCTTGATAATACATCCTGATAATGTACCATAAGGGTGAGGTTTTCTTTTTCACCTGTTTTCTAGGAACTTATGATTTAGCAGAGCCCTCTGACCAGGCCTGGATGGCATCTCAGATGAAGGGGCTATGTTTTTGCAACACCCCAGACAGCCTCTCCCTGGGGGTTTGCTGCTGTGGGAAGGAGATTATAGCTGCTGCTCTTCTCAAGGAAGGGCAGAGGAAGCAAATAGTAAATCAGGCTTGGAGTGGCTGTCTTAGAAGGAAACAGTAATCTCAGGAAATTCAGCACCTACCTCTTATGACGGGTAGTCTATGTGTCTTAGCTGGGTTTGTTCAGGATCTTCTGACGGGCTCAGGTTTAATCCAGCCAGTTCTATGTTTAAGACTATGTTACACATATATGAAGTGTTTTTCATTAACTGTGTTTGCTTGGCAATGACTGGTTTTCTATGCAATTGGCTATCAGTAGTCTTTATCCTCCTGAGTAATGACAGTATTGTTTTCCTTTCTGTATGTTCTGTTGTGAGCATTTGGCTTTGCCCCACAGCAGTCAGCGCCTGTATTCCCCTAAGATACTTGTTCAAATATGTAGGCCTTGGATCCAATAGATATCAAATCATCTCATAATCTCCTTCCCAGGCAATAACTGACTCTGTCAATTCTCCCTATCTACTTACATTATCCATGTATCCTTCACTGACTGAAAAATTATAATTTTTTCTATGATAGAGATGGTGAACTTTTTCCTAAAAGCTATACAGTATTTTAGGCTTCGTGGGCCATATGGCCTCTACTTCACCTACTCATCTTTGCCATATGGCCCCCACGCAGCACTTGATAAAACATAAACAATAGGCATGGCTGTGTTTTCAGTAAAAAATTCATTTATAGAAGTAGAGAGCAGATCAGATTTAACTCCTAGGCTGTGCAGTTCATGGACCTTCATTTTCATACTCTGATTTCATTCTACAGTTCAAAGTAATGTCAGCTCTGGGTTACTATAACAAAATACCTGAAACAATCAACTTGCACCAAGGAAAGGTGTGTTTCGGTTCACAGTATTGGATTTTCAGTCCATGGTCAGTTGGCAGTGTTACTTTTGGAGTTCCGATCATGGCAGGAGTATATGACAGAGGAAGGCTTTACTTCATGACAGCAAATACAGATAAAAATGGAAGGGACAGGTTACCCAGTGGCTTAACCTCCCTCCACCAAGCTCCACCGCCTGAAG
This sequence comes from Megascapheus bottae, assembly GCF_031878675.1. Taxonomy (NCBI): domain Eukaryota; kingdom Metazoa; phylum Chordata; class Mammalia; order Rodentia; family Geomyidae; genus Megascapheus; species Megascapheus bottae. The sequence continues at coordinate 21,862,462 of NC_143533.1, read as the reverse complement.
ATTCCACTACTTCCCATGTAGTGTCATGGCTGGGGCCAAGCTTTCAACACATGGGCCTTGCGGGACGTTGAAGATCTATACTATAGCAAGGTCCTCTGACAAAAATTTAATTCTGGAGCCAGTGTGGTGGCTCACACCTGTATCCTAACAACTCAGGAGGCTGAGATCTGAGGATCAAGGTTCAAAGCCAGCTCAGGCACAAAAGATCGTGAGACTTTTTTTTTTTGCCAGTCCTGGGCTTGGGCTCAGGGCCTGAGCACTGTCCTTGAACTTTCTCAAGGCTAGCACTCTACCACTTGAGCCTCAGCACCACTTCTGGCTTTTTCTTATGTATGTGGTACCGAGGAATCGAACCCAGGTCTTCTTGCATGCAAGGCAAGCACTCTACCACTAGGCCAAACTTTTCCAGCTTGATTGTGAGACTCGTATCTCCACTTAACCACTAGAAAAACCAGAAGTGGCGCTGTGGCTCATGAGGTAGGGCAGGACCGTTGAGCTGAAGAGCTAGGGACAATGCCCAGGCCCAGAGTTCAAGCCCCATGATCGACCAAAAAAAAAAAAAAGACTTAATTCTGCTGAGCATATGTCTCATGCTACTTGAAGTCTGGTTCTAGCATCAAGTCAGTAAGAAAGCCTCGCTAAGCCTCCCACAATGATGGCTGAGAGGGGAGGAGAGGCTGAGAGCTAGGCAAAGCAAGCCGCAAAGCAAGCCTAATTCTGGAGCTTTGTTTAGCCTCTGGCAGAATCTGACTCTTCTAGATACTCGTATCCCACCCTGAAGTTATCTATGCAATTGGCCCTTTTGCTTATTTTTAAAATTTTTAATTTTGAGACAGAATTTTACTGTGTTGCAAGCTGATCTTAAACTCCTGGACTTTAAGCAGTCTTCTTGTTTTAGTCTCCCAGATAGCCGGAGTTTATATAGGTGTTTGCAAAATGCCCAGCTGCACCCAGTTGGGTTTTTCTGTTGTTGCTGTTTGTTTGTTTGGGTTTTTTCACGTGGTTGGGTTTTTCTGTTGTTGTTGTTTGGTTGGTTGCTTTTTTTCTTGGTGCTGTCTTGGTGCTAGGCCTTGAATTCAGGGCCTAGTCACTGTCTCTGAAGTCTTTTGCTCAAGGCTAGTGCTCTATCATTTTGAGTCACAGCCACTTCCAGTTTTCTGGTGGTTAATTAGAGGTAATAAGAGTCTCATGGACTTTCTTGCCCAGTCTGGCTTTGAGCCACTATCCTCAGATCTTAGCCTTCTGAGGAGTAGCTAGGATTATAGATATGAGCCACCAGCACCCAGCTGATTCTAAAACTCTTTATGTCTTATTCTGGGCCTCTCTTCCTGAGACAAGCTGTCTTGGGGTCTCTTGTCAGACATATGTACATTTGCTGTTTAGCCCAGCTGCCTTTCATAGCCAGGTGGCGGGGCTTTCTGCTTGCAGTTCAGGGAAGGGACGTGGCCCCGCCCTCCTGGCACCCTGGGGTTTTCCTGCCTGGCGTTTCTGTAGCTTTGCTGTATTCAGCATTTGCCCACAGTTTTTGTTTTTGTGGGTCATGGTGCTTGAACTCGGCCTGGGCACTGTCCCCGAGCTCTTTAGCTCAAGACTACAGTGCTACCCTTGAGCCAATCCTCACTTCCCCTTTTCTAGAGGTTAATTGGAGGTAAGAGTCTCAGGTTCTTTTGTGCCCAGGCTGGCTTTGAACTTTGATCTTCAGATCTCAGCTACCTGTGTAGCTAGGATTACAGGCATGAGCCACCGTGCCCGGCTTGCCCATGATTTTTAACCGAAGCCCTTTCTTTTTAAAGAATAAAATGTCTTGATTTAGCTCTTTTGGTAGCTTTTAAAACAAACACATCTGTTTAGTTTTCCTTCAGTTTCCTTAACCAACATGTCAGTGAGACAGCTGTAAGAACATGCCTGGCAGCTAACTGTTCTCCCTCCTGCACTTGTGACATCACACTGTACTTGTGACACCAGGCCTGCTTGTCCTAAGCTGCCCAAAGTCTAGCCCTCTGTTTACCCTTTGAATTCAGGGACTTAGATTGCCACCAATTGGTCCTGACCTTGTGACCCTGGGCCCTTTTGTAACAGAAAACTGCTGGAAGAGCGATGTGACAGGAACCACCAGTCACCAAGTGATGGGGAGATTCATCAACAGCAGCGCTATGTGGAGGATTTAAGGCAACAAATCCTAGCAGGACAGATCAGAGCTGAGAAGGAACTAGAATCCATCCAGGCTTGTGTCTGCCAACAGACCAAAGGCAGTAAGTGCCCACCGTTTGACGTGGCCACCTCACTGAATTTCTCCAGTTTCATGCTTCCACAGCCTTCTGTATTCTCCTGTTTTCTTTGTGATATGACGGAACCTTTGGCATTAGGTGTTCTCTCCCTTCCTTTAGAGACCACGGGCTGTAATAAGAAGGGAGCCAGCTGCCTTGTCGCCTCTCAGAATGTCAGGCCTCCTACTCACATCTTGCTGTCACACTTGTCCATGCTTTTCTGCTTACTCTAGCCTGTACCCACTGCTGTACTGAGGCCTAGGAGTCTTTGTCCCTTTTCCTGTCACTGCCCCTCTACCACTGTCACCCTAGCCAGTCCTTTCCACCCAGCTTCAGTCCTGGCTGGAGGTGTCTGAGTGCAGCCAACTACGGAACAAGAGGATGTGCTGACCTTCTCTCTGGGTGTTTTTGGTTCCCAGACCAGCAGTGGCTGCTCAAACCAGAGCCCTGGCTGGCCAGCTTGCAGGAGCAGCAGGCAGACCGTGGAGCAGGGAAGGAACTTGAGGCCTCAGTGATACCTGATGCCTGGCTTCAGGTAGATCTTGAGACTCTACCATCCTCACTGGTCCAAAGCCAGAAGAGGGGAGTGCGGCTGCAGTTTCTGAGGAGACACGTTCTTCGGGCAGCAGAGCGGAGCATCAGGCGAAAAAAGATTTCGTTCCACTTGGAGAGACTCATTAAGAACCAGAGGCTACAGGAGACCCAGAGGAGACTGGAGCAGATCAGAGCATCGAGCTGGCTTCAGGATAACAACACCCTGAAATCCCCATGCCCGATACCTCTAGTCCTGGGGCCTCCACATAGAAGCAGATGGGCAAGCTGCTGTTCTTTGAGTGTCCAAAGGTTTCGCAGCCAGCACTTGTCCCAGCTACCCAGGTATAGCAGTGGTGGTTTCTAGAAACGCCTTGTCCAGGCCGTGTTCTTCACTCCTCGGTGCTTAGTGAAGGGGAGGATTGTGTGGGTTCCTCCCTTCCTCATCGCCTTCTGGCTTCTCTCTTCTTTCCTCTGTGCATCTTTCCAGGTCAAGACTTCTTCCCCCTCAGAGAGGCAGCTTCTGCTTCCTGTGATAAGGCTCTCATCCTCGCCTTCATCCACTCCCCATACCCAGACATCCAAGTGCATTGCCTTCTGTATCCTCTCACCTCAGCGTCATCTTGCCTCCCACCCGACCTCATCCCTGTCCACATCTGCCTCCCTCTCCTGCCTTCCCTGCCCCGTCACATCTTGTTTCTCTTCTCTTTCACTCCTGACTGCTGAGAGGAGGAGATCTCCCAGATTTTTGGAGTGGAGGCCCAATCCTAGTCCTCCTCACAGCCTAATGTCAGGCCTTGCCCACAGGAAGCCTTGAGATTAACGTCTTGCTGTTGTGACCTTTGTTCACTTCTCTGGCCTTCAAAATACTAGGCAAGTTTGTCTTTGAAAATCTTGTCTTTTTTTTGTCATGGGCTGGCACTCTGGGGCTGGGCATTCTCCCTGAACTCTTCAGTTCCAGGCTACCACCCTGCCCCTTGAGCCACAGTGCCACTTCCAGTTTTTCTAGTGGTTAATTGGAGATAAGAGTATCACAGTCTTGGGCCGGGAGTTTGGCCTAGTGGTTAAAGTGCTTGCCTAGCATGCATGAAGACCCGGGTTCGATTCCTCGGTACCACATACATAGAAAAAAGCCGGAAGTGGTGCTGAGGCTCAAGTGGTAGAGCTCTAGCCTTGAGAAAGTCCAAGGACAGTGCTCAGGCCCTGAGCTCAAGCCCAGGACTGGCAAAAAAAAAAAAGAGTATCACAGTCTTTAGTACGCAGGCTGGCTTTGAACTGTGATCCTCAGATCTCAGACTCCTGAGGAGCTAGGAATGAGCTGGTGGTGGTAGTAGACAGGAGCCACGGAGCCCGGCCTTGAAAGCATTTTAGTATGAAAAATTCTCAAGTAAAGCTGAGAGACTAGTAAACATCACCCAAGATTCCAATTAGCTGAGCGCGTTACTTTATGTGCTCTAAAACCTAGACCACCTTGAGCGACTTGCTGAATCTCCTAACAGTTCAAGGCAGCTCCTAACATTATGTTATTACAACCCAACATTTTTGTTGTTGTTGGTGGTGGTGGTGGTAGGGCTTGAACTCTGAGCCTAGGTGCTGTTCCTAAGCATTTCAGCTCAAGGCTAGCACTCTACCACTTTGAGCCATAGCACCACTTCCGGTGGTTAATTGGAGATAAGAATTTCACGGACTTTCCTGCCTGGACAGCATCAAACTGCTGTCCTCAGATCTCAGTCTCCTGAGTAGTTAGGATTACAGGCGTGAGCCACCAGCACCCGGCATTAACCCTACATTTTTAAGTATTTGTTCCATTTGGCGGTTGCTAGGGTTTGAACTTAGGACCTTGTACTTGCTAGTGGGCCGTTTACCACTTGATCCACACCTCCAGCCCCTTTTTGCATTAGTTATTTTCGAGGTAGTATCTTTCTTTGTACCCGGGCCAGCCTGGAGTAGAATCTTCCTCCTCTGCTTCCCTGAGTTGCTGAGGTGACTTGTGGGTACCACTATATTCAGTTGTTGTGCTCCCTCCCTGGCTGGGGTAGCAGACATGCCTCAGCATGCCTAGCAACTGGTTACATTCCAATCCCATGGACTTCTTTTTGCCAAGGCTGGTTGTGAACCACATTCCCTCTAGGTATACAGGCTTGCGCCACCATTTCCAGGTTGGACTTTCATATAACCACAATATCATTATCATAGCTACCAAGGTTAAAATTAATTACTTGATATAATCTAAAACCTACAACACATTCAGATTTCTCAAGTTACTTGAAAAATATCCATTGACAGTTACTTCAAATTAAGATCCAAACAAAGGAGCTGGAAATGTGGCCTAGTGGTAGAGTGTGCTTACCTAGCATGCATGAAGCCCTGGGTTCAATTCCTCAGTACCATATGAACAGAAAAAGCCAGAAGTGGTGCTGTGGCTCAAGTGGTAGAGTGCTAGCCTTGAACAAAAGAAACTTGGGGACAATAACCCAAACCCCAGGACTGGCCAAAAAAAAAAAAAGAAAGAAGAAAGCAAGCAAGAAAGATCCAAAGAAAATTTATACTTGTGATGGCTATACCTTTATATTTCTTGAAATCATCCTTTTTTAAAAAATATTTTTATTGTAATTAATAAAAGGGTTACATGATATTTGCCAGATAGAGGGTGCATTAATTCACATACATTGATACCCTTTCACATGTCTTGGTCCCCATTACCCTACCCCACCCCCAAATCATCCTTTAAAACATATTTGTATTTAAGTAGTTGTACAAAGGAGTTCCTATTCACTACAGCATTTGAAATATTTCCTTTTTGAGCTTTATTTTTTCATTTCACTGATTAATTAGTTCTGTAGAAGGTAGCGCTTTATAGATTTATCTGTTTGATTCCTTGTAATAGTGTTTAAATCTTTCCTCTTTCCTCAGATTGCCTATTACCTGGAAGTTTTCCCTAAAAGCATGATTAGACTTAGCTCAAACTTTTTTCTTTTTTTTGGCCAGTGCTGGGGCTTGAACTCAGGGCCTGAGCACTGTCCTTGGTCTTTCTCAAGGCTAGCACTCTACCTCTTGAGCCACAGCACTATTTCTGGCTTTTTCTACTTATGTGGTACTGAGGAATTTTACCCATGTCTTTGTAAATGCTTAGACAAGCACTCTACCACTAGACCACACTCCTAGCCCTGCTTTTTATAAGATAAAAGACTTGAGCTGGGCACTGGTGGTTCTTGCCTTTAATCCTACCCACTCAAGAGGCTGAGATCTGTATATCATAGTTCAAAGCCAGCTCAGGTGGCAACATCTGTGAGACTTGTGTTTCCAATTAAGCACCAGAAAGCTGGGATTGGAGATGTGGTTCAAGTAGTAAAACACTGCCATGGCTGAAAACTTCAAAGACAGTACCTAGGCCCTGAGCAAAAGCTCCTGGACTGGGGCGGGGGGTGGGGGGAGACTTGATATATCTGGGTTCTTTCAGAGAGCCACATGATTTTCTTTTGTATCCATTGAGATTTTCTCTGACCCTTAAGACAGTAGAACACAGTGACAGCTGCCCTGCTCAGTTCTTCTTAGAGAGGAAATTAATGGGAAGTTTGCATTCTTCTGTGACCTCTCATGTTTTCTGACATGGCTTTACTTGTCTCCACAGCGTTTTCCTAAATTGTGATCCCTCTACCACATTATCGCTGATGCCTGACCCCGCTCACCAAAAGCCAGACAAAACCCCACCCGCAGATCCAGTTCGCCAGGCTGCTTCCTTTCCACTAAGGAAAGGACATCCTTGCAGGCACAACTTCCATCCCACAGGGCAGGAGCAGCTCTTTTGGGTCAGGGGAGCCTCTACCCCAGACCCCTGCCTCACTGTGAGCAACTACAAGTCTGTAGACATCCCAGAAGTGGAGAGAATAGGTAAACAGCCCTGTAAGATGGCCTCTCTGGACTTCACGTCTGCGTGCCAGTCAGTTAAGCTAAAACCGAAGGACAGGCCAAAGACCTTGACCCCTGCCATCCAGACCAGGAACACGAAGCGACTAGCAGCCTCTGTTAGCCTACAAGCTGATTGGCAAAGAGAATGGGACCTTGGGATCCACAAAGCTGCTAAGGAAGCCATTTGTTGTGCCCATGGACCCAAGCAGGCAGCTGGGCATGGAAAAGGAACCAAGACATTTCAGGCCAAATCCAAACCAACTTTTCCAAACAGGACAACAAAAAGACAACAGAAAGTACTGGCAGCTAGGGTCAGAGACATCGCCAGACAGTCCTTTAATTTGCCTCATGGTAATCCTTTGAGGAGACAGCGGAACTCAGGCAATCCAGATACCATGACTGCACTCCTAGATTCCAACCCTGTAGTGAATCGCACAAGAGAAAAAAATGATGTATCTGACTCAGATAGCAATTACTCAGTGGATTCTCTCTCTTGTGTCTGTGCTGAAGTCCAAAGGGAGTCCTTGAAGCCCAAGGACCCCCAGGGGAAGTGGAATCTCCCTGGACAAGAGAACTCGGAAAGTGACAACAGTCAGCTATCGGAGGATTCACTGGCTGAAAATGGGTACCAGCACGCAAAAGAGCTGCTAAGGGACAATCACCCCATTAACCATGGCCACCGAAGGATTAGACCCCAAGTTTCCTTGAAAAACTTCTGCACACCTTTATATTGTGGTCCATTTGCTCAGGCTCACAGAAGCTTTTCCTTGGATAGCCTGCTTGATGCCGAGGAAGAACTGGGGGAAGATCAACAAGAGGATCCTTGCTGTGGCTCAGCTGGTGAGATGCCTGCAGAGACCTTTTGGCCCCTCTCAGACTCGGCTTTTCCTATAGTAGACCCCGAGGCAACGTCCGGACCTGGTCTCATCAGCCACAGAATAGAAGCTAAGCTGAATGCTGTCCTGCCCATGAGCAGTTCATGTTACCTCGATCCTCACTTTCAGCCCCATTATGAGTGCCCTGAGTCAGAGGTGGAGGCAGCCTACTTTGAACAAGCTGGCTCTCCCCAAGGCGCACAGCTCTTAAGAGGGAGCCCACTGGTGTCCATGGATTCCTGGTTTTCCTGCGACTCTAAGATCATTCCTGGCAGCTCCCCAGGAGCAGTGGGTTCCTCATGTCCAAGTCCTGACATCCAGGAAGCTCAGCCCTGCGCTGAGGAGAAACCTGGCTACAGGCTAAATGTTGATGAACAAAAGCCTTCCAATACAGACGAAGTTCTGCCAGGTAGCTCCAGACTGCCCCAGGGAGGTCCTGAGCTGCCATGTGGTGCAAGAGATCCATACCCAGTGTCTGCTTCAGATGTATCCAAGCTGCCAGCTTGGGAAAGTCAAAGGCTTCTTTATCCAGGCATCCTTCAGGGCACAGTAGTAACCCACCAGGGCAGCTCTGAGATTTCCCACAGTTCTAGTGTATCGAATCCATTGGCTGCCTCTGCCGCCTCATTCATCCACATAGGTGGCCTTCCCGAAAGAGACTGGGATGCACTTCAGCAAAAGTACCTCCTTGAACTCTCTCATCCTGTTTTGGATGCTGTAGGAAAGCTCAAGCAAGCTTTTTTCTACCCTAAGGAAGATTCTAGTTCCCTGGCCGAAGCTTCTGGTAAAGAAGGAGATACCCGATTGCCAGTTGACCCTGGGGTATCTATCAGTGTAGATGTCAACAACTATCTAGTCCATCGGTCTAGAGCCAGGCATTTGAGAACAGAGAAAGACCAAGTCAGTTCATGTACAAAGTTAGAAAGTGCTTCTGATTTCTTCAGCACTAGTGACAAAGAAGTGAGTTATAATGAAGCGTATTCAGCAGATGTGGAATCACTGACTTCTGCATCTGCACATGCACCAGTCTGTACAGCAGAAAACAAGGCACCACACTCCATGACAGACACACACGAGGGAGGACAGAACAACGTGGAAGAGTGCTTTCAGGGTAGCCGGAAGCAGGTACTACCGACACCCTCTGATGAGCATTTCTTTCAAAAGAAAGTTTGTCACAGTAATGTCACTGCAGCTACCAAAGCAGATGATTGGCCCCCAGACCATGCTCTTTTCAGGAAGAATAATGAAGATCAGGTGGGACCATTAAGTGAAAGCAGCCAGCCTTCCCTATGGGAAGAGAAGAATGATTGCCAAGAGGGCTCTGACAAAGAAGATAGAAAGCACAAGAATGTTTCCCTTGCACCTCCATCAGTTCCAGAGCTCTTCCCCCACGCTGCTTCTTGGAACCCCCTCCCAACTTCCCTGCAGCCACCCCCCTTGGAAACATTCTATATAACCAAGAGCAGAGATGCCCTGACAGAAACGGCCTTAGAGATTCCAGCCTACAGAGAAGTGCGGGTGCCATCCCCACGTCCTAGAGAAGCCTGGGACTTTGATCACAGCCGCCGAGACCCGCAAGAATCTCACTTGGAGGATAGTTTGCCAATACCATTACAAAGCCATGATTCTGAGATGGCTTCGTTTCACCAGGTGACAACAGACAGCTCAGTTGATCTATGCACTAGGGAAGCAATTGGAAAACTGGAGAAATGCCTTGGAAATATTGGAGAAAGCCATAGTTCTGTTTATTGTTTTTTTGCTCATAACAGACATTGTGTCCCTTCTACCAGCACAAAAGTATGTACATTTGAAAGTCAGGTTGAAATTTTAAACACAGAGCATGGTCTTCTAGCCCACGGCGCGCGAGAAAAGGCTTCCACGCAGAACCTCTGCAGTGCTTCCCTAGACAGCTCTGGGTCTGGGAAGACTTTTATTGGTATTCAGGAATCGGAAGCTGAAGGGGAAGAAGATGAGGGCTCTCCTGCAGCCCTCCTGCAGACACAGGCCTGTGAGGAAGGTCCACAGTCCCCTTCTGAAGTCAGGTCTGATTTAACCCCTGAAACCACTGATTTAGGCCTAAAGAAGGACGTGGCCTTGACACACTCTGCTGCTTCGAAGTCCAGATCAGGCCAGAACAGAATAAAAATGACTATGGCCCGGGGTAATGGTCCTGCCCACAAGTGGAAAGGAAAGAATGAAACAGGACTTCCTGGAAAAGCTCTCTATCCCACAGACAGCCTAGAAGAGATTAAACTTCCAGGGCTAGAGTCCACCTGTGAAAAAGTACCATCAGTTACATGCTCTCAGAAAAGACACGCTGGTGGATACAAAGGCCCGAGAAGGTCACAAGTAAGGATAAACTCCAAAGAACCTTTGGGAAAGGAACACGTGCAAAATGTTACTAATGCTGATGAAATGGCTAAGCTAATTAGGAGTATAAGGCAACTGGAAAATAGCATCTTAGAAATTGAATCCCAGCAGAATGATCCGCTTCATGCTTCCCATCCATCAGGAGTCAGTAAGGAGTTTGTGTCCCAGGACCAGAAGAGACTTGGGAGGTCTGATCACATCCCGAGGCCAGGCAGCTCTGGAAACCATCCATCCTACAAGCAGCCATCTATTCCAAGGCAGACTGATGATGCATTTGTTGGGTATGGCAAAACTCGGGGAGTAGAGGTTTATGATCACCACAAGATCACCACGAGCTTCTTCAAGTCAAGGGAATATGCACTAGACTGTCAGCCTGTGGGAGTGAATGCTCACACAGCTGGCACAGAATTAGCCAGAGCCTCCAGGGGCACATGTGATCCTTCAGGGAGAAGCACAGCTCAGGGAGAGTGTACCAACACTGCTCTTCACCCAGGGAGAATGAGTGAATTTGCGAGACCTTTGCCAACCAGACTAGAGGGGTCTGGAAAGGACATCAAGCCGAGAAGAGAATCAGCAAACCCCAAAAAGCAGACTTGGAACTTGGAGAGTTTTGAGGAAGTAGAGACTGTAGATTTTCAGAAGAATCAAATTGCTGAATATTCTAGTAGTTCAGAGCCAGAGGACTCAATAGTTCAAGATAGACTTGAACAAACGGGCAGGGAACGTGGAAGGAGCCCACTGAAAGAAAATAATACGGCCTTAATAAAGACTCAGAAACGTCTTAGTCCAAGCCAGCACTGTTTGAACACAGTTTTCAGTCAGGAGACTACTTCTCCCTTACTGACCCAGACAGACTCTTCCACGGCCAGTTCTCACCAAGACCTGAATTCCTTGCCCTTAGATTCTCCAAGGTTGCCCATAAACCATCTTCATGCTTCCGATACTCTAAATCTCTCTTTAGTTGACTCTCTGCTGGGTCCCACGATGCTGAGGAGTCATAACAGTCCCTTGGGAACCATGGTAGGGCATCAGGACCAGAGTGGAGGGACCAGGAGCCCCGAGGGAAGTGTTTCAGGGGGCTTCTCCATGCCACTCATTGCGTGGTGTGGATCTGAGATACCCACGCCCATGGGATCTGATGACCAGTCCTTAACATCGGACAGTAGCTTTCCACTGGTGACAGAGGACTGGGTGACATCAAGCATCAGCTCCCTTCAAGATCGAGGGAGGGACCACACAATCACTTTGATGGCTTCAAGTCCCCAGGAAGATTTGGGGTCTGAAAGTGAGGCAGCTATACAAGAAAAAAGAACCAGTTCTTTGAATAGAATTTCTGGGCGACTTGAAAAGAGGGTCAGCTTCTTCTTAGAAGAGGACACTGAACAAAGTGGGGAGGCAGGAGGGAAGGCAGAGGAGCCTGAAGACCCAGGCCCCCCCAGCAGTGCCTTAGAATCTACTTCCCCGTCACAAGGGCCTGATACGGAGCCCCTGCTGTCAGATTCCTCAGTCCATGCATCCGTGTGCCTGGCCATTCTGAATGACATCAGACAGGCAACCGCCCAGAGGAAGCAGCTCAGAGACTTTGCCATGTTGGAGACAGTCCTTCCTTACTATGAAATGTCACTAGAGTCTGAATGTTCTGTAGGCACTGCTGGCAGGGGCTGGCAAACAGACCCATTAAACATATCGGACAGGACCTGGCATGAGGGGGAAGCAAGAGGACTGTCTGCTACACCGGCACGTCTGTCACCTGACAGGTTGGAAGTGCAGGCCACCTCTCTCCGTGAAGATAATTTTCAACCTCCATCCAATCCTAAAATAGACAAAGTGCCAAGGCGTCATTCGGGGGCTTCATCTCCCAGAGCCACTGGCAACAAAGGCCGTGGTGGGGAACTGAGGCCCTTCCGGAAAGCCAGAGAACAGTTTGTATGTCACTCCAGCTCTGAAGCCACAAGGGTGGAAGAAGTGCCCAGAGCCCCTTCCTGCACAGACCCCCGGTCCTCCCCCCAGCTGGCTTTGACCAAGGAGCGGGACAGGAGGGTGTCCTCTCAGGCCCCTTGTCATGATCCTGGGGGGGTTATCCAGAGGCAGAGTCACTTAGCTGCCTGGGCGACGGAAGAGGGCACCTTCTCTGGCAGTTCCAAGAGGTCACAATCGCCGTATGGACGTGACGCTGGTGGCAGCTTTGTGACCCCACAGGGAGGAAAAAGAGCCCATGTTGAAAGTCAAGCTATGGTGTGCAATTTTCACAGTCCCACAAAGCTCTCAGGACCTCGTGACGACTCCACCCAGTGTCCTGAGGCTTCCACTGACTTACAGGAAGGGAGGACCAGTGCAAAACACCCTGCGGTTCTTGCTGCAGCGCTGAGAAAGGTCAGCGTGGAAGCGCCCACGCAGCAGCACCTGAAGTGGAAAGAGAAGGCGGAGTCGATGCTGGCAGAAGCCTGCAGGACTGGGGGCAAAACTCCCAGGCCAACATTACCAGATCAGAAACCTAGAGGGGCTGGGAAGGAGGGCCCCTGTCCATGCCGAGCAGAGACACTAGACAGCCTTGTCTCAGGAAGCTCTGAACACGGCAGGCCACTTGGCTCATCCAGGAACCAGGAGGAGAGCAAAACTTCTTGCCAACCCTACGGCAGTGCTCTTATTGCGGCGAACATCTGCTCCTTCCATTCCTCCCCTCTGCTGTGCTGTAGAGATGGCGACCCTTGGAAGGAGATTCCCAGGGCTCGCCATTCACCCCTCACAGAACCTTCCAGGCTCGGTGAAACGGACCCTGACATGCTTCAGCCACGCGGCCTTGAGCTTCAAGAAGTGAATGTGGAACTTGGGCCAAGAGACTTGGGCAACACTCTTGAGACAAACACCACAGCTGCCGTCCTGTCTCGCGCTCAGAGCAGTAGCTCTCCGTTTACCCCCGGTGCCAGTGCAGATGCTTTCACTCACGCCGCTGCTGGTGGCAGCTCGGGGCTGGTAGGGGATCCTGAGAGGAAAGGTAACGCTGAGCTTAAGGGCTTATGCATGGAGTCAGTGAGGGCTTTGACAGATAGTTCCGTAGGTGACCAGCATGCCCAGGCAGCTAACTCGGAGCCAAAACCACCTGTAACGGCCTGGGGCCCGCACAACCTGAATGGAAGCAAAGGGTTTGCCGAGATCGAGTCGGTGGTAGAGCAGCAGAGACAGATAGAAAACACCATCAAATCCCTTTTAGAGAAGACACAATCTCTCACCATGTCCTCAGATCCCCAAGCCAAGTCTGTGACGTTGAAACACGTGTGCAGCCCTCAGGTTGACTGTGCCTGGGAGGAGGAGGAGCAGCAGAGGGATGAGCCTCCTGGAGGCAGTGAACACTCTGCCCCAGGCAGAGATCCTCCCCCCTCAGATGAAGGGGGCTTGCACTACCAGCTGGTTAGAGATGCTGGGACAGCTGAGGTTCCTGTGGCAAAGTCTCCTGTGTCCCAGAGTTTCTTTTCAGGTGTTGAAGACACAGCTTCTGTGCCTCTAGAGCAACCGGAAGTGCCACAGCCTGCTTCTCAGAGGCTTGCCCAGTCTTGTTCCAACAAGAAGCAGCCCGCCTCCGAGCTCAGGCACTCATATCCTATAATTGCAGTCTTCTCTGGTTCCCAACACGTCAAGTCCTCTCCTAGACCCCAGTTCTCTGTGGTCAGCTCATCTCGGTCCCTTCAGGAGCTAAAGGTCACGTCCCATCCTTCCCCTGCAGAGAACACACAGAGCCCACGTCCCAGTGGCCGTTCCTCAAGAAAGCCAAAGGCAAGAGCGTTTCTGAGGGCTGAGGACGGCAATCAGATGACCTCCTCTAACTTGGACTGTAGCCCTAATGATCATAGGACCCAGAAATCTGTGACCCCTCCTTACCCTACATCCCCGCCTTGCTCATGTATTCCAACTCCCAATTGTGTGAGCAACTGCACCCCCAACACTTTGGAACAGCCTCCACTGCCGCCAGGAAAGCCAGAGAAACCAGGTGTGCAGGTAAGGTCAGAGAACTGCTTCTCTCCAGTGGACAAAGGGATGTTAACCCCTGACTCCAGCAACAGCAATCCTTCCATTCCGCCTTGGTCTCCAGAGGGGTCTGTGTGCATCGACTGGAAGCAGTATGTGTTCAGCAGTACAGCTGATCTCTCTAGTCAGAAACCAGCAGCCTACTGCACCAGCATGGACAACGGCCTAGAAGACCAGAATTCCCCACTCCACTTCCAGCTGGGCGCCCAGGCCAGAACCCTGGCAAGCACACTCGGCAACAATGAGCATGCTCAAGGCTGGGTTAAGTCTGAGAAAGTACTGAATCCTTTATTGGTCTCGAGGAGGGATCCCTTTGTCCTCATTGGCACTGGAGTGGCCCCCACTTCAGATATCCATAGCAGACCCCCGTCCCAGGGCTCCAGGGATGAGGCAAGCTGTCCACAGAGTGAGCTGCTGCTGGCTGAGGAGAATTCTGCCGCTTCAGTGGAGGCGGCTGTGCCGCGGGGGCAGGCCGGGATGAGCACCTTGGAACAAGGCACCCAGACCTCCGGCTGCAGGCGCCGCTGGAGCTGCACAGATATCACCACACAGCCTGACGCGGATGGCATGTCAGCCTCTGACCTGGCCTCCTGGAGCAGCATGCACAGCCTGTCTCTCCGCCTCTCTCAGCTTCTGCACAACACCTCGCAGCTGCTCGGAAGTCTCTCCCAGCCAAACGTGGCCCCAAAGAATCAGATGACCAACATGGATGCTCCAGATGAGGCCCTGCAGGCCCTCAGGGTAGAAGGTGCCACTCGGACCACGGTGGAGAGAGGCATCCAGACCGATCTCATCTCCCCGCTCCTTCCCATCCCCGCCCCAGTGGCAAAACCTCAGGAAGCTAATACGATCCTTGGAGTGCTAGGCTCCGGTACCACAACCATGTCTCAAGGAAAGGGCAAAATCCCAGTGGCACTTGAGAAAGGGGAGGCAGAGGAGATACCACCCAAAATGGCAGCATCCGATTTTCATGAAGACGCACGCCACCTCAGGCTGGCGAGCCCTCCAATACCTTTGTCTAAGGTGGGTTTTCAGAAAGGGCCTCTGGAGCAGAGCCTGTCTCCTGTGGGCCCACTGGCTTCTCCTAAAGCAGCTTCTCTGCCTCCCGCCTTCCAGCCAGGATGCCCTGGCCAGGCTAAGGGCCCTGGCATTCCTCACTCCCGAGAGCCCCGTGTCCGGAAGCGGCGGAGCCCAGCGAGCGCCATGGTGGATCGGGCCTCCTCGCCCATCCTCACACTCAGCGCCTATGGCCAAGAGTCAGACCCCCCTCTAGGCTCCCCGATTGTCTCCGCTCCCTCCACTCCCTCTCCCGAAGGCTCCTCAACACCTAACTTTAGCCCGCCCTTGGTTCTCAATGACCCAAGGCTGCTGAAGGAGCACTGTGAGCATCCGTCGGGTGGCTCCCTGAGTATCAACCCTCAGGGTCAAGGCCAGAAACACTCAGAAAGGAGTTCTGACAGGTTCCTCCTCCAGGCAGGCTCCCCCTGCTGCCCACAGAGGAGCTCCAGAGCCCAGGGGAGAGCCGCTGGGCAGCTGCAGCGCGGCACACAGCCATCTCCACCCCCCAGGAGCCACTCCCGGGGCAGGGCTCCAGTGGAGCCCCAACCCACAGCAGGCCTCTCTCTGCCATGGAGGGAGCTGCAGCCCCCCACTTGGTCGGCTGACCCTGTGGGGCCTCGAGGTCCTGCCTCGGGCTCACCTCACGCCTGCCAGCCCGAGGAGCTGCCGCACTCCGCTTCCCACATTTGTCTGATCCCTGAGCTCCAGCACCATGGCTCGAGGGACAGGTATGGGGTTCAGGACGTCCCTTCTGGGGAGCTAGGTATGAGTGAGGAGCGGAGGACCAGCTCAAGACAGAAGAGACGGAGGCCTCCACAACTTCCTGGTGACCACGGCCAGGACGTTGAGTGGTCCCGGGTGGAACAGATCCCCCTGCATGTGGGGGCCCAGAAGCCCTCGCTGAGCACAGAGCTCACGGAAGCTAAGCTGCATCGAGGCTTCGGGGAGGCTGACGCCCTCCTGCAGGTGCTGCAGAGTGGGACTGGGGAGGCGCTGGGCCCCGAGCCCCTGACTCACAACTGGGAGGAGCTGTATACCAGGTAAGGCCGGGCCTGGAGGGGGAGGGGCCGCCGAAGTGGTGGAGAACCTGAGAAGGGGGCCACTCCCACGCTCAGCTCTGGCGGCTTCAGGGGTCAGAGAGCACTTCAGGGCATGGCCATACGGGGCCAGCCTCAGTGACCCCGTCACATTTCTCAGGCAGAGAAAAGCCATCGAGACTCTCAGGCGAGAGAGGGCTGAGCGACTTAAGCAATTCTATCAGCCACCAAGCCTCCACTCCAGGAAACAATCAAGTCTCCAGCTCTCCAAGGAGCTCTCCCTCCAGGAGCCCGACTTGCCCAGCAGGCGCCGGGAATACTTGCAGCAGCTGAGGAAGGAAGTTGTGGAGGGCACCAGGTGAGGGGCGCCCACTGCTGTGTGGGGACAGGACTAGCGTTTTAGCATCTTGGAGGTGAATCTGGGCAGCTTGGATACTCGGGAGGAGGAAGACCAGCGAGAGTGGGTGACGGAAGAGAAATCCTGAGAAAGGATGGACAGGGAGCTCTGCCAGGTCTTGTAAGTCTGTAGACCTGGGTCTTAAAATGACATGGTCTCCTCTCTCTAGCAGTCTCTCCTGAAGAGGTGAAAGTTTGACTCTCTGGGCAGAGAGAAGAGGGTATCATGTCATTTGAGTGCAAGGCCCGTGCTGTCACCAGGTCATTGCCATATGAGAAAGTCTTGGGCTGGGAGTTTGGCCCAGTGGTAGGGTGCTTGCCTACCATGCACAAAGACCTAGGTTTGATTCCTCAGTACCACATACATAGAAAAAGCCAGAAGTAGCTCAAGTGGTAGAGCTCTAGCCTTGAGAAAGCCAAGGATAGTGCTCAGGCCCTGAGTTCAAGTCCCAGGACTGGCAAAAAAAAAAAGAGAAAAGGCAGTCTTTTCTGGGCTGGGAATGTGGCCTAGGGGTAGAGTGCTTGTCTAGCATGCAAGTCCAGGATTGGCAAAAAAAAAAAAAAAAAAAAAAGAATTAGCACCCTGCTATCTCCCTTAGGAGATCAGAGCAGGCATCCAGGTCTGCTGAGCAAACCTCTGACATCGAGCTCATGCTGAGAGACTATCAGCGTGCCCGAGAGGAGGCCAAGCTGGAGATTGCCCGGGCGCGGGACCAGCTGTGGGAACGGACTGAACAAGAGAAGCTGGGGATCCGCCAGAAGATCATCACACAGCTGCGGAGGGTGAGGACTGAGGCCGGGCCCTCGATGTGGCTCTCTGAGTGTGAAGATGGAATACCTGGGGGACAGGATAGGAATCCTGGTGCCAGCCCAAAGCTGGACTCTCCACCGGTACCAGAGCAGCTGCTGCACCTGGGCCAGGCCTGGGGGGAAGAGTCTATAGTGCATACCTAATATGGGAAAACCTGAGGAGTGTGGGCAGCGGGAGGCCGAGGCAAGAGGCACAGGAGGTAGGTGATGGGGGCTGTGGAGGAGAGGGGATGAGGTCATGAAGGTGCACCTGAAGCTGCTTGTTGATCCCTCCTTCCCAGGAAGAGGAAAAACTCCACACCCTGGTCAGCTGTAGCCCCTTGTGCTCCAGCTCCAATGGAAGCCTCTCCTCAGGGATCACCTCTGGATACAACAGCAGCCCTGCTTTCTCAGGCCAGCCCCAGTCCCCAGAGGCAGTGGTGAGTGAGCAGTGGACCCTGGGAACAACCCAGCAGTCCAAACTACTCAGATAACAATTTGGGCCGGGGCCGGGAGTTTGGCCTAGTGGTTAAAGTGCTTGCCTAGCATGCATGAAGACCCGGGTTCGATTCCTTGGTACCACATACATAGAAAAAAGCCGGAAGTGGTGCTGAGGCTCAAGTGGTAGAGCTTTAGCCTTGAGAAAGTCCAAGGACAGTGCTCAGGCCCTGAGCTCAAGCCCAGGACTGGCAAAAAAAAAAAAAGAATTTGGCCGGCCCCTGCAGATAGGAGCCCTGCCTACAGTCTTTGGACTTCCCTTGAGTTCTGCCTCCATTATAATTGATGATACAGCAGTAAGCAAACCATTTTTGTCCATTGGAAAGGTACCTTTAGTTATTATTTGTGTGTGTGTGTGTGTGTGTGTGTGTGTGTGTGTGAGAGTGAGTGAGTCATGGGGCTTGAACTCGGCCTGGGTGCTGTCCCCAAGCTCTTCAGCTCAAGGCTACCTACTGCCTTACCCTTGAGCCAAGTCCTACTTCCTGTTTTCTAGAGGTTAATTGGAGATAAGAGCCTCAGGTCCTTTTGTGCCCAGGCTAGCTTTGAACCTTGATCCTCAGATCTCAGCCTCCTGAGTAGCGGAATTACAGGTGTGAGCTACCATGCCCAGCGGAAAGGTAGCTATTTTATGATTCATAACTATTGTAAATATTTGGATAGGGACACTAAGCCAGCATAAAATAGTGTCTAAGACCACATGTTCACGGTAAAGATCGTGGAGAAGGAATGTATGCATTTAAACAGAGGCTGAGCCAGGCCCACGTGCTCAGACCTAAAATCCAAGTGACTCAGGAGACTGAGATCTCTGAGGATCATGATTTGAAGCTAGCTGGGGCAGAACGCCCCATGAGACTTTTCCATTGGCCTAAATAGCAGACAGCCAGAACTGGAGGTGTGATTCAAGTTGACGGAGTACCAGTATTGAGTGGAAAAGGCTAAGCAAACAGGTGATGTCCCAAGTGCAAGCTCTAGTACTGGCACCAGTCTAGAAGGATGAGAGTACTTAATGCAGAAAGAGTTTAGTGATACTTGAGTTGGGAGAGATTGGGGCTCAGCAAGTGAGGCCTTGAGAAAGGGAGAGATTGAGGAACTAACTGACAGCAGGATGCTGGAATATTAAGACATGAGACAGAAACCGGTGGCTCAGATTTGTAAGCCTAACTAGATGGGGAGTGGCTGAGATTCAATAGAAAGCTTTTACCTAGGAGAATAGGATAAGGAGTTTGGAAGAGGAAGCAAGAGCCACTATGGTAAGACCTTCTAGATGCCGCTGGCAAAACTGAACGGGACTCCACTTGGTTCAGCGCTGCCAATGAAAGAGAAATGATCATGGATCTTCACAAATACAGGACTTAGGTACTATATGTTAGCAGTGGCAGAGAAGAGTGGAGAACAGTACTCATTTTTCAATCCCTGGTCCTGGGACTTGAACTCAAGGCCGGGATGCTGTCCCTGAGCTTTCTTGTTCAAAGGTAGTGCTCTACCACTTGATCCCAGCTTCACTACCAGCCTTTTTACTAGTAAACTGGAAATAAGAATCTCACAGGAAGGACTGGGAATTTGGCCTAGTGGTAGAGTGCTTGCTTAGCATGCACGAAGACCCAGGTTCAATTCCTCAGTACCACATACATAGAAAAAGCTGGCTCAAGTGCCAGAGCTCCAGCCTTGAGAAAACCCAAGGACAGTGCTCAGGCCCTTGAGTTCAAGCCATAGGACTGCCCCCCCCCCCAAAAAAAAAAAAATCTCACAGGCTTTCCTTGCCTAGTCTGGTTTTGAACTATGATCTTCAGATCTTAGTTAGACTTACAAATCTTGAGCCACAGGCACCTGCTAACCCTCACAGGACTGGAACCGTTGCAGTCCTGCTGCTAGCAGCAATGATAGGGACTTTGCTACTGGAAGAGGCCACCTTTGAAGACTGAGTTGGTTTCTACTTCCTGAATTGAAGATGCTCATGAGGAATCTAGGAGGAATAAGAAAGAAGTTGGAAATGCAGAGCTAGAGCGTAAAGTACAGCTAGGAATAGTTGAAAGTCATAAAACTTCCCATTGTAGGGGCCAGGGTGATGACGGTGGCTCCTCAGAATGGTATTTGACCTCAAACGTGGCCTAGTAGTAGAGTGCTTGCCTAGCATGCACGAAGCTCTGTGTTTGATTCCTCAGTACCATGTACACAGAAAAGGCCAGAAGTGGTAATATGGCTCACCTGGTAGCGCCCTAGCCTTGAAAAAGCTCAGACAGTGCCCAGGCCCTGAATTCAAGCTCCAAGAATGGCAGTACAACAAACAAAAAATCCTTCACATTGTAAAGAAAATAGCAAAGGACACACAGGACCATCTTGTACCTGTTACCTACCTCAGTTTGGTGGGGATATTATGTCCATCCGTGTGAACATGCATGTCTTTCTGTGAAGTTTATGAGTGGAAACTCATTGTACCAATTTTGTCACTTGGTTGTTTTTTTTTCTGAAGTATTTTATTATTGGGATAATGTGTAGAGGGTTACAGTTACATTGATCAGGTAGTGGGTGCATTGCTTCTTGATACCTTTATGTTTTTGTCTCCCTTTCCCTCCTCCTCTTTTTTTGGTAGGTCGTGGGACTTGAACTCTGGGCCTGGGTGTCGTCCCTGAGTTCTTCAGCTACTGCCCTATCCTTGAGCCCCAGCACCACTTTCAGTTTTCTGGTGGTTAATTGGAGTCTCATGGACTTTAGTGCCTGGGCTGGCTTTGAACCTTGATCCTCAGATCTCAGCCTCCTGAGTAGCTAGGGTTACAGGAGTGAGCCACCACATCTGGCCACAGGTTGATTTTTTTTCCCTCTCTTATGTAGCTTTTTTTTTTTTTTTTTAAGAAAAACTCTTTTGGTTTTGATTTTTGGTATCAGTAAGTCTTTGTGTTGAAAGAAGCCACAGGTTAGGACGTGAAGATAGAGGTAGCACGTAGGTGCTTTTGAGATCCGGGCTAAAGTCAAGGCCACACTGTTGAGCCGCTGGTTGATGAAGTGTAATGAACACAGAACCTGGTCTCACCTTGGGATCTCTTGCTCAGCTGTTGCACCTGGGGCCATGGTTCAGTCGTTCTTCTCACCGTCCTTTGAGTTTATTATCCATACCCAACCTCTTCCATCCGTGGCTGTCTTGCCGTGGTCACAGTTCTGATGCCTGTGGGAACTGGTCTGTAAGCGGCCTTTAAGCCCATGGCCTGGAGGAGAAAGACGCAGTCTAGGCGGGGTCCTCTTGCTAGTGACCTCTCGGGGCATCCACCTCCTTCCACAGAAGGAGATGTTAGGTTCAGTCCAGACGATTGTGGATCTTTCTGCTTTCTGTGCAGGGGAACACAGACTTGTCTGATTCTAGAGACCCCTGGACAGGGGATGGACAGGGCCGTCCTGCAGTGAGGAACACTCGCCTGCATCTGGCAGGGTCTGCCTGGAAGAGCTCATGCCCTGGTGAGTGGCGGGATGCACATGTGCTTTGTGCGGGACTTGGGGTTGATGCTGCTCGGTCCTGGGGTCTCTGGATTAAGGTGCTCAGTCAGAGCTCTGAGACCCAATGCCATCTCAACTCCCCCCTACCTGTTGCAGGCCCCAGAACCACCTCAGGCAGCAGCTGCTCCCGATCCAGCCTATCCAGCTTGGTCAATTGCTTTTCCGCCGCCTCCTATCAGGATTTGGCCAAGCACATTGTGGACATGGCCATGACTGACGTGAGTCACTTCTTCCACTCATCCCCACTATTGCTTAGCCAGACCTCTGCGGGGTACGGAGGAAGAGGAGCCAGGCAGGTTAGGGGCCAAGGCTGTGGGCTTCAGCAGTGGCGCTCCAGCAAGAAGGGCATGCGTAAGCCGGTGCCCATAGCCTCTGCCTGTAATCCTAGCTACTCAGGACGCCAAGATCTGAGCATCACAGTTCAAAGCTAGCCTGGCCACTAAAAACGGTGAGACTCTTATCTCCCATTGGCTACCAGAAAGCCAGAAGCGGTGACATGGTGCTGGGGCTCAACCTGATAAGAGAACTAGTCCTGCGCTGGTAAATCAGGGGTCTCACTACCTCCACTAATTTGGCCATTGTGCCCCAGGTAATGGCTGCTTGTTCAGATAATCTTCACAACCTCTTCAGCTGCCAGGCATCAGCTGGATGGAAGTAAGTTCCCCGGCAATGTCTTGGTCCAACCCTATTGTCCTGTTTGGGTTCTTTTCCTTCCCTCTGTCTGGATTTCTGGAGTTCCCCCCCCCACCCCTGGGGTGGCAGCTCGGTGACTGTGGAGCTTTTTGGTCCCCCTAGCTATCAGGGTGAGGAGCAGGAGGTGCAGGTTTACTACAAAGAGTTTTCCTCTACTCGGCACGGCTTCCTGGGGGCAGGCGTGGTGCCCCAGCCGCTGCCTCACGTGTGGGCAGCTGTGAGTGACCCCACGCTGTGGCCCCTGTACCACAAGCCCATTCAGACAGCAAGACTGCATCAGCGGGTGACCAACAGCATCAGCCTGGGTGAGCCGAGGGACGCAGATGGAGGCCGAGGCAATGCTTTTGGAAGGCCAGGTTTGCAGGCTCAGCCTGTGAGCCACGAAGCATGGAGGGCGGCTGTGGGCCGGAAGGAACACAGGGTCTAAATCTCCACCCGTCTCTGCAGTATACTTGGTGTGTGATACTACACTGTGCGCGATGAAGCAGCCACGGGATTTCTGTTGCGTCTGTGTGGAAGCCAAAGAGGTGCCTACCTTGTTGGGGCTAAAGAAGCTGCAGGAAAAGCCCTGGGGTGGAGCCCTCTGGAGGGAACAGCAGCACACAGGGGGCTGGTGTCAGGGTGGGGGTAGGCTGCTAGACCGACCACACCCCAAATGCATTCTTTTGCCATTATCAGTCTGGACTCACAGCTTTCTGTCCCCAGGGGCATCTATCTATCATGGCAGCTCAGTCTGTGTATGACACATCCATGCCACGACCCAGTAGAAAAATGGTCCGAGGGGAGATCCTGCCCAGTGCCTGGATCCTGCAGCCTGTCAGCATGGAAGGAAAAGAAATCACTAGAGTCGTCTTTCTGGCCCAGGTGATGGGGCCTTTGCAGGTGGCACAACAGCACACCTTGGGATCTTTCTGTCCAGCTGTACAACACCCCTAGGTGGTCAGCCAGAATCAAGGACTGTGAATACAGCTTAGTGGTAGACTTGTTTGCCTAGCATGCACGAAGCCCTTGGTTCAATTCTTCAGTATCATGCACAGAAAAAGCTGGAAGTGGCACTGTGGCTTACGTACTAGCCTGGAGCAAAAGCAACTCAGGGCAGCACCCAGGCCCTGAGTTCAAGCCATAGGACTGGGAGGGAAGGGGTTAGAGGAAGGAAGTTCACCAGCCTTTCCAAAAGTACTAGAGCGGCTGAGCTGTAACAGCCTCTGTGTGGTGTCCTTGGATGAATGGGTTATTGCAAAGTAAAAGCAGCCTTGGCAGAATTGGTCATCCATTTGTGCTGCTCTCCACTCCCAGTCCCTGCTAAGTTTAGTGCCGAGCTTTTACCTCACAGTGAAGTTCAGATAGGAACAGCAGGCCTGTGAGGTAAGCTTGGAAGCTCCCGGCCTATCACTCATTCTTCCCTCTGTGCTTTCAGGTAGAGCTGGGTGCACCAGGCTTCCCCTCTCATCTCCTGAGCTCCTTTATCAAACAGCAGCCTCTGATTGTAGCCAAGCTGGCTTCCTTCCTTGGTAGCTAGCACTGTGCAATGGAGAAAGTGCTGCTGAGATGCCAGCCCAGGATGCCCCAGCAATACTGTGGCCACTCCTTGGAGTTTGCGCTGAGGCCTCAAGAGCCCAGGCTGCCTGCGGTAGCTGACTGTACTGACAGCCCGGCCCAGGGTTGCCAGCAGCTTGAGCTCCAGATCCTGGCTGTCCAGAGCGAATGAAGCTCCACTCACCTTTTGGATTTCTCACCTTTACTTCCCATCTCTGAGACTGGCACATGACCTGTTCAAGAACAGAATGAGGTGGGGACTGCAGTGCTGCTTTGGCAAAGTGCCTCCCTGGAAAGCAAGCACTGGCCAAGACTTCTCTGGATCTTTCACTAGCATCCAGCTCCACTTTGTGATGGAGTGGCAGGAAGGACAAAACCAGAAAAAAAGGGTTAAAAAACATAAAAAGAAAAAAAACCCAAAACGCTGTCCAAACCAGAATTGTAATTCAGGTTTGTTTCTCTGTTGAATGTTTGCAAAATGCTTTTTGCTTTTTGTTCCTTTTCTGGAAGAGGGCATTTGGATCTTTGCACCAGTCAAGAGTGCTAGTGGGCCGGGCGTGGTGACCCTAGCTACTCAGGAGGTTGATATGTGAGGATGGAGGTTCAAAACCAGCCCGGGCACACTAGAAACTGGAAGTGGTGTGTGGCTCCCGGGGTAGGGCAGCAGTCTTAAGAGCTCAGGGACAGCGCCCAGGCTGAGTTCAAGCCCCATGACACACACACAAAGTGCTAGTGGTATTGATCCTGGCGAGTTGGGTGACCTCCATAAAACAGGTAGGATGAGGGTCAGGGTGCAGGACCTGATTGAGAGGACCAGTGCGAGGTGAGGACAGCTACGCTCAGGCTGCTGCCAAGACGAGACCCTTTCCAGAGGTTAACAGTGGAGGATGAGGTGGTAAGGGACTGGTTGGCAGGAAGCTCAGGGGTATACCTGACTCACTGCACGGGGGAGGCTTGAGCAGGGGGGGCAGTTTCAGTGTTCTTGGCCTAGATGGACAATGAGTTCTAAGATTCTGGATGTTCACCTGTAAGTGGCAGGATGCAAAGACAATTCCACCACCCCCCCCCACCTTTTTTTGTTGTTGTTGATACTTGGAACTCAGGGCCTGTTCTATTCAGTTTGCTTGTGTTCTGCCACTTGAGCCATAAGTCCCATCTAGCTTTTTGTTGGCTATATTGATTTCCCAGCCAAGCTGGCTTTATATCATGGCCTTCCAGATGACCACCTCCTGAGCAACTAGGACGACAGCTATGTCACTCATGTCCAGAACTTTTGGAGGCCTGTTGTCCCCAAAGCCTTGGTTGAAAAGGGTAATCAGATAGGGATTGAGGTATGATCAAAAGTACATTTCTATAATGAAGCAAAGAACTTCCTGAAAGGTCGGCGGGATTTTCTTTTTCTCAGATTAAGTTATTTATAGATTATTGGAGATTTTATAATTTGCTTTTAAATGTTAACACTATGTATTCCCAGCTTTTTTTATGTATCTTACTACTTGACCAAAAGGTCAAACCATCTGTCAATTCCTGTCTATACTTTAGAATAGTTTTTGACAGCTGCAACATTTCCTTTAAGAAAAATTGCATGCAGATACTTTTTTTTTTTTGCCAGTCCTGGGCTTGAGCTCAGGGCCTGAGCACTGTCCTTGGACTTTCTCAAGGCTAGAGCTCTACCACTTGAGCCTCAGCACCACTTCTGGCTTTTTTCTATGTATGTGGTATCGAGGAATCGAACCCGGGTCTTCATGCATGCTAGGCAAGCACTTTAACCACTAGGCCAAACTCCCGGCCCTGCATGCAGATACTTTGACATAAGTGTGTCTACTAGTATCCTTTCACTAGTAGAGCTTGAATCTTACTCAAACCGAAAGCAATTAAGAAATGAACTGAACACACATTGTCAAAATAATGCTTTTGGTTTTCTGAAGCCAAACATATCCTCTTCAACCCCAACAAAATAGCATCACAGAAGCTGCCCGCCACGATTTAGCACACTATCTTGAAGCGGAAAAGCATTTCGCACGGCAACTATTAGTGCACATGGCAAAATACATAGTACCTACTGCTTCTAGGCCAGGAATGACTGTGCACGGAGCAAGCAGAAGAAACCACTATTACAACTCCCAACTCAGAGCCCGCCTTCCAAAGGGAGAAAACAGCTAAGACCTATCAAACCTTTGTTAAAGAAAACAAATTTATTTTCTTAAAAAACTTACTGTTCTGCCCTGTGCTTGGTCTCTGGATGGAGACGGTCTGAAGCGTTACTATCTGCACAGAGATGAAGTCCACTGTTTCCGTTTGATCCTACCACACCTGTTGTGTGCACATGAGGTGACAGTGAGGCACCCGATGGGAAGAAATGTGGACTCCCATGTGTTAGCCGTACAAGCCAAGCACAAGTCCTCTGCCCTGACATGATTTCCCAGAAGCACGGTTTTGAGACGTCAGCGTAACAGGTGAGGCTTGAATCCTGTCCGGAGCCGACGACACTCTTCATTTCATTTAGGAACCAAGTGCTTGGACGTGAGCTCTTCTGCTCCAGGTCCCGAGTCTCTAGGCTTTGCCACCATCACCCTGGATCAGGGCGCGCTCCTTCCTCTAGGACTGGGTGGTGAGCCTGCAGCTGTGGGATGATGTTCAGCAGCCAGGCCTTTCCTTGTGACCAGAGCAGGAAGTCCCACTGCAGATCTGGCTGCTTCCACCTCAGCCTCCTGTGGCTCAGGCAGGCAGGGCTCTTGTGAGTTGCCCAGGCAGGGCCACTTGTGAGTCCTAGCTCTGGGCCAGCACTGTCCCCCGGTTTGGTTGCACCAGTTCACAAGCTCTCAGCTGGGGTTCTGGCAGATGGGGCTCAGATAGAAATAAGTGGAACAGTGTGGCCACTTCTTCAGAGAAATCCTGGGAAAGACAGACATGGGATTTGGATCGTCCATCTTTTCAAAAGTCCTGGCTCATCAGTGAGAAGACAATTGACATTTTTTTCTCCTCACAGATTCCCCCTTTGTTGAAATAGGCATGAAACCTGTGTTATGAGCATCTAGGGAACTCCAATTGGAAGCTGAGGTTAAACCATCTATTTTATCTTGATATTATTCATGTAGTTCAGTGCAAGGTATTTATGGTTCCAAGTAAGTAGAATCATAAATACCTTTCACAGTGGAGCCTGAAAGCCAGGTTTTGAGTTTAAAAGTACCCATCCACTACACCACAGTGCTCGCCTTCCCCTGTGTAGGCACTCAGATTGAGGACAAGTACAGCAGTCACTCCCTGATTGCAGGGTGGTCCTCAAGAAACCCAACGAAAGTCCACTTAGCCGCCAGGCCTGCTTATGGAAGCCGACCGCACTCAGGAGGATCCTAAGTTTGAAATCAGGTTGGGCTATCTACACACACACACACATGTTGTGTACATATTCACGTACATACATACATGTATGTATGCATGTATGTATTTTTTTTGGGGGGGGGGTGCTATGCCTGGGCACTGTCCCTGAGCTTTTTTGCTTAAGGCTAGTACTCTACCATTTTGTGTCACAGTTCTACTTCTGGCTTTTCTAATATAAGAATCTTACAAAAACTTTCCTGCTCAGGTTGGCTTTGAACTGCGATCCTGAAATCTCAGCTTCCTGAGTAGATAGAATTACAGGTGTGAGTCATTGATGCACACTTTTTTTTTTCTTCCAGTCCTGGGTCTTGAACTCAGGGCTAGCACTCTTAGCATTTCAGCCACAATACCACTTCTGGCTTTTTCTAGGTGTGTGGTACCGAGGAATTGAACCCAGGTGTCTGTGCATGCTAGGCAAGCACTCTTACCACTAGGCCAAATTCCTGGCCCCCAGCTTCACTTTGGATTCTTGGATATCCACATCACGTTCCCTATTTAGGACAACGGGACCTGCTCTCACTGCACATTATGATAAAGGAATAAGGAGAACTAGTTACCACTGGCCATTGGGCCTCATGGAGACTGCCTAGGCAGGCCTCTATCTCCATCCGTCCCATGAGACCTGTCTCTACCAGCTCCCGGAGCAAAAACAGCAGGAGGTCCCACTGCAAAACACAGCACAGAGGTCAGTGTTGTGAACGTGTCACAGTTACCCTAACAGCTGCAGACTGACTGCAAAGAACAGAGGTCCAGAGGGGAGGCTTTAAACAAGGAAAAGGAGCTTATTTTAGCACAAAACAGACAAAGAATAAAGGAGACATAATATTTGGGACGGGAGTGGTGGTGAACATTAGAAAGTGTGCAGAGGGCTAAGGCTTCATGCCCTCCATGTCTGTACTCACCTCCCTTGGCCGAGTATCTGCCAGAAGCCCAACATTTCGTGGGCTCAGCAGCAGCTGTAACGGAACTGGCCCCTGGAAGTCATCTTTCCACAGGGAGAGCAGCATGCGCAGAAGCCTCCGAGCCTGCCCTCGCTCTAGCCTGTGCTGTGCTGGAGGCCCAAGAATGGGGATCTGGTCTGCAACTATGGGAAGAAAGGGAATCACTTTTAAACAGAGGCAGAAGAGGGCTGTGTGTCCTCATCGTAATCATACCCACCCCTGTTTGTAATTTAAAGGCTGGGGTTTAATAGGAAGAAGCCATACCCAAGAGAGACGCTAAATCCACAGAGCACTTCGCCAGATGTTGCTCAGCAGGTGGACACAGGAACTGGGGGAGAGAAGGAAGGCATGAGCACTATCCTTACTGCTCTCAGGACTGGCCCACGGCCTCTGCTTATGAAGCAAGAGACAAGGAGCTAGGGCATGGGAGGCTCAGACCTGTAATCCTAGCCACTTAGGAGCCTGAGATCTGAGGATCGCAGTTCAAAGCCAGCATCATTGACAGAAAAGTTCTTGAGACTCATCTCCAATTAAGCACCAGAAAACTGGAAGTGGGGCTGTGGCTCAATTGTGAAGAGCACTAGTCTTGAGCAAAAGTGCTCAGCGACAGTGGTCCAGGCCCTGAATTCAAGTCCTAAGACGATACAAAAAGACAAGGATACACGCCAAAGCCAAACCTCACCTGGCGGCATCGCAGAGACTGGCCCAGCTGGTCAAGGAGCTGCTCCAGATGTTCTGGGGAAACACCTTCCTCAGGGTCTCGGGGCCCCACGGCCAGAGAGAGCACGTCCTGCAGAGAGCAGGGTGAGACCTCACGGCTTGGCTACCAGAGCAGTTGGCTTGGGATGGGACCCGCCAGTGGAGAGAGGCAGAAGGAAAAGGAGGCATATAAGGCCTTCAGGGTGAGGCAGCTGGGCTGTGTCCCCAGTGTTAAGGCTCAGGCAGAATAACACAGAAGGAAATATGACACTGGAGAGCTTGAGGACACTGTGCTTCCAGACATCTCAAGGTGGCACTCACCTTGGGACAAAGCTACCTAACTCCCAGAGGACATCTTTAAAGCACTTAAACTTTTCTATCAAATCCAGCCTGAACATGCTCACCTCTCTACTCTGAGAGCCAGTGTCTAGTGGCCACATACTGTCTTCCCTTCCAGTGGTGGTCGCTGCTTACACTGGGGCCAGACCATAAACACGGCATGCAGGTCTTGTAGGCCATAAGGTTTTTGTTTTAATTACTCAGCTTTGTGGCCATCATCAATGAAACTTGCCCAAAAATGGTAAGATTCAGTTTGGCCATGATATTTGCTAATCTTTGTCTGACTTTGGGAGTTAGCTTATTCTTAGTGACGCAGTAAGCCTTCCTTATCCTTCTCCCATGGAAGAATGTTACAAAAATGACCACATGCTGGGGTGACTGTTCCTTAGACACCTTATTCCACTTCAGAGCTAAGAATAATGACTAATGGGGGCTGGGAGGTTGGCCAAGCATGCACGAAGACCAGGTTCGATTTCTCAGTACCACATATATAGAAAAAGCCAGAAATGGTGCTGTGGCCAAGAACAGTGCTTAGGCCCTGAGTTCAGAGCCCCGGGACTGGCAGAAAAAAAAAAAAAAAGGATAATGTACTCAAAATCTACCTTCATACCTTCATGCCCTTCTGGCAAATTCTTGAACAAAACATTAGGAACACCTATTCAGTTCTGCTCTATCTTCCTATTTAGTAGTGAACAACAGAAACTAGGCAGACATCACAACATGGAAAGCTGCTACAACTCCTGGCGCTGATGTGAGGAAGGAAAGAAAGCAGGGAGTAGGGAAGCCAAGGGGAGTACAGGGTAGCTGTGTACTTTGATCTCGGAGATGAGGTGGGAGGGGAGGGGAGCGTGGTGCTCACAGGCGCGAGAGCAGCCCCTCCGTTCCACGCGGGCAGCTGGCTCAGGACCCTGGGCTCGAAGCATGCGACTTACAGCTGCTTTCAGCTCCCTCCTAATCAGTGCTGCCAGGGAGAGAGAAATGAGGTCATGGAAAGGCCCTCGGACAGACGCACACAGAGGGTTTGTCATGACATCCACACCCTTCATTATTTCCAGAAGGCTAAACCTTATTTCTCCCTATCAAATTGCCGGTCCTATCTTTAAGTATTAGCTATTCCCTTTCTTTGGCCTCACCTGTGATGTTAGCCGACAACCAAGTGCAGGCTTTCTCTGTTGCAAGCCCGATGGCTATGTTCTCTGCACTGCTCAGAACCTGTAACACAGAACAACTGGCTAGTCAGGGGTGAGCGAAGGGTGTGCAGTGACTAGTTCCAGGTCTCCCTACATACCGCTGCTGGGGTCTCCTCTGGAAGCAGTGCCCGCACAGCTCCTGGACTCTTCTTTTGACAGAACCTGAAAAGGGCGTTTCCTGAGTGCAGCTGGTTTGGAGGTTCTGCCTACAGAGGAAGTGCTGTGCACCTTCCTGCCCCACTTCAAGTACAGAAGGACAGGGACCCCTCACCCCCAACACAGGAACTCCCCCAATTCAACATTTGGACTTGGTGACCGAAGACCTAGCCTAAAAGGAAGGGGTAAGAGCAAAGGGAATCGGGCATTTGTGTGAAAGAGAGGGGGCAGCAAAGAAAGAGGACAAGGAGAGAGAGAAGGTCCAAACACACTGGTCGTTCTTACTCCCGCCCCTGGATCAAGGCTTGGGCTCCATGGGGACACAGCTGGGAACACAAGATCTCCAACAGCTGGGCCGGATCTCCCCCTTCGTGTCCAAGCGTCACCAGTTGCTCTTGGAGCAGTGACTCGGCCTGGCGAACCAGATCTGCAACCATCGTGGCCCTACAGCAGGGACAGGGTTGGGACGTTTGGAAGGGCTAACCAGGAAAGGGGTTGCAAGTCCAAAAACATTTGGTCAGAACTCCCCTGAAAAGGAGGTGAGCAATTTCAGCTTTCCCCCACCGCTCAGTTTTAAGAAGTGGGAATTCAGTTAAAAGGGGTGTAATGGAGAGACTGAGATGAAGTCTTACTTGATGTGTTTGACACAGTTTGACCCAATTCTCTCCGCCACAAACTCCACGGTCCTGCGCAGGGAGGGTGGCTGGTTGTGGAAAAAGGCCTGGGCGAGCTGTGCCTGTGGCGGAGTGAGGGCAACATCATTAGGGCATCCTTCTGTTTCGCTCCTAGGCAGCCTTCCCCTCCCCTGCCTTACCTGAAGCCCCTGGCTGGTCTGGGGAAGCTGGGCTCCCAAGCCCATGGTGGTAGTGGTAGGAGTGATTTTCCGCACAAAGCCACCACTACGTCCACTGCTGCCTGAAACCCAGGAAGCAAGCAGTTTCCGGAGCTCTCCTGTGTGAAGGAAACCTCAGTGTTTATTCCAGAAAACCCTTC